>NC_088400.1:7666442-8023942 GCF_034236695.1 Oncorhynchus nerka
TATAGAAGTTCTTTCAACCTGCTTCCTGAAAACAACTAAAGAGTTTAGGGGCAGACTGGGGTCTCCAACCCCTGGCAAGGCCACTGATTGGCTGACCGAGTCAGCTGACTCTGTTCTCTGGCAACCTGGTCCATAACACATAAGCTCAGCTGTTAGAAGTCACCAAGTTTGTCTCTAAGTCCCAGGAACAGATAGAGAGGTTTAGAGAGGGTTCTGGGTAATACTCATGGGCAACAGTAAAGGTTTTCGACACACTATGATATTGAATGTGTGCCCCAGACATATTTCCAGCAAAGAATTATGGTTAGTCACTAGCAGAACAATCTCCATGACATTAACTTGAGTTGCACTTTTGTCTGTCTCCCTATCAGTATGAATCAATGTTTAACAGGCATTTATAACCGCCTTTAATGCTTTTATAATGACATAGTGGAGCAATCGCTGAGCTAAAGTTCCTGGTAGAAAGAGGAAGTAAAGCTTTAAATTGAATCAATGTCATAACACTTGAAAAACATGTTTACAGCCATATTGATTCTTTGTGTGGAATGGAACTCTAAAAATACAATTTAACACCGAGGTAAGGCAGACGACCATATGAAACAGGAACAACCCTGGCCGGCAGTCTAGCTTATTATGACAGCATGTTTTGATGTTGAGAAAAGTACAAAATCCTGCAGGGCTTTTGCACTATGACGCTGTAAGCTTCATGAATTTGAGTAGGAGCTAGCAGACAAAATCTAATACCTTCCACTCTGTATCATAAACCTTTGTCTTTCTTGCAGATTTACCCATCTAACAATCATTACATTTTAATGCGACAACTCCCATAGGGAATGAATGTGCTGTGGTGGTTTAGTGTATTTTGTGTTTCTTGTCTAATAAAGTGATACAAGAAGATTATCACTTCCGGGCAAAAAGGATGTAGCCCTGAGTAAAGTAAAAATCTAAATGCAGCATTAACATTAGCCTGGGGGCTTGCAAGACTTTCTGACTTCCCCCTATAGTTTTAAAATGAAACATTTCCCTGGAACAAAAATCAAATTGGTTTCAGTCCATAGTTCTCATTTGCATTGCTAAACCCTCTTACACGTACCTGGAAGGAAGAGTCTCACACATCCACACCGTTTCTTCTTTGTCTGACTGGAATAAAGAAGAGGAGTTCAAACACAACTGTGCAAATATACTCATTTATTTATATATATATATATATATATATATATATATATTTCTGTCTGTTGTTCAGATTGCGTTTTCAACAATAGTTCCTAATACTGTTGATATGGGGCTTTTTTTAAAGACCTATTAAAGTGGTTCTAGGGTTGTTAGAGCTGGACTGGAACAAAAGCCGACCAACACACCCTGCAGTTCCATCACCATCCCTGACCTAGAAGAAAAGTGGTACTGATGAGAGTAGGTAGGTGTTATGTAAAAAGAAACTTCTTTCTTTCAACTAAATGTCCCTATTCAAAATGCGGCCATGCTTTGAACCTTGTCTCGTCATTGAACTCAACCGTGTGTCTAGTCATTAGAGAACAGCAAGCAAGAGTTGAGATGCCATTTATTTACCACAGTCTAGTGAGAAAACAATTATTTCGATTTCACTTTTCCTAGCAATGTTCCGCAATGTGTTTTTTTGTTGATGTGTGGACCGCAGGAAGATTAGCTGTCACCATGGACCGCAGGAAGATTAGCTGTCACCATGGACCGCAGGAAGATTAGCTGTCACCATGGACCGCAGGAAGATTAGCTGTCACCATGGACCGCAGGAAGATTAGCTGTCACCATGGACCGCAGGAAGATTAGCTGTCACCATGGACCGCAGGAAGATTAGCTGTCACCATGGACCGCAGGAAGATTAGCTGTCACCATGGACCGCAGGAAGATTAGCTGTCACCATGGACCGCAGGAAGATTAGCTGTCATCATGGACCGCAGGAAGATTAGCTGTCACCATGGACCGCAGCAAGATTAGCTGTCACCATGGACCGCAGGAAGATTAGCTGTCATCATGGACCGCAGGAAGATTAGCTGTCATCATGGACCGCAGGAAGATTAGCTGTCATCATGGCATCAGCTAATAGAGATCAGAAGAAAGACATTGATGTCTCTTCGCTCAACTTTTTCTTCTTCGTATAAACACATTTCAGGACACTTTCCCACTTTCTGTTTTGATTGTAAGTCTTCCGCACAATAACATTTAGTACAAACTCCAAAGCCAATCCAAGTCCTTGAGAGTTTTTCCATGCCTGAAGCATGGCTCCTGACTCGTCTCATGTTGACATTATCATTAAAAGCCTGCAAGGTTGACTCTGTTTGGCCAGAGGGCTAAATCTTATATTGTCCCTACTTACAATGGAAATTAAATATGTAAATACATCAGAATGTAAATGATTGGCTTGATAATATTCTCATTGGGGGGGGGGGATTGGCTCCCAACCACGTGGTTGTTTGGGACTCTAGACTGTGTGTTTACTCAGTCATTCCACTCAATATTCCATCTATCATACAGTATGTATGATATCACTAGTGTGAGACGTGCATGTTATTCAAAAAGTCCGATATCTATGGAAAAAAAACAAATAGAAAACGCAACTGCTTCGAGTATTTCAAAAGGGTTTCCTAAAGCACCTCAAATCAATTGCAGAATATATTTATCATGTCAAAGATAAAATCATGTAGTGTATTGCAATCATTCATTTTCTATGTGTAGGGCTATATGTGAGATGAACATCTGTAACCCTTTGTCCATGTCAGGTGATGGTTATATAAAAGACGAAGACCTACAGGGAGAGGGTCACCAATCTCTGATCACAAGAGGCAACAGCAGCACATGAAACAAGTCCATTCCACTCTGTCTGATGCTTCAGAATCAAAGCTAACCAAGAGGGGGGGCCACTGTGGCAGAGAGAAGCTCACGGAACCTCAGAGAAGCTCACATCTGTTGCCGTGTGGGTCTACAGTGTGTCTGCCCCTGCTGTGTCTACCACGCTGGTTGTATTAGTGTAGACTCACAGGCCTCCATCCATTCCGTGTGTGGGTGTCTACGTGTGTGTGGAGCCCTGTGATTATCCCTGCTCTCTGATAACTGTGCTGATTCACCTGGAAAGTAAACACATGGCCGCGTGGGCCACTCACAAAGTAATAGCCTGAGAGTACAGAAACTAAACAAGCATTATACACCCTTACATGGCATCATGTCGCAGACCAAGATTAAATACACCGTTACAGTATATGGCATCATGCATGGGTCCTCAGATCCTCCATTTTTTTTTTACAGCTGCACCATCGAGAGCATCCCTCAGATCCTCAAAACGTTCTACAGCTGCAACATCGAGAGCATCCCTCAGATCCTCAAAATGTTCTACAGCTGCAACATCGAGAGCATCCCTCAGATCCTCAAAATGTTCTACAGCTGCAACATCGAGAGCATCCCTCAGATCCTCAAAACGTTCTACAGCTGCACCATCGAGAGCATCCCTCAGATCCTCAAAACGTTCTACAGCTGCACCATCGAGAGCATCCCTCAGATCCTCAAAACGTTCTACAGCTGCAACATCGAGAGCATCCCTCAGATCCTCAAAACGTTCTACAGCTGCACCATCGAGAGCATAACCTCAGATCTTCAAAACGTTCTACAGCTGCAAAATCGAGAGCATCCCTCAGATCCTCAAAACGTTCTACAGCTGCACCATCGAGAGCATAACCTCAGATCTTCAAAACGTTCTACAGCTGCACCATCGAGAGACTGGTTGCATCACCGCCCGGCAAGCGGTACCGGAGTGCCAAGTCTATGTCCAAAAGGCTTCTTAACAGCTTTTAACCCCAAGCCATAAGACTCCTGAACAGCTCATCAAATGGCTACCTGGACTATTTGCATTGTCCCCCCTCTGCTGCTGCTACTCTCTGTTTATCATCCACGCATCACTTTACCTCTACCTACATGAACATATTACCTCAATTACCTCGACTCACCGGTGCCCCCCGCACATTGACACTGTACCCTCCTGTATATAGCCTCGCTATTGTTATTTTACTGCTGTTCTTTAATTGTTGTTCGTATTCTATTGTTTTGTTTTTTGTGTGTTTATTTTGTATTCAGTTTATTTTAGTAAATACTTTTTTAAAACTGCAATGTTGGCTAAGGTCTTAAAAGTAAACATTTCACTTTGAGGTCTACACCTGTTGTATTCGGCACATGTGACTAATAAAATAATATTTGATTTGATTTTTGATTTGATGTACCAGACCAATATTAAATACACCCTTAAATGGTATAAAGGCAACGACCAAGCTAAAAATACACGCTTATTTTGAATTATGTCCTAGACCAAGATGAAATACACCCTTATTTGAAAGTATGTCTCAGACGAAGACTAAACAAACCCTTATATGGAATTACGTCCCAGACCAAGATTAAATGCAGAGGGGGTGTGACCTACTAAATTATAATAAGGACTTTACATTAAAACCCCATTCATTTCAATCTGCTGCGTACTAAAGATTATTTTGGTGGTTTTATTCTAGTCTGGGCCTTTGATTGCGTCCCAAATGACACCTTCATCCATATAGGCCCTATAATAAGCCCTATGGGTCCTGGTCAAAGTAGTGCACTACAGTAAATAGGAAATATAGGGTGCCATTTGGGACATTCCCTGAGAGGTAGATTTGCGAGGCACATGGTAGGCCTCCCTGGGCATAAGCATCTAATAAGTAGAATGAAGGGAGGTGTTGCAGAGTTGAACAGCTGTAATAGTAAATAATGTTTATGTTGCAGTGGGAACGCAGTCTCGTCTGTCACCAGGGTAACCGTAGAGGTTGTCACCAGGGTAACCGTAGAGGTTGTTGATCCCTCGGGGAGGCTAGCCTGTCTCGTCTGTCACCAGGGTAACCGTAGAGGTTGTCACCAGGGTAACCGTAGAGGTTGTTGATCCCTCGCGGAGGCTAGCCTGTCTCGTCTGTCACCAGGGTAACCGTAGAGGTTGTCACCAGGGTAACCGTAGAGGCTGTCACCAGGGTAACCGTAGCGGTTGTCACCAGGGTAACCGTAGAGGTTGTTGATCCCTCGGGGAGGCTAGCCTGTCTCGTCTCCTCCACAACAACTCTTTGGGCGGTATCCCAAATGACAATATATTACCTGTCTAGCGAACTACTTTTCATAAGAGCCCTGTGGGGCCTTTCGTCAAAAAGTAGTGAACTACATATGGAATAGGGTACAGTGTGGGACACAGACCCTGGTTCCATTTCATGGCACAAGCCGCATGTGTTAAGCATCTACAATTATAGGTGTTATTAAGCAAAGCTTTACTTAAAGAACACTTGACCCCATTGATGTTCCATTAGATCAAGACAACGGACCATTCTAAAGAAAATATGAAACAGGCTAACAGTCCAAATTCTTTCACACCATCTACACTATCTACAGTATCACAGTATCTACTTTAGCTACAGTATTACAGTATCTACACTATCTACAGTATTACAGTATCTACAATATCTACAGTATCACAGTATCAACACTATCTACAATATCTACACTATCTACAGTATTACAGTATCTACACTATCTACAGTATTACAGTATCTACAATATCTACGGTATTACAGTATCTACAATATCTACGGTATTACAGAATCTACACTATCTATATTATTAAAGTATCTACACTATCTACAATATTACAGTGTCTACAATATATACACTATCTATAGTATTACAGTATTACACTATCTACATTATTACAGTATCTACAATATCTACAGTCACTACAGTATCTACAGTATTAAGGTATCTACACTATCTCCAGTATCACAGTATCTACACTATCTACAGTATTAAGGTATCTACACTATCTGCAGTATTAAGGTATCTACACTATCTGCAGTATTACAGTATCAACAGTATCACAGTATCTACACTATCTACAGTATTACAGTATCTACAATATATACAGTACTACAGTGTCTACAATACATACAGTATTGCATTATCTACAATTTCTACAGTATCACCTTATCTACACTATCTACAGTATCACAGTATCTCCACTATCTACACTATATACACTATTACAGTATCTAAACTATCTACAGTATCACAGTATCTACACTATCTCCACTATCTCCAGTATTAAAGTATCTAAACTATCTGCACTATTACAGTTTCACAGTATCTAAACTATCTACAGTATTACAGTATCTACAATATCTAAGGTATCACAGTATATACACTATCTACAGTGTTAAAGTATCTACACTATCTACAGTATTACAGTATCTACAATATCTACATTACTACAGTGTCTACAATATCTACAGTTTTACAGTATCTACAATATCACAGTATCTACACTATCTATACAATCTACAGTATTACAGTATCAACAATATCACAGTATCTACACTGTCTACAGTTTCACAGTATTACAGTATCTACACTATCTACACAATCTACAGTATCTACCGTATCACAGTATCATAATATTTACAGTTTACAGTTTACAGTTCTACACTATCTACAGTTTTACAGTATCTATAGTATCTACAGTATCTACAGTAATAGTGTCTACAATATCTACACTATCTACAGTTTTACAGTATCTACCAAATGTACACTATCTACAGTATTAAAGTATCACAGTATCTACAATATCTACAGTATCTACAGTATTACATTATCTTTAATATCTATACTATCTACAGTTTCTACAGTATTACAGTACCTACAGTATCTACAGTATTACATTATCTTTAATATCTACAGTATCTACAGTATTACAGTATCTACTATATCTACAGTATCTACAGTATCTACAGTATTACAGTATCTATAATATCTACAGTATCTACAGTATTACATTATCTCTAATATCTACAGTATCTACTGTATTACATTATCTTTAATATCTACAGTATCTACTGTATTACATTATCTTTAATATCTACACAATCTACAGTTTCTACAGTATTACAGTATTACAGTATCTACACAATCTACAGTATTACAGTACCTACAGTATCTACCCTATCTACAGTTTTACAGTATCTATAGTATCTACAGTATTACAATATCTACAGTGTCTACTATATCTACAGTATCTACAGTATTACAGTATCTACAATATCTACTGTATCACAGTATCTAGTGTACCTACACTATCTACAGAATTACAGTATATACAATATCTACAGTATCACTGTATCTACAGAATTACAGTATCTACAGTATTACAGAATCTACAGTATCACAGTATTACAGAATCTACAGAATCACAGTATTACAGAATCTACAGTATCACAGTATTACAGAATCTACAGAATCACAGTATTACAGAATCTACAGTATCACAGTATTACAGAATCTACAGTATCACAGTATTACAGAATCTACAGTATCACAGTATTACAGAATCTACAGTATCACAGTATTACAGAATCTACAGAATCACAGTATTACAGAATCTACAGAATCACAGTATTACAGAATCTACAGAATCACAGTATTACAGAATCTACAGAATCACAGTATTACAGAATCTACAGAATCACAGTATTACAGAATCTACAGAATCACAGTATTACAGAATCTACAGAATCACAGTATTACAGAATCTACAGTATCACAGTATTACAGAATCAGAATCTACAGTATTAGAGAATCTACAGTAGCACAGTATTACAGAATCTACAGTATTACAGTATTACAGAATCTACAGTATTACAGAATCTACAGTATCACAGTATCTACAGTATTACAGTATCTACAGTATACACAGTATTACAGAAGTGTTCTATAGTATCTACACTATCTACAGTGTTACAGTATCACAGTATTACAGAATCTACAGTATCACAGTATTACAGAGTGTTACAGTATCTCTACAGTATCACAGTATTACAGAATCTACAGTATCTACAGTGTTACAGAATCTACAGTATCAGTGTTACAGTATTACAGTATCTACAGTATCACAGTATTACAGAGTATCTACAGTATCTACAGTATTACAGAATCTACAGTATCACAGTATCTACAGTATCTACAGTATCACAGTATTACAGTATCTACAGTATCACAGTATTACAGAAT
Source organism: Oncorhynchus nerka (assembly GCF_034236695.1). Classification (NCBI taxonomy): domain Eukaryota; kingdom Metazoa; phylum Chordata; class Actinopteri; order Salmoniformes; family Salmonidae; genus Oncorhynchus; species Oncorhynchus nerka. The sequence continues at coordinate 7,674,528 of NC_088400.1, forward strand.
CTACAGTATTACAGTGTTACAGAATCTACAGTATCTACAGTGTTACAGAATCTACAGTATCTACAGTACTATCTACAGTGTTTACAGTATATCTACAATCTACAGTATCACAGTATTACAGAATCTACAGTGTTACATCACAGTATTACAGAATCTACAGTATCACAGTATTACAGAATCTACAGTATCACAGTATTACAGAATCTACAGTATCACAGTATTACAGTATCTACAGAATCTACAGTGTTACAGAATCTACAGTATCACAGTATTACAGAATCTACACTATCTACAGTATTACAGAATCTACACTATCAGTGTTACAGTATTACAGAATCTACAGTATTACAGAATCTACAGTATCACAGTATTACAGAATCTACAGTATCACAGTATTACAGAATCTACAGTATCACAGTATCTACACTATCTAGTGTTACAGTATCTACAGTATCACAGTATTACAGTATCTACACTATCTACAGTATCACAGTGTATCTACAGAATCTACAGTATCACAGTATTACAGTATCTACACTATCTACAGTATTACAGAATCTACAGTATCACACTATCTATTACAGAATCTACAGTATCTCTATCTACAGTATTACAGAATCTACAGTATCACAGTATTACAGTGAATCTACAGTATCTACAGTATTACAGAATCTACAGTATTACAGTATCTACAGAATCTACAGTATCACAGTATTACACAGAATCTACAGAATCTACAGTATCTACAGTATCTACAGTATCACAGTATACACTACCACAGTGACATCTACAGTGTTATCACAGTATCTACACTATCTACAGTATCACACTATCTACAGTGTTACAGTATCTACAGTATCTACAGTAGTATCTACACTAGTATTACAGAATCTACAGTATCACAGTATTACAGAATCTACAGTATCTACAGTATCTACACTATCTACAGTATTACAGTGTCTGCATCATCTATCTATCTACAGTGTTACAGTATCTACAGTATCTACACTACCTACAGTATTACAGTATCTACAGTATCTACAGTATACAGTGTTACAGTATCTACACTAATCTACACTATCTACAGTATTACAGAATCTACAGTATCTACTATCTACAGAGTATCTACAGTATCTACACTATCTACAGTATTAGTATCTACAACTACCTGTCTATCAGCATCACATAATCTACAGAATTACAGTTTATACAATATCTACACTACCTACAGTGTTACAGTATCTACAGTATCTACACTACCTACAGTGTTACAGTATCTACAGTATCTACACTATCTACAGTATTAGTGTCTGCATCATCTACACTATCTACAGTGTTACAGTATCTACAGTATCTACACTACCTACAGTGTTACAGTATCTATAGTATCTACACTACCTACAGTGTTACAGTATCTACAGTATCTACACTACCTACAGTGTTACAGTATCTACAGTATCTACCTACAGTGTTACAGTATCTACAGTATCTACACTACCTACAGTGTTACAGTATCTACAGTATCTACACTACCTACAGTGTTACAGTATCTACAGTATCTACACTATCTACAGTATTAGTGTCTGCATCATCTACACTATCTACAGTGTTACAGTATCTACAGTATCTACACTACCTACAGTGTTACAGTATCTACAGTATCTACACTACCTACAGTGTTACAGTATCTACAGTATCTACACTACCTACAGTGTTACAGTATCTACAGTATCTACACTATCTACAGTATTAGTATCTACAGTATCTACACTATCTACAGTATCTACACTACCAGTGTTACAGTGTTACAGTATCTACAGTATCTACACTACCTACAGTATCTACAGTATCTACACTACCTACAGTGTTACAGTATCTACAGTATCTACACTACCTACAGTGTTACAGTATCTATAGTATCTACACTACCTACAGTGTTACAGTATCTACAGTATCTACACTACCTACAGTGTTACAGTATCTACAGTATCTACACTATCTACAGTGTTACAGTATCTACAGTATCTACACTACCTACAGTGTTACAGTATCTACAGTATCTACACTATCTACAGTGTTACAGTATCTACAGTATCTACACTACCTACAGTGTTACAGTATTATACAGTACACCTACAGTATCTACATCTACCTACAGTGTTACAGTATCTACAGTATCTACCTACACTATCTACAGTATCACACTATTACAGTATTAGTATCTACAGTATCTACACTATCTACAGTGTTACAGTATCTGTATCACTATCTACAGTATTAGTGTCTCAGTATCTACACTACTATCTACAGTGTTACTACAGTATCTACACTATCTACAGTGTTACAGTATCTACAGTATCTACACTACCTACAGTATTAGTCTCAGTGCAGTATCTGCAGTATCTACACTACCTACAGTGTTACAGTGTTACAGTATCTACAGTATCTACACTACCTACAGTGTTAGTATCTAGTATCTACACTATCTACAGTGTTACAGTATCTACAGTATCTACACTACCTACAGTGTTACAGTATCTACAGTATCTACACTATCTACAGTATTAGTGTCTGCAACATCTACACTACCTACAGTGTTACAGTATCTACACTACCTACAGTATTACAGTATCTACACTACCTACAGTGTTACAGTATCTACACTACCTACAGTGTTACAGTATCTACACTACCTACAGTGTTACAGTATCTACAGTATCTACAGTGTTACAGTATCTACAGTATTAGTGTTGTATCTGCAGTATTAGTGTCTGCATCATCTACACTATCTACAGTGTTACAGTATCTATCAGTATCTACACTACCTATCAGTACATTAGTTACAGTATCTATAGTATCTACACTACCAGTGTTCTATCTACAGTACTATCTACAGTGTTACAGTATCTACAGTATCTACACTATCTACAGTGTCTGCATCATCTACACTATCTACAGTGTTACAGTATTAGTGTCTACAGTATCTACACTATCTACAGTGTTACAGTATCTACAGTATCTACACTACCTACAGTGTTACAGTATCTACAGTATCTACACTACCTACAGTATTAGTGTCTGCAACATCTACACTATCTACAGTGTTACAGTATCTACAGTATCTACACTATCTACAGTATTAGTGTCTGCAACATCTACACTATCTACAGTGTTACAGTATCTACAGTATCTACACTATCTACAGTATTAGTATCTACAGTATCTACACTATCTACAGTTTTACAGTATCTACAGTATTACAGTATCTACACTATCTACAGTACAGTGTCTGCATCTACACTATCTACAGTTTTACATCTACACTATCTACAGTATTAGTATCTACAGTATATCTACAGTATCTAGTGTCTACACTATCTACATATCTACAGTATCTACAGTATTACAGTATCTATACTATCTACAGTATTACAGTATTACAGTGTCTACAATATCTACAGTGTTGTATCTACAGTATCTACACTACCTACAGTGTTACAGTATCTACAGTATCTATCTACAGTATCTACACTATCTACAGTGTTAATCTGCAGTATCTACTACCTACAGTGTTACAGTATCATCTACAGTATCTACATCTACACTCTACAGTATTATAGCATATCTATCTACAGTATCACAGTATCTACAGTATCATAGTATCTACAGTATCTACATCATCTACAGTTTCTACAGTATCACAGTATCTATTAGTATCACAGTATCTACAGTATCATAGTATCTACAGTATCTACAGTATCTACACTACCTACAGTGTTACAGTATCTACAGTATCTACACTATCTACAGTATCTACACTACAGTAGTATCTATAGTATCTCACAGTATCTACAGTATTACATAAGTATCAATATTACAGTATCACAGTATCTACAGTATCTACAGTATCATAGTATCACAGTATCATATCTACAGTATCACAGTATTACAGTAGCACAGTATCAGTATTACAGTATCACAGTATCTATAGTATCACAGTATCTACAGTATCACAGTATCTATAGTATCACAGTATCTACAGTATCACAGTATCTATAGTATTAGAGTGTCTACAGTATTACAGTATCTACAGTATCACAGTATCTACAGTATTACAGTATCTACAGTATCACAGTATCTACAGTATTACAGTATCTACAGTATCATAGTATCTACAGTATCACAGTATCTACAGTATCACAGTATCTATAGTATCACAGTATCTACAGTATTACAGTATCTACAGTATCACAGTATCTATAGTATTACAGAATCACAGTATCTACAGTATTACAGTATCTACAGTATCACAGTATCTACAGTATCACAGTATCTATAGCATTACAGTATCCTTGGATAACATTGAATGGGGACAATTCTATTTCAAAATGGGTTTATGGTGGTTTGTTGCGTAATCGATTCCATGGTCTTAATTAATGCAAATCACAGAATTATGTGTCGTGTTTTGAGAAGAAAGCACAGCAGAACACATACAGTCTACATTAAGTGTACTAAACCTCCTGCAAAATATAGTGAACACAATGTCCTAATCTCCTGCAGCTTGGGAAGTTGTCCTTCAATTTGAACACAACAGCAGTGCCGTTTGGGATTGGAATTGACTGTCAAATCAAATGCAGAAGCCATGGATGCTCTCAGTTCAACTCCCTGGGGCAAAACATGAATGCTCTTGTTTCCTTGTTGATTTCTCCCTGTTTGACAAGCCTGCTATTCCTACCTCGTACAAAGGAATAGAACCTAACAGCGTCATTTGAGTCATTTCTTCAGGGAGACATGAATGTAGTCACTTGGATGAGCTGGTTGGACATGAGTCAGGGTAGCAGGGTTTTCTACACATTCAGGCCAACTCACAGAGTACACACAGTACTATGTACTCAGAGTATGTAGATACTATGAATCCCCCTACCAATTAAGCTACATTGTCCAAATTATCCATTCAAAGAATTTGTCCTTTTTAAGTTAATTTCCCAATTCAAACAATGAATGTAGGCAGAGAATGCTGAACCCATGCAATCTAGCTACGTCATATAATCATATATCTTTTTTTAACTGTCCAGTAAACAAGTGTTAAATAACTACTATACCGAAGCAAGTTGTTATGCTAGCCAACCTTAAGGCATAAACATGCTAGCCAAGATGCCACGTTAATTAATCATATAACAAATTGTTTGATTTGAAAATATAGTCAACGTGGTAAGATGTTCTATATCATACAGTATGTACTGTGTGGAAATCACATTATTCATATAAAATCAGACAGTACTGTGTAGAAATCACATGATTCATATAAAATCAGACAGTACTGTGTAGAAATCACATGATTCATATAAAATCAGACAGTACTGTGTAGAAATCACATGATTCATATTAAATCAGACAGTACTGTGTAGAAATCACATGATTCATATTAAATCAGACAGTACTGTGTAGAAATCACATGATTCATATTAAATCACACAGTACTGTGTAGAAATCACATGATTCATATTAAATCACACAGTACTGTGTAGAAATCACATGATTCATATTAAATCACACAGTACTGTGTGGAAATCACATGATTCATATTAAATCACACAGTACTGTGTGGAAATCACATGATTCATATTAAATCACACAGTACTGTGTAGAAATCACATGATTCATATTAAATCACACAGTACTGTGTAGAAATCACATGATTCATATTAAATCACACAGTACTGTGTGGAAATCACATGATTCATATTAACTCAGACAGTATGTTCCGTGTGATTCATATACAATCAGACAGTATGTACTGTGTGATTCATATAAAATCAGACAGTATGTACTGTGTGATTCATATAAAATCCGACAGTATGTACTGTGTGATTCATATAAAATCAGACAGTATGTACTGTCTGCTCCAACCAATGTTGTTTTATCTGGTATACCCAAGGAAAACCACATCACTAACTGACCCCTACAAGACATAAACAATGTCTGTAATTTCTCTACATTTCATCATACTAGTAGTCCTATTGGGTTTAAAGATATGAAGAAGAAAAAAGACATTTATTGACACCCTCATTCAAAGTTCCATTTGATTTCATGGATGGAACAAAATCATGAGCAGCACTCGGGAGGAGCTCAAACAAGTACTTGCCCCAGACCTTTCTTTGGAGATGTTGGCTCCTGTGATGTGAAGGATGGATGCTAGAGGACCCCTCTCTTTGGTGGATACGGTACAATAACACATGAAGTGACGCACAGTAGAGTAGTCATGATATTCCCAACGGCATAGAGACAGATCTTACTCTACCAACATGTCAAATGATAATTACTGACGCTAAATGAAGTTGTAGTTTTAATGGACTTAGAGTGGCTTTAACAAATTAGTCAGCAGCACTTAATGGTGTTAATTACTGATTGACAATTGAGAGCAACAGCCTGTTCAGACTGTAGAGTATGTGAATGATGCATTGTGGGCAAAATGCAGCTCAGCAGATTCATGGCTTTTTAGATGTTTTGTGTTATTTTAAGGTGTGAATAAATAATGAGGATTTGTTCAATTAAATATTCACCTACTGTAAATATCTAGTTATTCACACAATAAAATGGTGAACACAACACAGATGGACACATCCACTTTTTTTGCTCTGATTATTATGGGTGCTGATGATATGCTTGCTCACATACATATTTTACACGGTTGCTAAAATTCGTACTACTATATATTTAGCTCTACTTTACAAAGACAAACCACAGCACCACAAGATACACTGTCACCTGTGTGATTTTGAACCGTACTTACAGCCTCATCGTACCTATTAAATCACCTTAATGATTCCTCTGAGATAACAAAGCACAGGCATTGATCAATTATACATTATGAGTAATAAAAAGCAGGATATGTGAAATTAAGAAATCTATTCATACCTTTTCCATTAGTTTGGTGTTATTTGGTTGAGGAAACATAAAACAAGCCGGCTGTTTAATAATACGGTGATGTTCCAAGCCTCTCTGGACATGAGGGAATGGAAGTCCTGCCATTTGAAATATACCATGTTTAATAATCCTATAGAAATAAAGTTTCCAAGATGGCGTAGCAGTGTAGACGTGTTTTGTTCGTCCTCTCGTATACTTTTGTATTTTTTCTTCTTTTTTTGTATATACTAAAATTGTATTTTCAATCTCTTCTCCATTTTAGTTCAATTATACCTTCCGGTAACCTGCCTCACCCAATGTGATACGGAACCGGTATTATTTTTAATTTTTAAACCAAGAACCACCTAGCCATCAGAAGCTAACCAGCTAATTAGCTACAAGCTATTTAGTCATTGTTAGCCACTGCTAGCAGCCTTTACCTTCTGCACAGGTACCAGACCTTTTTTTAATAGTTTTTTTTTAGCCTGGATAATACTCGTCAGCCTACCAGTAATGGACTGTCTCTCCACTACAACGCAGAATTCCTGCCGTAATCCCTGGACCATTACTCCTGATCTTCACAGCTAGCTAGCACCCACCGAGTTACCCAGTACCGAAGCTATCCCTGAGGCCCACCTCCCGGCCTACTCAGTTGTTCACCCGGACTCCACCCAAACACGGCTAGAACACACTACTCCACCGGATCCTTGCCATAAGCTCTGGACCTTGGCACGGGATCACTGCTGCTACCGAGTGGCTATAGTGGCTAACGCCCCTGCCCCAAAGCTAGCACCAGTTAGCCGTGAACCAGGCGCATCACCCGGCTAGAAAACAAAATTACTACACCTACAATACCTCTTTCACCATCTGGCTTGGATCCTTAGTCGACACGGCGCCCCGCTGCACCACCACGACTGGTCTGCCGACTAAGACTCCATCCGCAAACGGCCTCCGTTGGACGTCGGAGCAGACGCTTCTACTAGCCCCGGGCTACTAACTTTAAACGCAGTGTCGCCTGCGTGCTAGCTAGTAGCGACTACTCCGCGGCTCCCCTGTTCCATCCATTGCTGCCCCCTGGACCCTATGATCACTTGGCTACATAGCTGACTGTCCATTAATCATGGTACTCCATTCTGTTTATTTTTTGTTTATCTGTCAGCCCCAGCCGCGAACTCAGGCTCTGTGTGTAGTTAACCGACCCTCTCTGCCCATTCATCGCCATTTTACCTGCTGTTGTTGTGTTAGCTGATTAGCTGTTGTTGTCTCACCCGTTGTTGTCTTAGCTAGCTCTCCAAATCAACACCTGTGATTACTTTATGCCTCGCTGTATGTCTCTCTCATATGTCAATATGCCTTGTATGCTGTTGTTTAGGTTAGTTATCATTGTTTTAGCTTACAATGGAGCCCCTAGTTCCATCACCTCACCCATTATAACCAGCTTATACAGAGATACAAACTCTCTTATCATCACTCAGTGCCTGGGCTTACCTCCGCTGTACCCACACCCCACCATACCCCTGTCTGCACATTATGCCCTGTATCTACTCTACCACGCCCAGAAATCTGCTCCTTTTATTCTTTGTCCCAACACTCTAGGTGACCAGTTTTGATAGCCTTTAGCCATACCCTTATCCTACTCCTCTTCTGTTCCTCTGGTGATGTGGAGGTAAACCCAGGCCCTGAGTGTCCCCAGGCACCCTCATTTGTTGACTTCTGTGATCGAGAAAGCCTTGGTTTCATGCATGTCAACATTAGAAGCCTCCTCCCTAAGTTTGTTTTACTCACTGCTTTAGCACACTCCGCCAACTCTGATGTCCTTGCCGTGTCTGAATCCTGGCTTAGGAAGGCCACCAACAATTCTGAGATTTCCATCCCCAACTACAACATTTTGTGACAAGATAGAACTGCCAAATGGGGAGGAGTTGCTGCAGAGATAGTCTGCAAGGGCCTGTCATACTTTCCAGGTCTATACCCAAACAGTTCTAATTTTAAAAATGAACCTCTCCAGAAATAAGTCTCTCACTGTTGCCGCCTGCTATCGACCACCCCTCTGCTCCAAAGAAACTACTTTGCAGACAGAGTTCAGTGTGTCAAATCAGAGGGCATGTTGTCCGGACCTCTGCAGTCTCTATGGTTCAATTAGGTTCAATTCTCGGGCTGACTCTTTTCTCTGTATATATCAATGATCTTGCTGCGGGCGATTCCCTGATCCACCTCTACGCAGACGACACCATTCTGTATACTTCTGGCCCTTCCTTGGACACTGTGCTAACTAACCTCCAAATGAGCTTCAATGCCACACAACACTCCTTCCGTGGCCTCCAACTGCCCTTAAACGCTAGTAATACCAAATGCATGCTTTTCAACCGTTCGCTGCCCGAGCTAGTATATGTGGACAACTACAAATACCTAGGTGTCTGGCTAGACTGTAAACTCTCCTTCCAGACTAATTAAACATCTCCAATCCAAAATCAAATCAAGAATCGTCTTTCTATTTCGCAACAAAGCCTCCTTCACTCACGCCGCCAAACTTACCCTAGTAAAACTGACTATCCTACCGATCCTCGACTTCGGCGATGTCATCTACAAAATAGCTTCCAATACTCTACTCAGCAAACTGGATGCAGTCTATCACAGTCACATCCGTTTTGTTACCAAATCACTTTATACCACCCACCACTGCGACCTGTATGCTCTAGTCGGCGGGCCCTCGCTACATATTTGTCCTCAGACCCACTGGCTCCAGGTCATCTATAAGTCTATGCTAGGTAAAGCTCCGCCTTATCTCAGTTCACTGGTCACGATAACAACACCCACACGTAGCACACGTTCCAGCAGATATATCTCACTGATCATCCCCAAAGCCAACACATAATTTGGCCGCCTTTCCTTCCAGTTCTCTGCTGCCAGTGACTGAAACGAATTGCAAAACTCGCTGAAGTTGGAGACTTTGATACTGCTGAAATACATTGATACTGCTATAGACGAAGGAGAATGATGATTGTAATTTTATATTATCATTTCATTGTGGATCGTGTAGCCTACTGTTTACCTAGTTCACAATAGTAGAAGTAGTAAAATAACAAATCTATTAAAAAAACTCTTTAAATTATATTATAGTGTTACCATCAACTATAGTGTTTGGTTTCTCTAAAGTCATACAGTAGATCCACCTGGGTTTGTCTCTGACAGTAGATCCACCTTGGTTTGTCTCTGACAGTAGATCCACCTTGGTTTGTCTCTGACAGTAGATCCACCTTGGTTTGTCTCTGACAGTAGATCCACCTTGGTTTGTCTCTGACAGTAGATCCACCTTGGTTTGTCTCTGACAGTAGATCCACCTTGGTTTGTCTCTGACAGTAGATCCACCTTGGTTTGTCTCTGACAGTAGATCCACCTTGGTTTGTCTCTGACAGTAGATCCACCTTGGTTTGTCTCTGACAGTAGATCCACCTTGGTTTGTCTCTGACAGTAGATCCACCTTGGTTTGTCTCTGACAGTAGATCCACCTTGGTTTGTCTCTGACAGTAGATCCACCTTGGTTTGTCTCTGACAGTAGATCCACCTTGGTTTGTCTCTGACAGTAGATCCACCTTGGTTTGTCTCTGACAGTAGATCCACCTTGGTTTGTCTCTGACAGTAGATCCACCTTGGTTTGTCTCTGACAGTAGATCCACCTTGGTTTGTCTCTGACAGTAGATCAGTTAATATGTTATCACTTGTCTCATTTATCCATCTTATGTGTTTAAGTCACACTATTATAATTCAGAGTTTAAAAGACAGATTTGCCAAGCGTATCAACCTATGTTTTATACATCTAGCAAACTCACTGAGGCATGCCCATGCATTCATTACCAGCCGAATGCTCGACTTGAGTCACAGGCAGTACTCAAAGAAGAAGAAGACACGATAACTCACAGACTGTCAGAGCATTAGCAGGATTTAGAAAAAGTTTTCTATTCAGATCTAAGCTTTGAATAGACTTATGGATACATGAATGTTTGATAAAAATGGATAATACATGGAAAACTGTTCTGTTGGATCTGTAGGTGATTACACATCTGGTTTGTTTTTGAGAAGTTGATTGTTGGCACAAGGGAAGACAGCAAAAGCTTGTAAAGTCACATTACTGTAACGATGTAGTGTTATATTTCTCCCTTCAAACAATCCATTATAAAACATACTGGACACAACCTGGACCACTTTAACATAAGAAGTTATATTAGGCTTTTCAAAACATGTTGATCTGCTTCATCAATCTGTCCTTTTAAAAACAAAATCAGACCTCTCTCTAATTAATTTCCAAGTCACGTTGTTGAAAACGCTACTCCATCCGTATTGCAAGACGTCAATTTGTCCAATCATTGCTGAGGTAATTGTTGAGCCGTTACAATAATTACCTCTGTAGTTCCTGGTATGCAGAAACATCTTTAAGCAACAGACGATGGAAGTGCTTTAAAACTGTTATTGACATGTAAGTTTACAATGCTCCTGTCGGGCTGGCTTTACATTCATTATATTTATGTTGCTTCAGATCAACTGGCATAGACAGGCCACAACGACTGGCTTTTTACTGAGCCAGACAGCCGAATGCAGGTTCCAATGTATTTGTTTATTTATGTTCAACATGAGAGCAATAGACTAAAAAGCCTTGCCACTCTCGGGTAATGTTTAATCATATTTTTATGATTTAACTTCCAACCAATCATTGAAATGTGTTTGAATGTGTCTTTATAGCTCTCCAAGGCTGACTGCTATTTATGTGTGTCATGGTTTTGCATTGCACCTAGTTAAAATTAAGTGAATAAAGTGACGAAAATTGAAATAAAAAGGAAAAAAATAATCTCCGTGTCACGATGTTCGTAATAATGGTCTGACCAAGGCCCGGCGTACTTAGAGTTTCTCATTATTTCTTAAAGAAAGTGAAACTTAGAAAAACCAAAACAATAAAGAATAAACAAACCGTGACGACAATGCAGTGCCAACAGGCAACTAAACATAAACAATATCCCATAACCCACAGGTGGAAAACATGCTACCTAAGTATGATCCCCAATTAGAGACAACCAACTGCCTCTAATTGGGAATCATACAAATCAACAACATAGAAAATCAAACCTAGAACCCCACATAGAAAATATAAACTAGAACAACCCCCCAGTCACGCCCTGACCTACTCTATTATAGAAAATAAAAGCTTTCTATGGTCAGGACGTGACATTCCGATCTTTTTGAGTATTTGATTAAAAAACGAACTAGATACTTTTTCATTAGCAAGATATTGATGTTTAGATGCTATCAGAGTTGTAAAAACAGCAAGCTTTGATATATACTGTCCTTTACTCTTCACCTCTGTAACTCTGTAACTCTGTAACAATGTACTCTGTAACTCTGTAACTATATACTCTGTACCTCTGTAACTATGTACTCTGTACCTATGTAACTATGTACTCATGTAACTATGTACTCTGTAACTATGTAATTCTGTAACTCTGTAACTCTGTAACTACGTAGTCTGTAACTATGTAATTCTGTACTCTGTAACTCTGTACTCTGTAACTCTGTACTCTGTAACTCTGTAACTACGTAGTCTGTAACTATGTAATTCTGTACTCTGTAACTATGTACTCTGTAACTCTGTAACTACGTAGTCTGTAACTATGTAATTCTGTACTCTGTAACTCTGTAACTCTGTAGTCTGTACTCTGTAACTATGTAGTCTGTAACTCTGTAACCCTGTAGTCTGTACTCTGTACTCTGTACTCTGTAACTCTGTTACTCTGTAACTCTGTAACTCTGTAGTCTGTAACTCTGTATTTTGTAACTATGTAATTCTGTACTCTGTAACTCTGTAACTCTGTAACTCTGTACTCTGTAACTCTGTACTCTGTAACTCTGTACACTGTAACTCTGTAACTCTGTAACTCTGTAACTCTGTTACTATGTACTCTGTATCTCTGTAACTCTGTACTCTGTAACTCTGTACTCTGTACTCTGTACTCTGTAACTGTGTACTCTGTAACTGTGTACTCTGTAACTGTGTACTCTGTAGTCTGTAACTCTGTAACTCTGTACTCTGTAACTCTGTAACTCTGTACACTGTAACTCTGTAACTCTGTAACTCTGTACTCTGTAACTCTGTACTCTGTAACTCTGTACTCTGTAACTCTGTAACTCTGTACTCTGTAACTCTGTACTCTGTACTCTGTAACTCTGTAGTCTGTACTCTGTAACTATGTAGTCTGTAACTCTGTAACCCTGTAGTCTGTACTCTGTAACTCTGTACTCTGTAACTCTGTAACTCTGTACTCTGTAACTCTGTAACTCTGTAACTCTGTAACTCTGTACACTGTAACTCTGTTACTCTGTACTCTGTACTCTGTAACTCTGTAACTCTGTACTCTGTAACTCTGTAGTCTGTACTCTGTAACTATGTAGTCTGTAACTCTGTAACCCTGTAGTCTGTACTCTGTAACTCTGTACTCTGTAACTCTGTAACTATGTACTCTGTAACTCTGTAACTCTGTAACTCTGTAACTCTGTACTCTGTAACTCTGTAACTCTGTAACTCTGTACTCTGTAACTCTGTACTCTGTACCTCTGTAGTCTGTAACTCTGTATTCTGTAACTATGTAATTCTGTAACTCTGTACTCTGTAACTCTGTAACTCTGTAACTCTGTAACTCTGTACTCTGTAACTCTGTACTCTGTAACTCTGTAACTGTACACTGTAACTCTGTAACTCTGTACTCTGTAACTCTGTACTCTGTAACTCTGTACTCTGTTACTCTGTAACTCTGTAACTCTGTACTCTGTAACTCTGTACTCTGTAACTCTGTAACTGTACTCTGTAACTCTGTACTCTGTAACTCTGTAACTCTGTAACTCTGTAACTCTGTACTCTGTAACTCTGTACTCTGTAACTCTGTAACTCTGTAACTCTGTACTCTGTAACTCTGTACTCTGTAACTCTGTACTCTGTAACTCTGTAACTCTGTAACTCTGTAACTCTGTAACTCTGTACTCTGTAACTCTGTACTCTGTAACTCTGTACTCTGTAACTCTGTAACTCTGTAACTCTGTACTCTGTACTCTGTACTCTGTAACTCTGTACTCTGTAACTCTGTAACTCTGTAACTCTGTAACTCTGTAACTCTGTAACTCTGTACTCTGTACCTCTGTACACTGTAACTCTGTACACTGTAACTCTGTACACTGTAACTCTGTAACTCTGTAACTCTGTAACTCTGTAACAATGTACTCTGTAACTCTGTAACTATGTACTCTGTACCTCTGTAACTATGTACTCTGTACCTCTGTAACTATGTACTCTGTACCTATGTAACTATGTACTCTGTACCTATGTAACTACGTACTCTGTAACTATGTAATTCTGTAACTCTGTAACTCTGTAACTACGTAGTCTGTAACTATGTAATTCTGTACTCTGTAACTCTGTACTCTGTAACTCTGTAACTACGTAGTCTGTAACTATGTAATTCTGTACTCTGTAACTATGTACTCTGTACCTATGTAACTACGTACTCTGTAACTATGTAATTCTGTAACTCTGTAACTCTGTAACTACGTAGTCTGTAACTATGTAATTCTGTACTCTGTAACTATGTACTCTGTAACTCTGTAACTACGTAGTCTGTAACTATGTAATTCTGTACTCTGTAACTCTGTACTCTGTAACTCTGTAGTCTGTACTCTGTAACTATGTAGTCTGTAACTCTGCAACTCTGTAGTCTGTACTCTGTACTCTGTACTCTGTAACTCTGTAACTCTGTAACACTGTAACTCTGTTACTCTGTTACTCTGTACTCTGTATCTCTGTAACTCTGTACTCTGTAACTCTGTAACTCTGTAACTCTGTAGTCTGTAACTCTGTATTCTGTAACTATGTCATTCTGTAACTCTGTACTCTGTAACTCTGTAACTCTGTAACTCTGTAACTCTGTACTCTGTAACTCTGTACTCTGTAACTCTGTAACTCTGTAACTCTGTACTCTGTAACTCTGTACTCTGTACCTCTGTAGTCTGTAACTCTGTATTCTGTAACTATGTAATTCTGTAATTCTGTAACTCTGTACTCTGTAACTCTGTAACTCTGTAACTCTGTACTCTGTAACTCTGTACTCTGTAACTCTGTAACTCTGTACACTGTAACTCTGTAACTCTGTAACTCTGTTACTATGTACTCTGTATCTCTGTAACTCTGTACTCTGTACTCTCTAACTGTGTACTCTGTAACTGTGTACTCTGTAGTCTGTAACTCTGTAACTCTGTACTCTGTAACTCTGTACACTGTAACTCTGTAACTCTGTAACTCTGTACTCTGTATCTCTGTAGCTCTGTAACTCTGTAACTCTGTACTCTGTACTCTGTAACTCTGTACTCTGTAACTCTGTACTCTGTACTCTGTACTCTGTAACTCTGTACACTGTAACTCTGTACACTGTAACTCTGTACACTGTAACTCTGTAACTCTGTAACTCTGTAACTCTGTACTCTGTAACTCTGTACACTGTAACTCTGTAACTCTGTAACCCTGTACTCTGTAACTCTGTAACTCTGTACTCTGTAACTCTGTACACTGTAACTCTGTAACTCTGTAACCATGTAGTCTGTAACTCTGTAGTCTGTAACTCTGTACTCTGTAACTCTGTACTCTGTAACTCTGTACACTGTAACTCTGTACTCTGTAACTCTGTAGCTCTGTAGCTCTGTAACTCTGTAACTCTGTTACTCTGTAACTCTGTAACTCTGTAACTCTCTAGTCTGTAACTCTGTAACTCTGTAACTCTGTAACACTGTAACTCTGTAACTCTGTAACTCTGTAACTCTGTAGTCTGTAACTCTGTAACCCTGTAGTCTGTAACTCTGTAACTCTGTAACTCTGTACTCTGTAACTCTGTAACTCTGTAACTCTGTAACCCTGTAGTCTGTAACTCTGTAGTCTGTAACTCTGTACCACTGTAACTCTGTACCTCTTTACCTTCTAAGAATGTTGTGTAAAGTCTGCTACTGTATGTAATGCACCTGTCTTTTATTTTACCATTCAGAGCAACATCTGCAATTCCGAAATCAATGGCTGAAAGACCATGGCGTCGACATGACTTTGTTCTACCTTTACAATGTTCACAGACACAAGTCGGCCTTTATAGGGTGTCTGTCTGTCTGTCTGTCTGTCTGTCTGTCTGTCTGTCTGTCTGTCTGTCTGTCTGTCTGTCTGTCTGTCTGTCTGTCTGTCTGTCTGTCTGTCTGTCTGTCTGTCTGTCTGTCTGTCTGTCTGTCTGTCTGTCTGTCTGTCTGCCTGTCTGCCTGTCTGTCTGTCTGTACAGAAACAAGCTGTACAGTGGATAGTTAGTGGGCATATGAGAAAACATCAACATCAAGAAATGTTCTTTGTTCACACCCAGAGAGAGAGAGAGAGAGCTGTGCTACTAGCCCTGGGTTTGCTTCCCAAATGGCACTCTATTCCCCACACAGTGCACTACTTTTAACCAGAGCCCTATTATTTCACCATAAGGGGACGAGGGTTCCATTTGGGAAGCAGACCTGGTCGCCTAGCAGCTCCATTATGAGCTGATGTCACTGTCACATCAGTGTGGGCAGTAGAACCTCCAGATGCTAATTGGAAGTGTGGAAAATGAATCCTATGACGATCCTCTACATTACGATTGGCTGACTAACTACAGCGATGATGCCTTCCTTCTTTCAACATTCTGAGAGATCTTCAAGGTTCTCTGTAATCACGATTCGCTCTACAATGATCCAAATTAATTTCAATTCAACAATCGGAATAACTCATAGTATACATAGATAATTCTCCTTTCTCCATTTCAATCTCCTTTTCATGATTCACTTTCATCCTGTCTTGTTTAGCTAAATATTTCTGGATTTCTGGAAGTTCGCAAGTTGCCAATTAATTTGACATATAACAGCAGTTTTGTCATTGCGACGTTTACTGGTTATTATGTAAAGATAACTAAATAACTGCTAAATTCAATAACTCAGTTGCATAAAATGTTAGTAGTGTTGAAATACAATATGGGACAACATTCACATTTCACAAATAAAGTATAATATCTAATGTAAGAAATAAAATACATCTTTGAAATGCAGTGTTTATTCAAAGCTATAGTGAAGACTCTTCAGAGCGTACCTAATGGTTTGTCACTTTCTGAACCCTACAGTAACTTGTGGATCATTGTCTTTTTCCCCACTAGGGAGAAAGCAACAGAGTAAGAATCCTGACAGCAAGGCATTAAATTTAAATCACCTTTCCATATCCTAGTGGATTTTCTTGTGATCCTTTTCTTCTCACATTGCATTTGTGCCATGTTATGGTTTAACTAAATGGTATTATTTATGAAATGCGAGCACATGCCCAGCCCTCCAGCTGTGTCATCAAATTAACACAAGCACGGGAGAGTGAACAAAAAAATGCTCACTGCCAGGAGCGATCAGGCTCACGGACTGGGAAATGCACTGGCTCTGTTATGCAGGCGCCTCGCACTACGACCACCCAAGAAGACAAGCCACACTCTGCTACAGGCCCTGTGTGGCTGGATGGCATAGTCGGCAGGCCCTGACGGGTCCCTCAATGTCATCCACCAGCACCACTAGCACTAGACCTGTCAGTGGCTCAGTGTGGTCATGGTGCTCCACGTTGACAGGAGTGACCTCGAGTGTGTGATGCCCCCCTTGAAACCCCTGATGCTCGCAGGCCTAATCTGTGAGCAGCATCGCAGCAGCCGTCTGCCTCCTCTAGAGACCGTACAGAGAAGACGGGTCATTACTGGAGAGTGCTTCAAAGAGACTCCTCACAGTGCTGTCTCTCTCTAACCTCTCTCCTCTCTAGCCTCGTTCTTTAATAGCCCCTCTCCTCTCTAGATTTCTCCTCTCTAGCCACTCTCCTCTCTAGCCTCCCTCCTTTATATCCTCTCTCCTCTCTAGTCTAACACCTCTCTAGACTCTCTCCTCTCTAGACTCTCTCCTCTCTAGCCTTTCTCCTCTCTAGTCTCTTTCTTCTCTAGCCTCTCTCTTTTTTAGCCTCTCTCTTTTCTAGACTCACTTTTCTAGCCTCTATCTTCTCTAGCCTCTCTCCTCTCTATTCTCTCTCCTCTCTAGCCTCTCTCCTCTCTAGCCTGTCCCCTCTAGTCTCTCTCTACTCTAGCCTCTCTCTTTTCTAGCCTCTATCTTCTCTAGCCTCTCTCCTCTCTCTCCTCTCTCCTCTCTAGGCTCTCTCCTCTCTAGGCTCTCTCCTCTCTAGCCTGTCCCCTTTAGTCTCTCTCTACTCTAGCCTCTCTCTTTTCTAGCCTCTATCTTCTCTAGCCTCTCTCCTCTCTCTCCTCTCTAGCCTCTCTCCTCTCTAGCCTGTCTCCTCTAGTCTCTCTCTACTCTAGCCTCTCTCTTGTCTAGCCTCTATCTTCTCTAGCCTCTCTCCTCTCTATCCTCTCTCCTCTCTAGGCTTTCCTCGATGACGCTTGGCACCAAGCTAGGGTCTTCAGCCCGCTGTGTACTTTTAGCCTCCCTTTACACCCCAGCGGAGGTAAGGGCCTGAGGAGGGCTAGACCTCAGGGGAGGTAAAGCCTTGAGTATGACTAGACCTCAGGGGAGGTAACGGCCTGAGGAGGGCTAGACCTCAGGGGAGGTAAAGGCTTGAGGATGGCTAGACCTCAGGGGAGGTAACGGCCTGAGGAGGGCTAGACCTCAGGGGAGGTAGGGGCCTGAGGATGCCTAAACCTCAGGGGAGGTAACGGCCTGAGGAGGGCTAGACCTCAGGGGAGGTAATGGCCTGAGGAGGGCTAGACCTCAGGGGAGGAAAGGGCCTGAGGAGGGCTAGACCTCAGGGGAGGAAAGGGCCTGAGGAGGGCTAGACTTGTGTTTTTAAAAAAAGAGTTGGTACTAGGACTTAATAAATGTGCTCTCGACAGCGTCAGCCACTACTAATTACTGGAGTTGAGGACGATCTGTTATGGCCTTTAGTGTAGTGGTGTCACTCAAAACAAACAGAGATCATGGTGCTGTTCATCATTATCTTTCTTACAGTATATTGTCCTTGGGTACCTTTTGTCACAACCAAATGTAAACACATAATACATCTCACGCAGCAGTAGTGTATCTGTCATTTCCTATTCATCCCGTGTATTTCTACAGAGATAAGGAAGTCAGTTCGTAAGCAAAAGTTGATAACTCATTTATTTGGCTTAGACTTTTTTTTATGAAACTCATTTCCTAGTCTTAAAGTTTCTTTCTTGTACTTTCTTGATTTGCCTGTATATGGGATCACATTAATGCATGAAGTACAACAGCATATGGACTGTACTCTGAAGTTAACCCAGAAGCATATATTGTCTTACAATAGAATAATATGCTATTTTCCGACAATTCCTAACATCGGAGACAATTCTAACTCGGGGCGGAAAAAAGATGAAGCACCTGAGGGCAATATTTTTTGGGGACTCCGGGCAATAACATATAACCCAAATCAAAGGCTTTTTATACATATGTGCTGACTGATTATTTTTAAAATAGTAGCTACCGCATTTCACATCAGAAAGGATTCTCTCTAATATGTAGTCAGACTAGTGCGAGGTGCACACCTAACTACATGCACACATCAATCAATAGAGTTCACACATTCACAAACTATATTAAACTCAACGTAACGCCCGAAAGGAATACTTTGGTAGTTGTAGAGTAAGACCTTAAGAGGAACTTCAGAAAACTGTGTGGGACAGTGTGATGGTGACAGCCAGAGATGGAATAGAGAAGGCAACATGTTACTTCTTAACCCATGATAGTCTCAGACCTGTCTAAGCTTAGCGGGGATTTCAAAAAAGCATTTCGGCGAAAGCTATCCAAGTGTTTATGTTAGGACATCTCTCTCAGCAGACAAAACATTCCAAACAGCTAGCAGCAAAGTAGATTGGTCACGAAAGTCAGAAAAGCAATAAAAGTAATCGCTTACTTTTGATGATCTTCGGATGTTTGCACTCGTGAGACTCCCAGTTACACAATAAATGTTCTGTTTGTTCCATAAAGATTATTTTTAAATCCAAAATACCTCCATTTGGATGGCGCGTTATGTTCAGAAATCCACAGGCTCGAGAGGTCACGACGGGGCAGACGAAAATTCCAAATAGTATCCGTAAAGTTTGTAGAAACATGTCAAACGTTTTTTATAATCAATCCTCAGATTGTTTTTACAATAAATTATCAATAATATTTCAACTGGACTGTAGCTTTTTCAATAGGAGTGAGAGAGAAAATCTCTGCTCCAAGCTGCTTGCGCATGCAAAACTCTGCTGGCACCCAGCCATCCACTGACGCGATGTGATCTTTCTCGCACATTTTTTCAGAATAAAAGCCTGAGACTATGTCTAAAGACTGTTCACACCATGTGGAAGCCATAGGAAAAGGAATCTGGTTGATATCCCTTTAAATGGAGGGAAGGCATGCAATGAAACAAAGAGGTTTCAGGAAAAACAGCACTTCCTGGTTGGATTTTCCTCAGGTTTTCGCCTGCAATATCAGTTCTGTTTTCTCACAGACAATATTTTGACAGTTTTGGAAACTTTAGAGTCTTTTCTATCCTAATCTGACAATTATATGCATATTCTAGATTATGGGCCAAAGAAATAGGCAGTTTCATTTGAATACGTTTTTCATCCAAACATCAACATACCCCTACACTCAAGAGGTTAAGGTATTTGATTGTGATTTCCAAGACCTCTTGAAGTATAAAATATATCAAATATAAAAACACAACCCACTAACTTGAACAACAGAAAGTCCCCCCTGAAATTTGAAAGAGTTATAAGAAAGATCAGGAATTATTTTTTTAATAGTTTTTTACGTATTTAACGCCTCTATACATACACTACCGTTCAAAAGTTTGGGGTCACTTGTTTTTGAAAGAAAATCAATTTTTTGGGCCATTAAAATAACATCAAATTGATCAGAAATACAGTGTAGACATTGTTATTGTTGTACATGACTATTGGAGCTGGAAATGGCAGATTTATTATTTTTTTATTTATTTTTTTATTTCACCTTTATTTAACCAGGTAGGCTAGTTGAGAACAAGTTCTCATTTGCAACTGCGACCTGGCCAAGATAAAGCATAGCAGTGTGAACAGACAACACAGAGTTACACATGGAGTAAAACAATTAACAAGTCAATAACACAGTAGAAAAAAATGGGCAGTCTATATACAATGTGTGCAAAAGGCATGAGGAGGTAGGCGAATAATACAATTTTGCAGATTAACACTGGAGTGATAAATGATCAGATGGTCATGTACAGGTAGAGATATTGGTGTGCAAAAGAGCAGAAAAGTAAATAAATAAAAAACAGTATAAAAACAGTATGGGAATGAGGTAGGTGAAAATGGGTGGGCTATTTACCAATAGACTATGTACAGCTGCAGCGATCGGTTAGCTGCTCGGATAGCTGATGTTTGAAGTTGGTGAGGGAGATAAAGTCTCCAACTTCAGCGATTTTGCAGTTCGTTCCAGTCACAGGCAGCAGAGTACTGGAACGAAAGGCGGCCAAATGAGGTGTTGGCTTTAGGGATGATCAGTGAGATACACCTGCTGGAGCGCGTGCTACGGATGGGTGTTGCCATCGTGACCAGTGAACTGAGATAAGGCGGAGCTTTACCTAGCATGGACTTGTAGATGACCTGGAGCCAGTGGGTCTGGCGACGAATATGTAGCGAGGGCCAGCCGACTAGAGCATACAAGTCGCAGTGGTGGGTGGTATAAGGTGCTTTGGTGACAAAACGGATGGCACTGTGATAGACTGCATCCAGTTTGCTGAGTAGAGTGTTGGAAGCCATTTTGTAGATGACATCGCCGAAGTCGAGGATCGGTAGGATAGTCAGTTTTACTAGGGTAAGCTTGGCGGCGTGAGTGAAGGAGGCTTTGTTGCGGAATAGAAAGCCGACTCTTGATTTGATTTTCGATTGGAGATGTTTGATGTGAGTCTGGAAGGAGAGTTTGCAGTCTAGCCAGACACCTAGGTACTTATAGATGTCCACATATTCAAGGTCGGAACCATCCAGGGTGGTGATGCTAGTCGGGCATGCGGGTGCAGGCAGCGATCGGTTGAAAAGCATGCATTTGGTTTTACTCGCGTTTAAGAGCAGTTGGAGGCCACGGAAGGAGTGCTGTATGGCATTGAAGCTCGTTTGGAGGTTAGATAGCACAGTGTCCAATGACGGGCCGAAAGTATATAGAATGGTGTCGTCTGCGTAGAGGTGGATCAGGGAATCGCCCGCAGCAAGAGCAACATCATTGATATATACAGAGAAAAGAGTCGGCCTCGAGAATTGAACCCTGTGGCACCCCCATAGAGACTGCCAGAGGACCGGACAGCATGCCCTCCGATTTGACACACTGAACTCTGTCTGCAAAGTAATTGGTGAACCAGGCAAGGCAGTCATCCGAAAACCGAGGCTATTGAGTCTGCCGATAAGAATATGGTGATTGACAGAGTCGAAAGCCTTGGCGAGGTCGATGAAGACGGCTGCACAGTACTGTCTTTTATCGATGGCGGTTATGATATCGTTTAGTACCTTGAGTGTGGCTGAGGTGCACCCGTGACCGGCTCGAAACCAGATTGCACAGCGGAGAAGGTACGGTGGGATTCGAGATGGTCAGTGACCTGTTTGTTGACTTGGCTTTCGAAGACCTTAGATAGGCAGGGCAGGATGGATATAGGTCTATAGCAGTTTGGGTCCAGGGTGTCTCCCCCTTTGAAGAGGGGGATGACTGCGGCAGCTTTCAATCCTTGGGGATCTCAGACGATATGAAAGAGAGGTTGAACAGGCTGGTAATAGGGGTTGCGACAATGGCGGCAGATAGTTTCAGAAATAGAGGGTCCAGATTGTCAAGCCCAGCTGATTTGTACGGGTCCAGGTTTTGCAGCTCTTTCAGAACATCTGCTATCTGGATTTGGGTAAAGGAGAACCTGGAGAGGCTTGGGCGAGGAGCTGCGGGGGGCGGAGCTGTTGGCCGAGGTTGGAGTAGCCAGGCGGAAGGCATGGCCAGCCATTGAGAAGTGCTTATTGAAGTTTTCGATAATCATGGATTTATCGGTGGAGACCGTGTTACCTAGCCTCAGTGCAGTGGGCAGCTGGGAGGAGGTGCTCTTGTTCTCCATGGACTTCACAGTGTCCCAGAACTTTTGGAGTTGGAGCTACAGGATGCAAACTTCTGCCTGAAGAAGCTGGCCTTAGCTTTCCTGACTGACTGCGTGTATTGGTTCCTGACTTCCCTGAACAGTTGCATATCACGGGGGCTATTCAATGCTATTGCAGTCCGCCACAGGATGTTTTTGTGCTGGTCGAGGGCAGTCAGGTCTGGAGTGAACCAAGGCCTGTATCTGTTCTTGGTTCTGCATTTTTGAACGGAGCATGCTTATCTAAAATGGTGAGGAAGTTACTTTTAAAGAATGACCAGGCATCCTCAACTGACGGGATGAGGTCAATGTCCTTCCAGGATACCCGGGCCAGGTCGATTAGAAAGGCCTGCTCACAGAAGTGTTTTAGGGAGCGTTTGACAGTGATGAGGGGTGGTCGTTTGACTGCGGCTCCGTGGCGGATACAGGCAATGAGGCAGTGATCGCTGAGATCCTGGTTGAAGACAGCGGAGGTGTATTTGGAGGGCCAGTTGGTCAGGATGACGTCTATGAGGGTGCCCTTGTTTACAGAGTTAGGGTTGTACCTGGTGGGTTCCTTGATGATTTGAGTGAGATTGAGGGCATCTAGCTTACATTGTAGGACTGCCGGGGTGTTAAGCATATCCCAGTTTAGGTCACCTAACAGAACAAACTCTGAAGCTAGATGGGGGCGATCAATTCACAAATGGTGTCCAGGGCACAGCTGGGAGCTGAGGGTGGTCGGTAGCAGGCGGCAACAGTGAGAGACTTATTTCTGGAGAGAGTAATTTTCAAAATTAGTAGTTCGAACTGTTTGGGTATGGACCTGGAAAGTATGACATTACTTTGCAGGCTATCTCTGCAGTAGACTGCAACTCCGCCCCCTTTGGCAGTTCTATCTTGACGGAAGATGTTATAGTTGGGTATGGAAATCTCTGAATTTTGGTGGCCTTCCTGAGCCAGGATTCAGACACGGCAAGGACATCAGGGTTAGCAGAGTGTGCTAAAGCAGTGAGTAAAACAAACTTAGGGAGGAGGCTTCTGATGTTGACATGCATAAAACCAAGGCTTTTTCGATCACAGAAGTCAACAAATGAGGGTACCTGGGGACATGCAGGGCCTGGGTTTACCTCCACATCACCCGCGGAAAAGAGAAGGAGTAGTATGAGGGTGCGGCTAAAGGCTATCAAAACTGGTCGCCTAGAGCGTTGGGGGCAGAGGATAAGAGGAGCAGGTTTCTGGGCATGGTAGAATATATTCAGGGCATAATGCGCAGACAGGGGTATGGTGGGGTGCGGGTACAGCGGAGGTAAGCCCAGGCACTGGGTGATGATGAGAGAGGTTGTATCTCTGGACATGCTGGTTGTAATGGGTGAGGTCACCGCATGTGTGGGAGGTGGGACAAAGGAGGTAACAGGGGTATGCAGAGTGGATCTAGGGGCTCCATTGTGAACTAAAACAATGATAACTAACCTGAACAACAGTATACAAGGCATATTGACATTTGAGAGAGACATACAGCGAGGCATACAGTAATCACAGGTGTTGAATTTGGAAAGCTAGCTAAAAACAGTAGGCGAGGCTAATCAGCTAGCACAACAAACAGCAGGTAAAATGGCGTTGGCTAGGCAACGGGCCGACAGGTAAAACAAACAAGCAGAATGGAGTACCATGATTAATGGACAGTCCAGCGTGCGTCAGCTATGTAGCCAAGAGATCAGTGTCCAGGGGGCAGCGGTGGATGGGCAGGGAAGCTGGGCTGGCGAGTGTTATCCAGGTTTTAAAAAAACTAACAATGACTAAATAGCTCGTAGCTAGTTAGCTGGTTAGCGTCTGGAGGTTCTTGAGTGTGTCATAAAAACAAAATTAAAAGTAATAGCGATTCCGTATCACATTGGGTGAGGCAGGTTTCCGGAAGGTATAAACAAATTAAAAATCAAAAAGAGATAGAAAGTAAATGGGTTCAGAGAGTGTTTGGGACGCGGTGGTTCAGACGGTTAGCAGGCCTGTGCTAACAAGCTAACAGTTCGTAGGCCCGGGCTAGACAAGGTAGCAGTTAGCGGACCGGAGCTAGACAAGCTAGCCGTTAGCAGGCCGAATTAGCAAGCAGGGAGATAGCGAGGGCTAGAGAGTTAACCTTTGGGGGACGTCGCGATGGGGTGAGTCTGTTTATTCCTCTTCATGCGGTGACATCGACAGACCGGTCGTGGGCCCGGGTAATTGTAGCCCAGGAGTATGCTACAGGTGCTCTAGTACGCTAGGTGAGCTGGAGACACAGCGATTCAGAAAGCTCGCGGGCCTTGGCCAGCAGATGGATCTTTGGCGATGTCGCAACGGAAAAGCCTGTTGAAACCACCTCGGACGATTATGTCGGCGGACCAGTCGTGATGGATCGTCGGGGCTCCGTGTCGGCAGTAGAGGGTCCAGGCCAATTGGCAAAATAGGTATTGTTGGACCTCTTCGGCTAGTCGGGAGATGGGCTTAGCTCGAGGCTAGCTCAAGGCTAACTGGTGCTTGCTCTGGGACAGAGACGTTAGCCAGGAGTAGCCACTCGGATTGCAGCTAGCTAGTTGCGATGATCCGGTGTAAAGGTTCAGAGCTTGCGGTAAGAATCCGGAGATCAAAGTTTATCATGTTAAAATGCAATTTGATCATTAGAAAACCCTTTTGTAATTATGTTAGAACTTTTAAGCCTGTAATCGACCTCACAAATGCTGATGCTCCAGATACTCAACTAGTCTAAAGAAGCCCAGTTGTATTGCTTCTTTAATCAGAACAACAGTTTTCAGCTATGCTAACATAATAGCAACATGGTTTTCTAATGATAAATTAGCCTTTTAAAATGATAAACTTGGATTAGCTAACACAATGTGTCATTGGAACACAGGAGTGATGGTTGCTGAAAATGGGCCTCTGCACGCCTATGTAGATTTTCCATAAAAAATCTCCTGTTACCAGCTACAATAGCCATTTCCAACAATGTCTAGACCGTATTTCTGATCAATTTTCTGTTGTTTTAATAGACATTTTTTTTTACATTTTCTTTCAAAAACAAGGACCTTTCTAAGTGACCCCAAACTTTTGTATGTTAGTGTATGTATGATTTGCAGGTAAAACATTTTACATGTATGATTTGCAGCTAGACATGTTATATGTATAACCTTGAAATGCTTCCAGTCCTTTAGTCTTTTAACCGCAGACTATTTTCATAGCTTTTTTTGGCAGTACCGTTACTGCGGCTTTAAAGGTAGTAACTATTTAAACTTTAATAGTTCAGTGAAATCATGTATTCAGATAATTGTTTCCTTACCTCATAAGCTGTCTGTGGACTGCTCTAAATCTCTCTTGGACAGATTCTTCACGTAAACTGGAATCTGTCATGACGGGATGTAATGCATAGTACAACGAGCAGTTCTAGTTCAATTGTTTTGTTTTTTTGTCACAGATTTATGGATGTACCAGGATTGGTCACTGTTTTTTGGGATGTACCAGGATTGGTCACTGTTTTTTTGGATGTACCAGGATTGGTCACTGTTTTTTGGGATGTACCAGGATTGGTCACTGTTTTTTTGGATGTACCAGGATTGGTCACTGTTTTTTTTGGATGTACCAGGATTGGTCACTGTTTTTTTTGGATGTACCAGGATTGGTCACTGTTTTTTTGGATGTACCAGGACTGATCACTGAATAATTGGATGTACCAGGATTGGTCACTGAATATTTGGATGTACCAGGATTGGTTGCTGATTATTTGGATGTGCCAGGATTGGGCGAAGTCGGTACTTAAAATTTGACTGCTTTGCACATGTGGTGAAATTAGTAGAAGGGGAGGTGGCTTTCGCTGAGTGTTTCCCTTTGTGAGGGTGGAGACTTCGCAAACTAGAACTCCCAATTTCTAATGCATATGGACCCAGAACATAATCAAGCGGCTGACCAAATGACATAAGATTTTATTTCTGGGTTAAATGAGATTAGACTGCTCTAAGGAGTGACTCCAATCCACACTTTGGTTTCGGTAGAAAAGTCTCTGCCAAGAAAACCTTATGTTTGCATTTCCGGACTAAAAACTTTTTTTTTTCACCCTTATGAATAATAATAAACCAATATTCAGAAGTCCTGAAATCTCAGCGTTAGCTGCGTACAGTATTATCAGCTTCTTCAGGAGCTCTACAATATGTATTTGGTCTAGACTGTATTCCTGAAGAGACACAAATATTCTCTGATTGCCCCTATTGTACATCTAGTTAATCTGTCCATCAAATATGGATTCTTCATCAATGCTTGGAAGTCTGCTGCAGTGTTCGATTTTTTTAATTTTTAAAAAATCTGGTGACCCAACACTAGTGGAAAATTACTGACCTATGAGCAATCTTTCAGTGCTATCAAAAGTAGCTTAGAGATGAGTGGATAATCCGCTGACTGATCACCTCAACCAGGGCAACTCCATACATCAATTGCAATTTGGATTCAGAAGTAACCATTCAACCAAATCAGCAAATTGCTATTTTGTGGAGTACATTAAATCTGAACTGGACATAGGTGGTGATGTCGGCATAGTCTTTTTGGATTTAATAAGGCCTTTGATACTGTGAATCTTTTGGTGCTCCTAGTCAAACTATCCTCCTCTAATGTGTCCACTAGAAGTCATTAGTTGGATGTATTCCTATCTGACAAACAGAAGTCTGGGGAACACTCAGTCAGACTCTCAATACTATAACATTGGTGTCCCACAAGGGTCAATTTTAGGTCCTCTTCTGTTAACCATCTATATAAAGGATCTCCCACTTGACATGCAGATGTGTGCGAGTGATACAGTTCTGTATGTACACTCAAAAAACAGAAAACAAGTTGTTAACAAGTTAACGGATCTACGGTACGTGTCTCTAAATGGTTGGCTGATTCTTAGTAACACAATATATAAAGTATTGGTCCCATGTTTCATGAGCTGAAAAAAAACAATGCCAGAAATGTTCCATACACACAAAAAGCTTATTTCTCTCAAATCTGATTTCATTCCTGTTAGTGAGCATTTCTCCTTTGCCAAGATAATTCATCCACCTGACAGGTGTTGCCAAGAAGCTGATTAAAAGGCACGATGATTACACAGGTGCAGCTTGTGCTGGGGACAATAAAAGCCCACTTTAAAATGTGCAATTTTGTCACACAACACAATGCCACCGATGTCTCAAGTTTTGAGAGAGCATACAATTGGCATGCCGACTGCAGGAATGTCTACCAGAGTTGTTGTCAGATAATTGAATGTTAATTTCTCTGCCATAGGCTGCCTCCAACTGTCACATACTGATCTATTTCACCCCCCATCCAGGTGTCCCCTATCTTCCCCATTATCCCCTGTGTACTTATACCTGTGTTCTCTGTTTGTCTGTTGCCAGTTCATCTTGTTTGTCAAGTCAACTAGCATTTTTTGTAGTCAGCTCCTGCTTTTCCCCCAGTCTCTCTTTTCTCATCCTCCTGGTTTTTGACCCTTGCTTGTCCTGACCCTGAGCCCGCACGTCTGACCACTCTGCCTGTCCCGGACCCTGACCCTGAGCCTGCACGCCTGACCAGTCTGCCTGCCCCTGACCCTGAGCCCGCACGTCTGACCACTATGCCTGCCCCGGACCCTGAGCCTGCCTGCCCTACCACTCTGCCTGCCCCTGACCCTGAGCCCGCACGTCTGACCACTCTGCCTGTCCCGGACCCTGACCCTGAGCCTGCACGCCTGACCACTCTGCCTGCCCCGGACCCTGAGCCCGCACGCCTGACCACTCTGCCTGCCCCTGACCCTGAGCCCGCACGCCTGACCAGTCTGCCTGCCCCTAACCCTGAACCTGCCTGCCTGACCAGTCTGCCTGCCCCTAACCCTGAGCCTGCCTGCCTGACCAGTCTGCCTGCCCCTAACCCTGAGCCTGCCTGCCTGACCACTCTGCCTGCCCCTGACCCTGAGCCAGAGCCTGCCATCCTGTACCTTTACCCCGTCTCTGGATTACCGAGCTCTGCCTGACCTGACCCTGCCTGCCGTCCTGTACCTTTGCCCCTGTTGCTGTAGTAAACATTTTTACTTCGACACAGTCTGCATCTGGGTCTTACCTTATCCTGATACCAACGTCGTTTTGGAGAATTTGGCAGTACATCTAACTGCGTGCAACCACATCAGCCCAGGACCTCCACATCCAGCGTCTTCACCTGTTCGATCACCTGAGGAGTATTTATGTCTGTAATAAAGTCCTTTTGTGGGGAAAACACACTATGATTAGCAGGGCCTGGCTCCCCAATTGGTAGGCCTGGCTCCCAAGTGGGTGGGCCTTTGCCCTCCCAGACCCACCCATGGCAGCACCCCTGCCCAGTCATGTGAAATCCATAGATTAGGGCCTAATTTATTTATTTCATATGACGGATTTCCTTTCTATGTACTGGAGTAAAATCTTTCAAATTGTTGCATGTTGTGTTTATATTTTTGTTCAGTATAATATATTTCAAAACACATATAAAATTCATTGTGGATGCTACCATGATTACGGATAATTCCGAATAAGGATGAGCGAGAACGTTACAGAGGGTCAAAGATCATATCCTCAAGACATGCCAACCTCTCACTATTGCCAAACTTGATGTAATCATTGTGTGCTCGGAATATGAGACCAAATACTACACTTTTGACTAGTTTATTTATAAGAATCTTTAGGGGTGTCAGTAATTATGACCCCTTACATTTCTGAGAGAAAACAAATATTACTGTATTTCTCTAAGCAAATGTATTAGTATAATTAGTATAATTCCCTAATTATTTAGCTCAGTATTTCATGTATTTATTTTATACAGTCATTATTGCTCATCTTTATCAAGGGTGTCAATAATTTAAACCCACTGTGTCTTTATTGAGGGTGTCAACAATTTAAACCCACTGCGTCTTTATTGAGGGTGTCAATAATTTAAACCCACTGTGTCTTTATTGAGGGTGTCAATAATTTAAACCCACTGTGTCTTTATTGAGGGTGTCAACAATTTAAACCCACTGTGTCTTTATTGAGGGTGTCAACAATTTAAACCCACTGTGTCTTTATTGAGGGTGTCAACAATTTAAACCCACTGTTTGTCTTTATCAAGGGTGTCAATAATTTAAACCCATTGTGTCTTTATTGAGGGTGTCAAGAATTTAAACCCACTGTGTCTTTATCGAGGGTGTCAATAATTTCCATCCACCGCATGTCTTTATCGAGGGTGTCAATAATTTCCATCCACCGCATGTCTTTATCGAGGGTGTCAATAATTTCCATCCACCGCATGTCTTTATCGAGGGTGTCAATAATTTAACACCACTGTTCATCCATAAGCATTTTAGGGGCCTTGTTTTCCTGGTTTCTGTGTCGTAAATCCACTCAGGACGGTGGTTCTCTTCATGTGTTTTATATCTCTGTACATTGTAAATGCACCCAGGACGGTGGTTCTCTTCATGTGTTTTATATCTCTGTATATTGTAAATGCACCCAGGACGGTGGTTCTCTTCATGTGTTTTATATCTCTGTATATTGTAAATGCACTCAGGACGGTGGTTCTCTTCATGTGTTTCATATACCAGCATCTGGTACATTTAAAATGTGTCTGAAATAGGCTTTTGCTGGCTGCAATGAATACTCTCAAAAAAACGTATTCAGAAAGGAAATGATTTTCAGATGCATAAGCAGTAAAAGGGATTTAAAAAAAGGAACATCAGAGAAAAATATGTATATATATACCCATAAAATTAAAGATATTACAAACGTAAAGGTAGTCATTAACTTCCAAATATGTCCCGGAGTTAGAGATTCACTATGGTATGTAATAAACTATTGCCCTCTATTGGAGAGAATACCTATCTACATTGGTATTTGGTGAAAAGCTTTTGATGATAGGTATCAGTCATGCTGCTCGTTTTTTTTGTCAACAGGATCTCACATGAACAAGTCATAAAATGATACCAGTCCTCAAGAAAAAACTAAACAAAGAATCTGAATGTATATGCAAACACACATATAAACTTTAATTACCCCCAAAACAGTTTAAGTCTGTGAATGTGTTTTCACTCGGTGTAACAAGGTTGCCTGGACTCTCCCCTCCTCCAGCTTTTTTTAATGTAGTTTTGCTCCGTAATTGGATAACACAGGTTTATCCACAGCAAGCAGTTTGTATGAGCAATCCAATTTCACATCCTCCTGAAAGGGAAGCCATTATTCCCTACCAAAGGTTGATACTGTAGTCACCCTCCTTCACAAAATGCAGCACAAGGTTCTCTCTAAATCCTATCAGTGTTTAACCTTGTTACCAAACAATCTGTATTATTGTCCTATAATTCTATATGTTGCCCTGTCCTCACTGTGGCACCAGTTGGCTGGCTGGCTTTTGAAAAGATGAAGGACTAGCTGTCTGTTCTGTCTGTTCACAACAATGCCTCAGCAGAATCCGAATGCTTGCCTATTATCTCGGGTACCCTTGTGAGAATTTGGCATCATGGTCAATCTCACTTTCAAAAGAAAATGGATGTCTGTCTGATGAATATTTCAGTCGTGTACAGTTCAGCAACATGTAGCCTAGCTAGCTAGCTAGCTGGGGAGAATTTACAGTATCTTTACTGTGTTGCCTTGCAAACAGCGTCAGTCAATAACAGCATTTCAAATATTAACGTCATGGGAAGCTTAAAGAGAAGAGACAAAAACAGCATTTCAAACCACCAAACAAATCAAAGGAATCGAACCAACTAATAAGCAAGGTTACAAATGGTTTCCTTGTAGGGTGTATGTGCCTCTCTATAATAACTTAAATATCCATAAATCAAATGTCAAAGATCTTGATATTGTGTACCCCCAAGAGATGTTAGGCACCTGCATGAGTCGATGTGTAATTTAACCACCAACGGTGACTTAAAGAAAGGGATGGGCTACTCCCCGAAGGTTGCTCTAACTCAGATGTCACTGGTCAAGAAATCAAACGCAGCACACATGGATTTTCACAACTAGGGTATCTTGCTTCAACTAGAGCATCTTGCGTCAACTAGGGTATCTTGCTTCACCTAGAGTATCTTGCGTCAACTAGGGTATCTTGCTTCAACTAGGGTATCTTGCGTCAACTAGGGTATCTTGCTTCAACTAGAGTATCTTGCGTCAACCAGGGTATCTTGCGTCAACTAGGGTATCTTGTTTCAACTAGGGTATCTTGTTTCAACTAGGGTATCTTGCGTCAACTAGGGTATATTGCGTCAACTAGAGTATATTGCGTCAACTAGGGTATCTTGCGTCAACTAGGGTATCTTGCTTCAACTAGAGTATCTTGCGTCAACTAGGGTATATTGCTTCAACTAGAGTATCTTGTGTCAACTAGGGTATCTTGCTTCAACTAGAGTATCTTGCGTCAACTAGGGTATCTTGCTTCAACTAGAGTATATTGCGTCAACTAGGGTATCTTGTTTCAACTAAAATAGAAAATTGAAATCTGACTTCCAACAACAGGCTCCCTTGAAACAAATACAAACAAAGTGTCACGAATCCCGCTTCCTGAGTCTGTGTTTGCCTGTGTTTCTGTCCTGGAGTGTGTTTCCGGTGTCCTGGAACGCACCCTGTCTGGTTGCCGGGCGAATTAGCTTGTTGGGAGATCGATGTTCACCCGCACCTGTATCCCATCAGTAATCTGCACACCTGTCCTGATCATCACCTCTCCCCTTCAAAAGCTCTGACCTGACATCCATTCCCTACCGGATCGTTAGCCATGAACAGTATGTTGTGCCATAGTATCAGCCTCAAGTTGGATAGAATTTGTTCTGTTGTTTTTTACGTATTGCTTGCCTTAAACTTACCTCCGTTTGTTCTGTCTTCAGTTACTCACCCGGATCATTTACCCCATTCCCGCCTGGTCGGAGGAGGATTCCGCTACCCCATTGGATCCACCTATTTACTCCCATCAACTCACCACCGCTGCCCGCTACGCCACCTGTATATATCTACCCATTCACATTCACTTGTAAATAAATACTCACCTTCTTCCTACTCTCCTTGTCCTGGTCTGCTTCTGGGTTCGATTTTGAAAAAACGTGACAGAACGATCCGGGCAAGGATGAACCCAGCGGACCTGGACTCCGTTTGCCATGCCATTACCCAGCAGGGGAAGACATTGGGACAACACAAGACGGCGCTACAGGAGATAGCGGGTTCAATCCAGAACTTATCTGCTAGCTTGACACAAATCCAGGATCAGCTCAGTTTGCCGGCGATTCATTCACCACCTGTTTCACCCATCTCACCTGCCGTGTCTGGTGCGGTTTCCTTCCGTGAACCCAAGGTACCGACGCCTGATAAATATGAAGGGGATTTAGGAAGATGCCGTTCTTTTCTTATGCAGTGTGGGTTAGTGTTTGATCTGCAGCCCTGTTCTTACGCCACTGACAAGGCTAGGATAGCCTTTGTTATTGAACTGCTGCGTGGAAGAGCTCTGGAATGGGCTTCAGCCTTTTGGGAACGACAGGAGACCTGCATGGCTTCATACCAGGAGTTCACGGGAGAGATGAGAAAGCTTTTTGACCATCCAGTCCGAGGTAAGGACGCAGCTAAACGTTTGTTCACTCTTCGCCAAGGAGCTCGCAGTGTGGCAGACTTTATGATCGAGTTCAGGACATTGTCTGTGGAGAGTGGTTGGAATGAGGAGTCACTACAAGCGGCTTTTTACCAGGGGTTGTCGGAGAAACTCAAGGACGAGCTGATATCCTATCCAGAGCCTAGGGACCTAGACAGCTTGGTCACCTTAGCTTTTCGGGTAGATAATAGAGTCCGAGAGAGAAGGAGGGAGAAGCAGTGGGGTCCATCTAATCAATCTGAGACCATCTAATCAATCGGGTCAGGAAGTGGACCAGAACGGGTTGATCATTTTCCCTCACACGGGATTAGTGGAGGAGTCCTGCCGCCAGATCCTGAACCTATGCAAGTGGGGCGGCACGGGTTAACTAAGGACGAGCGCCAACGTAGACGTGAGACCAACAGCTGCCTCTACTGTGATAGCTCGGGACATTACATCTCCGTTTGTCCTCAGCGCCCGTTAAACTGCTCGGCTCGTTAAGTTTGGGAGGTTTGTTAGCGAGCCAGTTTCAACCTCTCAAGAGCCCTGTCAGACCTCGTTTTCCTGCTACCCTCATAAATAAGAATCAGAGTTTAGCGATTAACGCTTTCATCGATTCAGGTGCCGATGACAGCTTCATTGATGCCGACTTAGTGGAACAGCTGGGGCTTTCCAAGGAGCAATTACCGGAAGCCATTGAAGCAACCACTCTGAACGGCAGTAGTCTGGCACGGATCACTATGAGGACTGAACCGGTTAAGATGTTGTTGTCGGGGAATCATTCAGAGGTGATTTCTTTTTTCATTTTGCCTTCCCCCCATGTTCCTCTGGTTCTTGGATACCCCTGGCTAAGAGAACACAATCCTTCGTTCGATTGGGTGACTGGTAAGGTAACTAGTTGGAGCATTGAGTGCCATGCTAACTGCCTCAGGACTGCCTGTTCTCATGCTGTCCCCAGTCGGGTCAGTGAGTCTGCTCCTCCTGATTTGTCCCTGGTTCCTGAAACATATCACGAGTTGGGTGAGGTGTTCAGTAAGCAGAAAGCTCAGTCACTTCCTCCCCACCGACCTTATGATTGTACAATTAAGCTGTTCCCTGGAGCTGCCTTTCCCAAGGGACTGTTATACAGTATTTCTCGACCTGAGCGGGAAGCCCTGGAGACCTACATAAAGGAGTCTTTTGCTGCAGGTCTCATTCGTCCCTCGTCATCACCCCTGGGAGCTGGATTTTTTTGTGAGTAAGAAGGATGGCTCTCTTCGACCGTGTATTGATTATCGGGGGTTGAATGATATTACGGTCAAGAACAAGTACCCCTTGCCCTTGATGAGCTCCGCTTTCGATTCTTTACAGGGTGCTACTGTGTTTACGAAGCTTGATCTACGCAATGCGTATCATCTGGTTCGGATCAAAGAGGGGGACGAGTGGTTGACTGGATTCAATACACCTATGGGACATTTCGAGTACCAGGTGATGCCGTTTGGACTTTCCAACGCTCCAGCAGTGTTCCAAAGTTTGGTGAATGACGTGCTGAGGGATATGATCGGTCTGTTTGTGTTCGTTTACCTGGATGACATCCTGATTTTCTCCAAGGAGCTTTCCAGCCACATCCAGCATGTTAAGCAGGTCCTGCAGCGGTTATTGGAGAACCGTCTGTTTGTGAAGGCAGAGAAGTGTGATTTTCACGCCCACACTACATCCTTCCTCGGGTACATCATCTCCAGGGGTGAGATAAAGATGGACCAAGAGAAGGTTCGGGCGGTTCGGGATTGGGCCCGGTCCGGTACGAGATTGCAGCTCCAGAGATTCCTGGGATTTGCGAACTTCTATCGGAGGTTTATCCGTGATTACAGCCGGGTGGCCGCCCCTTTAACTGCTCTGAAGTCTTGCACCAGAATTTTCTGTTGGACTCCTGAGGCAGACCGAGCATTTCTGAACTTGAAGAGCCGATTCACCAACGCGCCAATTCTCTCTCAACCTGACACTTCCCGTCAGTTTGTTGTTGAGGTGGACGCGTCTGATGTGGGGGTGGGCGCCATCCTGTCCCAGCGTAGCTCCACTGATGGTAAACTCCATCCCTGCGCCTTCTACTCTTGTCGTCTTCCACCAGCTGAGAGAAACTACGATGTGGGTAACCGGGAGCTTCTCGCTGTGAAGCTTGCCTTGGAGGAGTGGCGTCACTGGTTGGAGGGAGCGGAGCAACCGTTTGTGGTCTGGACTGACCACAAGAATCTGGCTTACGTGCAATCGGCTAAACGTCTCAACTCCCGTCAGGCCAGGTGGGCTTTGTTTTTTGGAAGCTTCAATTTTTCCCTGACGTTCCGACCTGGGTCGAAGAACGGCAAAGCGGACGCCTTGTCCCGGATGTTCTCCAAGACGGATGAGAGTGGGGCCAAGACTGAGACGATTCTTCCCCAGAACCTTGTCGTGGGAGCCGTTACATGGAGGATTGAGGAGGATGTGATGGCGGCCCTTCGGACGCAGCCCGGCCCCGGTAACGGTCCACCCGGTCGGTTGTTCGTGCCTGAGTCGGTCCGTTCTGCTGTTCTTCAGTGGTCCCACGCCAGCAAGATAGCTTGTCAACCTGGCGTTGGTCGGACTATGGCGCTACTGCGCAGATGATTTTGGTGGCCTGCCATGGGAGAAGATACCCGGAGGTTTGTTGCCGCATGTCCTGTTTGTGCTCAGAACAAAAGTACCAATCGGCCCAGCTCTGGGCTTCTTCACCCCCTACCTATTCCTCGGCGACCTTGGTCGCATCTGGCCCTGGATTTTGTCACGGGATTGCCCCCTTCTGTTGGGAACACGGTCATTCTGACCATTGTGGACAGATTCAGCAAGTTTGCTCATTTTGTCCCTCTCTCCAAGCTTCCATCTGCCACGGAGACGTCCGAGATCCTGGTTAGGGAGGTTTTCAGGGTCCACGGATTGCCAAGTGACATTGTTTCTGACCGTGGTCCTCAGTTTACCTCTGCTGTCTGGAGATCCTTCTGTTTGGCCATTGGAGCTATAGTCAGTCTCACTTCTGGATTTCACCCACAATCTAATGGTCAGGCGGAGAGAGCCAACCAGAAGATGGAGTCCACGCTGCGTTGTCTTGTCTCCTCTGATCCCACCTCTTGGTCATCTCAATTACCCTGGGTCGAGTATGCCCATAATACCCTTCCTTCATCTGCCACTGGGATGTCCCCCTTCCAATGCCTGTACGGATACCAACCTCCCTTGTTTCCTTCTCAGGAGAGGGATCTTTCGGTTCCTTCTGTCCAGGCCCACATTCGTCGTTGCCACCGGACCTGGCATCGGGCCAGGAAGGTCCTCCTTAGAGTTTCTGACCGGTATCAGATCCAGGCGAATCGTCGCCGTATTCCTGCTCCCGCTTATACCATCGGAGATAAGGTTTGGTTGGCTACACGGGATCTTCCTCTACGGACTGAGTCGAGGAAACTGTCACCAAAGTTCATTGGTCCGTTTGTGGTGGAGAGAATCATTAACCCTGTTGTGGTCCGACTCAAATTGCCGGCAACGCTTCAAGTACACCCCACCTTTCATGTCTCCTGCCTCAAGCCGGTTCTCCTCAGTCCTCTGTTCCCCCCTCCTCCTCGTCCTCCTCCTCCTCGGATGATCGGAGGTGGTCCTGCCTACATGGTGCGCCGCATAATGTTATTAGCCCAATTTCAAACAAATGCTGATTGGCTTGGTTATATGGCTGATTGTGTTTTCATCAGGTAGTACTTGTCTTAATGGGTGTTTGCAGGCTTCTGTCAGTGCTACAGATCCAGTTGCCGTGACAGTAGGGGAGTGTGGGGTAAGTTGAGCCAATTTTTACAATCAGCATCACTCCGTCAAGGGAAATACATAGTACTATTTCTAACAAACACAGTACCAGTCGAATGTTTGGACACACCTACTCATTCCATTGTTTTTGCTATGTTCTTACTATTTCCTATATTGTAGAATAATAGCGAAGGCATCAACACCATGAAATAGTGCACATGAAGTAACCAAAAAAGTGTGCAACAAATCAAAATATATTTTATATTTGAGATTCTTCAAAGTAGCCACCCTTTGCCTTGATAACAACTTTTCACACCCTCAGCATTCTCTCAACAAGCTTCATGAGGTAGTCACCAGGAATGCATTTCAATTAACAATTGTACCTTATTTAAAGTTCATTTGTGGAATTTCTTTCCATCTTAATGCGTTTGAGCCAATCAGTTGTGCTGTGACAAGGTAGGGGTGGTATACAGAAGATAGTCCTATTTGGTAAAATACCAAGTCCCATATGATGGCAAGAACAGCTCAAATAAGCAAAGAGAAATGAGTCCATTATTACTTTAAGACATGAAAGTCAGTCAATCTGGTAAATATCAAGAACTTTGAACATTT
The DNA here is from genome assembly GCF_034236695.1 of Oncorhynchus nerka. Taxonomy (NCBI): domain Eukaryota; kingdom Metazoa; phylum Chordata; class Actinopteri; order Salmoniformes; family Salmonidae; genus Oncorhynchus; species Oncorhynchus nerka. Next base: position 7,712,572 of record NC_088400.1, read on the forward strand.
CTTCAAGTGCAGTCGCAAAACCCATCAAGTGCTATGATGAAACTGGCTCTCATGAGAACCGCCACAGGAAAGGAAGACCCCGAGTTACCTCTGTTGCGAGGATAAGTCGTTAGAATTAAATGCACCTCAGATTGCACCCCAAATAAATGCTTCACAGAGTTCAAGTAACAGCCACATCTCAACATCTACTGTTCAGAGGAGACTGCGTGAATCAGGCCTTCATGGTCGAATATTTGCAAAGAAACCACTACAAAAAGACACCAATAATAAGAACAGACTTGCTTGGGTCAATAAACACGAGCAATGGACATTAGACCAGTGGAAATCTGTCCTTTGGTCTAATGAGTCTAAATTTGAGATTTTTTGTGATGAATGCTGCATCAGATGACCTGTCCTCCACAATCACTTGACCTCAACCCAATTTAGATGGTTTGGCATGAGTTGGACCACAGAGTGAAGGAAAAGCAGCAAACAAGTGCTCAGCATATGTGGGAACTCCTTCCTCATGAAGCTGGTTTGAGAGAATGCCAAGAGTGTGCAAAGCTGTCATCAAGACAAAGGGTGGCAACTTTAAAGAATCTAAAATATAAATGTAACACTTTCTTAGTTACTAGATGATTCCATATGTGTTATTTCATCGTTTTGATGTCTTCACTATTATTCTACAAAATAGTAAAACTGATAATAAGAACTAATAAGTAATAAACTAATAAGAACTTAATTGAGTTGGTGTGTCCAAACTTTGGACTGATACTGTGTATCAACATATATTTCAGGATGTTGTGTATCCCTGGAAATAATCAGAATTCATGGAAACATTGCACTTTTGAAAACATAGCTTGTCCAATACATGGTGGTCTCTTCAAACGTACTTCGCTCAACTTACCCCAAAGACATTGGTTCAATTTACCCAAAGGCCACAGGCTCAACTTACCCCAAGGCCATTGGCTCAATTTACCCGAAAGCCATTGGCTCAATTTACCCCAAGACCATTAGCTCAAATTAACCCAAGGCAATTGGCTCAACTCACCCCAAGGCCATTGGTTAAACTTACCCCAAGGCCATTGTTTAAACTTACCCCAAGGCCAATGGTTCGTCTTACCCCAAGGCCATTGGCTCAACATACCCAAAGAATATTGGCTCAACATACCCAAAGAATATTGGCTGAATTTATCCCAAGGCCATTCGCTCAATTTACCCCAAGGCTATTGGCACAACTTACCCAATGACATTGGCTCAATTTAACAATAGGCAGACATTTTGAATATATTAGACCACATATTTACAAGGATGCACTTTCAGGACGTTTAGGACATCATGTTAAAGCTAAAAAAGAACCCAACTGATATTTATTTAGAGGAATCTTAAAATTATCTACTTTGGTTTAGATACAAGCATCATGAAACCTCTAACACAATAAATTAATTTGACTTAAGTTGCTTACCACTTTTTCCATGTGGTTTGTTCCTTCACAGACTTGATGAAATTACGATCTCTTCCTAAATATTTGGACAAATTACAAATTTTGTTCATAGAACCAAGGGTGTCTCAACTTACCCCTTTGGCTCAACTTATCCCTTTGGCTCAATTTACCCCTTTGGCTCAATTTACCCCTTTGGCTCAATTTACCCCTTTGGCTCAACTTACCCCTTTGGCTCAACGTACCCCTTTGGCTCAACTTACCTAACTGGCTCAATTTACCTAATTGGCTCAAATTACCCATTTGGCTCAATTTACCCCTTTGGCTCAATTTACCCCTTTGGCTCAACTTACCTAATTGGCTCAACTTACCCCTTTGGCTCAACTTACCCCTTTGGCTCAACTTACCCCTTTGGCTCAACCTACCCCTTTGGCTCAATTTACCCCTTTGGCTCAACTTACCCTTTGACTCAATTTACCCCTTTGGCTCAACTTACCCTTTGACTCAATTTACCCCAATCTCAATTTACCCCTTCGGTTCAATTTACCCCTTTAGCTTAACTAACCCCACTCTTCCTATGAGTAGCTAGAGACCCATCATTCTTTATTTATCCTGGCTATGTCCCATTTATCTTTCCTAACTCCCAAAGTGTGAACTTGCTTACTTCTCGCCACTGAAATATAGTAAATATGGTGTACACTATCTCTAGCACATCTAATCCAATCCAATGAAATATAGTGTACACTATCTCTAGCACATCTAATCCAATCCAATGAAATATGGTGTAAACTATCTCTAGCACATCTAATCCAATCCTATGAAATATAGTGTACACTATCTCTAGCACATCTAATCCAATCCAATGAAATATAGTGTACACTATCTCTAGCACATCTAATCCAATCCAATGAAATATGGTGTAAACTATCTCTAGCACAGGTGTAGTAGACCTTACAGTGAACTCCCTCTGCTCCATGGCTTCACCAATCCAATGAAATATGGTTTAAACTCTGTCACGGCTCCTCCTCTGCAGTGCAGGGGCGGTTTCTCCTGCAGACAGAGGAGGGCCGTTAGTGATTGGAGTCACCTGGGCTCTAAGTATTTAAACTGTCACTAATCACATCTCTCTCTCTCTCTCTCTCTCTCTCTCTCTCTCTCTCTCTCTCTCTCTCTCTCTCTCTCTCTCTCTCTCTCTCTCTCTCTCTCTCTCTCTCTCTCTCTCTCTCTCTCTCTCTCTCTCCCACCCACCTCATTCATTTTTCTAAGTTAGTAGTTTTGTTTACAATAAATATATATTTTTAATTGGCCTATACCTGTTGTTCGCGTTCCCTCATTATTGCCACAGGCTATGAGCCGGCCTGTGACAACTCCCTCTGGTCCATGGCTCCTGCACCAATCCAATGCATTTAGATTTGGGAAGTAGAGAATAGAGAGAAGGAGGGTTCTCTATGAGGCTTTATGGGCCATGTAAACCACACAGAGCACCTGGCTCAGCACCTCAGCCCACTGTTGAATCTGTTTCAATGACACCAGTTGGGTGTCCTTAGGTTTAATTTGAGAACAGTGTGTGGTGAAAGGACATTGGTTATAGAGGGAGATGAAATGAAACCATGAGACAGACGGAATGGGCTACATGAGAATATGTCCTAAAAACACTCTCTGAGACTTTTCTTTTTGTTGCTGCATGTTGATTAGCCTACATGTTTGTCACTAGGCACGATTAAAATGGTGGGGATCAGGGAGATTCCCAGTTCTCCACGTACGAGTTGGTCCGAACAGAAAACATGTGTGGCCAATTTGAAAGACCAAAACAATTCCCAGTATTATCTTCATACTTAATGCTTCAACAGTTCTCTGAGGGTTCTCTTCTAATTTCTACTGTATCTTAAAGTAAGGGGGCCACAGAAAGCATACAGTCATGTTTATTTTATATATCAACTGGCTTATAAAGACAACACAGAATAAATACATGTATAGAATAACTAAACATACTTCTGAAGATGTAACAAGAACCAAGAAACGTTCAAGGAAAAACTCAAGACATCTGTGTATGCCGGGGAGTTGAATGTGTGTTTGTTAGGCCATTTATTTATAGAGGCTGTGGTCCCTGTGAGGTTTGTAAGTGTGTAATGCTGTGTCTGTGTGCACCTGCAGCGAAATAACTCATCGTCAACGACCGCTACTCAGGTTCCACCTTTCGCTTGAATGATACGTCCGCCTATTTTACATTTTCCGATTTCAATAGGGCAGGCGGAGAAACTTTACTCCAAAGGGGAGATATAACTTCGCTTAAAGGAAACAGTTCAGAACATGAAGAAATTACTCAAGTGAATCCGCAACACCTTTTTCTTTTTTTCTTTTTTTTCTTTTTACAAAAATCAGTTTGGAAAAACAACTTGCTTAATAATATAAATTGAACCGCCATTTTATCCCCGAGGTATTGTGAAACATAAATTATTTCCTTTATGTTCAGCACCAGGGATTTAACCAAAGTCAACTGCATGCCACAAGACGGGGCGTTAGCCTTTTTTTTTTAGCTTGGGTAATTAATGCATGTCCGTAAGTTTAAAACAAGGTTCCTTCATCACATGAATATGGTTATAAATTGCTGTGCATTATGTCATACTGAGGGCAAACTACGAGTTTCTATTGTTTAGATGAATTGTGTCATGGTGATAGTGAAGAAAACGTCCATTAAGATAGCTGTTATCATCTAAAAATATACATTGGGGCAAAAAGTATTTAGTCAGCCACCAATTGTGCAAGTTCTCCCACTAAAAATATCAGAGAGGCTGTAATTTCCATCATAGGTACATTTAAACTATGACAGACAAAATGAGAAAAAAAATCCAGAAAATCACATTGTAGGATTTTTTATGAATTTATTTGCAAATTATGGTGGAAAATAAGTATTTGGTCACCTACAAACAAGCAAGATTTCTGACTCTCACAGACCTGTAACTTCTTCTTTAAGAGGCTCCTCTGTCCTCCACTCGTTACCTGTATTAATGGCACCTGTATGAACTTGTTATCTCAGTATAAAAGACACCTGTCCACAACCTCAAACAGTCACACTATATCATCTAAAAATATATACATATATATATATATATCTCTGAGGCATCTTGGAAGTTCATCAATATTTGTTGTCTGCCACTATATTGCAATTATTATTATTTTTCGTCTCCTTCTAAATGAGTAATAACATAGCGAGGCTCGCCTAAGAAAAAAGTCCAGCATGTTCACTTGCTAAGGTTAAGTCTCGAAAATATATGCTGTGGTGATTGTAGCTGAATGATTGTTTCCAGGTACTATGCAGTGCGTTAGTGTATGAGATTAGTGTATGAGAGATTCACTCCACACCACCCAAAAAAATGATCATTCATGAACATTCTCATCCAATTAATATCAAGCAAAGCTGCAGTCTATTTCATATCTGATGAAAACTTAGGGTGGGTACCAATTAGTCTACTGTTAATTATCTCTCTCTCCTTTGATCTTGACTATGAATGCTCTGTCAGACGCTCCCATTTATTCATCATTCTGGATGGGAGAGGGAGTCTTTTGGAGATTGCACAGATTGATCCATGTAAAAAAGTATTTCGAAGCGAGAGGCAGAAGCAGGCAGCTAGATAGATCCATGTGTGAGAGCAGCCTACGCACGTAGCTGTTGCCTGTTCTTTGTATTTCCCTGTCTTCTTCTAGTCAGTAACCCCCGCTGTGAAAGCCGGAGAGTATTTAAGTGTCATGAACACAGGGGAAGATAGCGTTCAACAGGGGGTTGGCAGGTTTTAGATTCAGCCGAGGGACGATTTTTGGACGGAACGGATGGTTCGGCGGCAGCAACTTAATTAGAATAATTTGTACCTTGTAAATTGACCACAGCAGTAATAAATAACAATAATGTCTTGTTTACATTGATACATGATCACGTCTCTGTTTTAATTCACTGGGAATACTTGCTGAACAGATCTCCTAAGTTAACTAATTTGTAGCTCAATTCCTTGTGATTTCAGTACTTTTTTTTTTTTTTTTTAACCAAAGGAGAAATCACTTGCGGGATGTGTTTTTGGCCAACCCTTGCCATACTGCATGTGCTACATTCTATGGGATACCATCCAGTTTCAACTCGATCAATAACTAACATTTTGGAATCAATTTATACACTTCATTGTTGGTGGTGTGGTTCCTAGGCAACGGTGTGGTTCCTAGCTGGCTTATCTTTTAATTTTTTTTTTTTAAATAATCGGTTCACGACATGAAGCCTAGTTTGGTGATGTAAACATCAAACGAGCCTCCCTGTGTGGAGGCAAAGATGTGAATATTTAAACACAGCTCAACTACGATGAGCTGAACGCTGCAGCACCTCCGTTTGTGTTATGAGATAATATTCTCAGTTCCTTTTCTGTGATGTGGACAGTAAATTGAATTGGCTTAACACCGAGGATTAGTATTACTGTCAGAACAGGAGACAACCTAGACAACTGCTATACGACAGTGTGAACTACCTTTAGAGAAATACGGTGCATAGCTTTGTGGTTCCATATTTCACTGGATGGAACTTTTTGTCTGTTTTAACTTCCAAAGAGTTTTATGAAGCTTTATATATATATATATATATATATATATATATATATATTGTTATATTGTTATATTGTTATATTGCATCGTACTCTTCACATTTTGATATGCTCTGCTTTTTATGTGGTAAAAAATAAGCTATTTTAAGATTTTATGTGTGATAAAGCTATCATACTTAAAATGGCAGACAGCAAAGGGCTTCACTAAGACTTGATTTAGGATTGAGTTAGACGTGAATATTACCTACCTTGATTTATATGAACGGGACCAAAAAAACGTCAATTGCATTACACGTATGGTTATTATTATTATTTTTTTATTTAACCAGGCAAGTCAGTTAAGAACTAATTCTTATTTTCAATGACGGCTTAGGATCAGTGGGTTAACTGCCTGTTCAGGTGCAGAATGACAGATTTTGTACCTTGTCAGCTCAGGGATTTGAACTTGCAAACTTTCGGTTACTAGTCCAATGCTCTAACCACTAGGCTACCCTGCCGCCCTGGACTTGTATCAAAAGGGTATCATTGTGGTGAACACACTAATGCACTGTATAAGCAACGGTATAACATCAACTGAAGGAAAGAGTGAACCTGTGTTTTTCTAAGTCGTGGTACTAAACTCAAGCAAAACTCTGTGTCCCTCAAGGAAAAGTTTTCAAGCTAAATTTATGTCCGTCAAGGAAAGGTTTTGAAGCAAAATCTGTGTCCCTGAAGGAAAGATGTTCAATGAAAATCCTGCTGAAGGACTGCACTCAATGGTAAAGGATAATCTCCAACAGGGAGAGGAGAATCTCCAAGTCATGTCCAAAGCCTTAGCTGGAACTAATCATGACAGCCCTGAATACAATACAACACATTTGGAGGGAGGGAGAGAGGGAGAGAGGGAGAGAGAGAGAGAGCTAGAAAGAGAGAGGGGAGGGAGAGAGAGAGAGAGCTAGAAAGAGAGAGGGGAGGGAGAGAGAGAGAGAGAGAGAGAGAGAGAGAGGGGAGGGAGAGAGAGAGATAGACAGAGAGAGGGGAGGGAGAGAGAGAGAGAGCTAGAAAGAGAGAGGGGAGGGAGAGAGAGAGAGAGAGAGAGAGAGAGAGGGGAGGGGAGAGAGAGATAGACAGAGAGAGGGGAGGGAGGGAGAGAGAGAGAGAGCGAGAGAGAGAGAGAGGGGAGGGAGAGAGAGAGAGAGCTAGAAAGAGAGAGGGGGAGGGAGAGAGAGAGAGAGAGAGAGAGAGAGAGAGAGAGAGAGCTAGAAAGAGAGAGGGGAGGGAGAGAGAGAGAGAGATAGAAAGAGAGAGGGGGAGAGACTAAAGCACCTAGACAAAGTCACAAGTTAAATACCACTTAAGAAATGTTGAAATGTGTCCATAGAAAATCATAAATCCACGGAGCAATCAAGAGGCCAAACCAATCCAGACAGATATTTGTTGGACGGTACAATGTCATAAAGCCCAGCATTTTAATTAAACAGATGGCTTTATGAAATGAATTAATGAATACATAATCGTTGTAGTTTTTTTTATGTGTTCAAGAAGTGGAACAATTCATGTTTGATTGCTTTTTAGAATGAGCCATATCTCTGAGGTAAGCTTTATATCGGACATGTGCCAATGATTTAATTTCACTCAGTTAATCAATTTGTTATGCTTTTCAAATGTTGGGGAGTAAAGCACAAGCCTGCATTCTATTCTCCATCTGCCTGCTGATAAAATATTGATAAAGGAAATGAAAACAACAAAAACTTTTGTTCCTAATTTCGCTTCAACACTGAATTTATGGTCATGTACAATTGAACACATTTTTTTTTTTTTTAAATGTATTTTTAAATAACAAATATAAAAAATAACAGTCAAGTGTTTCCTCACTTTTCTGATGAGAAGTTGTGGACATAGTTAAAGCCTGTGACATCGGTAGACACACCATAGGCTCCTGGGACTGGGCTAATTAGAGGTTCGCTATCTACAGCAATGGGTCACTGAGCTTTTATGCTTCTGTCACTTCCTATCCAGTCAATTGTATTGGACATATCCCAAGAACAACTTACAGACTTAGTTCTCCTCCTGCAGAAACAGGTCAAGCTGAGATTGCAGGAAGTGGAATGATTCTAATTATTGGGGGATCATATGGGCACAGAAGAGTTAATGGAATTATTATAATTATTGGGGGATCCAATGGGAACAGAATATTAGCCTCCTTTTGATTTGACCTGCAGACCCAGCCATTAGACATGGCTAGCACAACGACCCACTCTCACAGACCCTCAGACCCAGCCACTAGACACGGCTAGCACAACGACCCACTCTCACAGACCTGCAGACCCAGCCACTAGACACGGCTAGCACAACGACCCACTCTCACAGACCCTCAGACCCAGCCACTAGACACGGCTAGCACAACGACCCACTCTCACAGACCTTCAGACCCAGCCTATAAACACAGCTAGCACAACGACCAACTCTCACAGACCTGCAGACCCAGCAACTAGACATGGCTAGCACAACGACCCACTCTCACAGACCCTCAGACCTAGCCACTAGATATGGCTAGCACAACGACCCACTCTCACAGACCTGCAGACCCAGCCGCTAGACATGGCTAGCACAAAGATCCACTCTCACTGACCTGCAGACCCAGCCACTAGACATGGCTAGCACAACGACCCACTCTCACAGACCTGCAGACCCAGCCACTAGACATTATCATCTTCCGGGTTGGAGCGAGCGGTCGCATCCGCGCTTCGGTTTGCTTCGGTCTGCAGGTTGTATAACTTTTCATTACATTTCATTACATTTCATTATAGTACAACGGTTTGATTTGTCTAATCTTAGCAATTTCTTCTTAGCTAGCTACATAGCCGTCTTTGTATCAAAGATAATTGCGTAATTATCGTATTTCGTCGTCCTCCTATCTGCCCAGCAGCTAGCCAGCTAGCTAACGTTCACCGTCTACCGTAGCACTGTAGTAACTATCACACTCAACTGAACGACTTGATTAGTGTAGTGTTAGCTAGCTACATAGTTGTCTTTGCTGTCTTCGTATCCAAGATAATTGTGTAGTTTAGAGTGTGTAGTCTTAGAGTGATTATCTTAATTTACTGAGGTTAGCTAGCCAGCTATTTGTCGTCCTTAACGTAGGAGTCACTCCTAGCTAGCCAACAGCTAGCCAACATCTACTGAATAGAACTTTCGCATTCCGGTCGCATTCCGCTTCGCTCCACAGGTAGTATCACATTTTTCATTTCATTTCATTACAGTCCCAACGGTGTGATTTGTTTGATCGTAGCTAGCTACATAGCTAGCTACATAGCCGTCTTTGTTTCAAAGATAATTGTGTAGTCTAGAGCGATTTTCTAGGTTAGCTAGCCAGCTATTGTCGTTCTTTTAACGCAACGTAACGCAATCAACACTGCTAGCTAGCCAGCTAGCCCCCGAATAGCAGCATTGTAGAAACTTTACACTCAACGGAACGACTTGATTAGTGTAGTGTCAACAACGCAGCCACTGCCAGCTAGCCTACAAAGTCAACAACGCAGCCACTGCCAGCTAGCCTACCTCAGCAGTACTGTATCATTTTAATCATTTTAGTCAATTAGATTCTTGCTACGTAAGCTTAACTTTCTGAACATTCGAGACGTGTAGTCCACTTGTCATTCCAATCTCCTTTGCATTAGCGTAGCCTCTTCTCTAGCCTGTCAACTATGTGTCTGTCTATCCCTGTTCTCTCCTCTCTGCACAGACCATACAAACGCTCCACACCGCGTGGTCGCGGCCACCCTAATCTGGTGGTCCCAGCGCGCACGACCCACGTGGAGTTCCAGGTCTCCGGTAGCCTCTGGAACTGCCGATCTGCGGCCAACAAGGCAGAGTTCATCTCAGCCTATGCCTCCCTCCAGTCCCTCGACTTCTTGGCACTGACGGAAACATGGATCACCACAGACAACACCGCTACTCCTACTGCTCTCTCTTCGTCCGCTCACGTGTTCTCGCACACCCGAGAGCTTCTGGTCAGCGGGGTGGTGGCACCGGGATCCTCATCTCTCCCAAGTGGTCATTCTCTCTTTCTCCCCTTACCCATCTGTCTATCGCCTCCTTTGAATTCCATGCTGTCACAGTTACCAGCCCTTTCAAGCTTAACATCCTTATCATTTATCGCCCTCCAGGTTCCCTCGGAGAGTTCATCAATGAGCTTGATGCCTTGATAAGCTCCTTTCCTGAGGACGGCTCACCTCTCACAGTTCTGGGCGACTTTAACCTCCCCACGTCTACCTTTGACTCATTCCTCTCTGCCTCCTTCTTTCCACTCCTCTCCTCTTTTGACCTCACCCTCTCACCTTCCCCCCTACTCACAAGGCAGGCAATACGCTCGACCTCATCTTTACTAGATGCTGTTCTTCCACTAACCTCATTGCAACTCCCCTCCAAGTCTCCGACCACTACCTTGTATCCTTTTCCCTCTCGCTCTCATCCAACACTTCCCACACTGCCCCTACTCGGATGGTATCGCGCCGTCCCAACCTTCGCTCTCTCTCCCCCGCTACTCTCTCCTCTTCCATCCTATCATCTCTTCCCTCTGCTCAAACCTTCTCCAACCTATCTCCTGATTCTGCCTCCTCAACCCTCCTCTCCTCCCTTTCTGCATCCTTTGACTCTCTATGTCCCCTATCCTCCAGGCCGGCTCGGTCCTCCCCTCCCGCTCCGTGGCTCGACGACTCATTGCGAGCTCACAGAACAGGGCTCCGGGCAGCCGAGCGGAAATGGAGGAAAACTCGCCTCCCTGCGGACCTGGCATCCTTTCACTCCCTCCTCTCTACATTTTCCTCCTCTGTCTCTGCTGCTAAAGCCACTTTCTACCACTCTAAATTCCAAGCATCTGCCTCTAACCCTAGGAAGCTCTTTGCCATCTTCTCCTCCCTCCTGAATCCTCCTCCCCCTCCCCCCTCCTCCCTCTCTGCAGATGACTTCGTCAACCATTTTGAAAAGAAGGTCGACGACATCCGATCCTCGTTTGCTAAGTCAAACGACACCGCTGGTTCTGCTCACACTGCCCTACCCTGTGCTCTGACCTCTTTCTCCCCTCTCTCTCCAGATGACATCTCGCGTCTTGTGACGGCCGGCCGCCCAACAACCTGCCCGCTTGACCCTATCCCCTCCTCTCTTCTCCAGACCATTTCCGGTGACCTTCTCCCTTACCTCACCTCGCTCATCAACTCATCCCTGACCGCTGGCTACGTCCCTCCCGTCTTCAAGAGAGCGAGAGTTGCACCCCTTCTGAAAAAACCTACACTCGATCCCTCCGATGTCAACAACTACAGACCAGTATCCCTTCTTTCTTTTCTCTCCAAAACTCTTGAACGTGCCGTCCTTGGCCAGCTCTCCCGCTATCTCTCTCAGAATGACCTTCTTGATCCAAATCAGTCAGGTTTCAAGACTAGTCATTCAACTGAGACTGCTCTTCTCTGTATCACGGAGGCACTCCGCACTGCTAAAGCTAACTCTCTCTCCTCTGCTCTCATCCTTCTAGACCTATTGGCTGCCTTCGATACTGTGAACCATCAGATCCTCCTCTCCACCCTCTCCGAGTTGGGCATCTCCGGCGCGGCCCACGCTTGGATTGCGTCCTACCTGACAGGTCGCTCCTACCAGGTGGCGTGGCGAGAATCTGTCTCCTCACCACGCGCTCTCACCACTGGTGTCCCCCAGGGCTCTGTTCTAGGCCCTCTCCTATTCTCGCTATACACCAAGTCACTTGGCTCTGTCATAACCTCACATGGTCTCTCCTATCATTGCTATGCAGACGACACACAATTAACCTTCTCCTTTCCCCCCTCTGATGACCAGGTGGCGAATCGCATCTCTGCATGTCTGGCAGACATATCAGTGTGGATGACGGATCACCACCTCAAGCTGAACCTCGGCAAGACGGAGCTGCTCTTCCTCCCGGGGAAGGACTGCCCGTTCCATGATCTCGCCATCACGGTTGACAACTCCATTGTGTCCTCCTCCCAGAGCGCTAAGAACCTTGGCGTGATCCTGGACAACACCCTGTCGTTCTCAACTAACATCAAGGCGGTGGCCCGTTCCTGTAGGTTCATGCTCTACAACATCCGCAGAGTACGACCCTGCCTCACACAGGAAGCGGCGCAGGTCCTAATCCAGGCACTTGTCATCTCCCGTCTGGATTACTGCAACTCGCTGTTGGCTGGGCTCCCTGCCTGTGCCATTAAACCCCTACAACTCATCCAGAACGCCGCAGCCTGTCTGGTGTTCAACCTTCCCAAGTTCTCTCACGTCACCCCGCTCCTCCGCTCTCTCCACTGGCTTCCAGTTGAAGCTCACATCCGCTACAAGACCATGGTGCTTGCCTACGGAGCTGTGAGGGGAACGGCACCTCAGTACCTCCAGGCTCTGATCAGGCCCTACACCCAAACAAGGGCACTGCGTTCATCCACCTCTGGCCTGCTCGCCTCCCTACCACTGAGGAAGTCCAGTTCCCGCTCAGCCCAGTCAAAACTGTTCGCTGCTCTGGCCCCCCAATGGTGGAACAAACTCCCTCACGACGCCAGGACAGCGGAGTCAATCACCACCTTCCGGAGACACCTGAAACCCCACCTCTTTAAGGAATACCTAGGATAGGATAAAGTAATCCTTCTCACCCCCCTTAAAAGACTTAGATGCACTATTGTAAAGTGGCTGTTCCACTGGATGTCATAAGGTGAAAGCACCAATTTGTAAGTCGCTCTGGATAAGAGCGTCTGCTAAATGACTTAAATGTAAATGTAAATGTGGCTAGCACAACGACCCACTCTCACAGACCTGCAGACCCAGCCACTAGACAAGGCTAGCACAACGACCCACTCTCACAGACCTGCAGACCCAGCCACTAGACACGGCTAGCACAACGACCCACTCTCACAGTCCTGCAGAACCAGCCACTAGACACGGCTAGCACAACGACCCACTCTCACAGACCTGCAGACCCAGCCGCTAGACACGGCTAGCACAAAGACCAACTCTCACAGACCTGCAGACCCAGCCTATAAACATGGCTAGCACAACGACCCACTCTCACAGACCTGCAGACCCAGCCACTAGACACGGCTAGCACAACGACCCACTCTCATAGACCTTCAGACCCAGCCTATAAACACAGCTAGCACAACGACCAACTCTCACAGACCTGCAGACCCAGCAACTAGACATGGCTAGCACAACGACCCACTCTCACAGACCCTCAGACCTAGCCACTAGATATGACTAGCACAAGGACCCACTCTCACAGACCTGCAGACCCAGCCACTGGACATGGCTAGCACAACGACCCACTCTCACAGACCTGCAGACCCAGCCACTGGACATGGCTAGCACAACGACCCACTCTCACAGACCTGCAGACCCAGCCAATGGACATGGCTAGCACAACGACCCACTCTCACAGACCTGCAGACCCAGCCACTAGACATGGCTAGCACAACGACCCACTCTCACAGACCTGCAGACCCAGCCACTAGACATGGCTAGCACAACGACCCACTCTCACAGACCTGCAGACCCAGCCACTAGACATGGCTAGCACAACGACCCACTCTCACAGACCTGCAGACCCAGCCACTAGACATGGCTAGCACAACGACCCACTCTCACAGACCTGCAGACCCAGCCACTGGACATGGCTAGCACAACGACCCACTCTCACAGACCTGCAGACCCAGCCACTGGACATGGCTAGCACAACGACCCACTCTCACAGACCTGCAGACCCAGCCACTAGACATGGCTAGCACAACGACCCACTCTCACAGACCTGCAGACCCAGCCACTAGACATGGCTAGCACAACGACCCACTCTCATAGACCTGCAGACCCAGCCACTGGACATGGCTAGCACAACGACCCACTCTCACAGACCTGCAGACCCAGCCACTAGACATGGCTAGGACAACGACCCACTCTCACAGACAGGGTCTGTTTGTTTTCTGTTCTTGATAGTCTTGTCCTAGTGAGATAGAGCCCTTTGAACACAATTACTTCCAAGGATTTCTGTGTTTATGATTGTTGGATAAACCATGGAGCAACTGAAATAATGAAACCATATTGAATTGATGAATATCTCCCATACAGACACTAATCCAGAAATACAATTATGGGGGATTAAAAATAGAAGAAGTAGTTCTGAGAGATAGCTGATATTGTCACGAAGTCGCCTTCTTCTTCTTCTTCTTACAAAATAATAGAAACTGTTGCTTTCCAACAAAAATCTTGACGTCTGAGTCTGAGGTTTCAGTCACATAACAATCATCTGTTAACACAATGCAAGCAGATTTTTCTTTAAAGATATATTGTTTCAAGTTCATTTCTATTTTAATGATAACGTAATGACATGAAGTAAAAAAAAAAAAAATTTAAATAAAAAACAATGTTCCTAATTAACAAGCAAACGCTACACCAGACTTGACATAATCAGATACCAGATGTCGTAGTCATTAGCAAGCCAACACATTCCCGCTGACCTCTGCCTCTGTGTAGAATTACTGTATATGCTGTACATACTATATATATTCTTACTAATCTTCGAAAATAAAAAAAACATCTCTGACTGGTAGAAAAGCAGCTCCAACTCATAATCCATCCAGCTTGATGGATGTAGTGGAACGCATGCTTTGTTCATTTTCTCTGTGTGTCTTCCCAAATTCCCTTGTCTACGTGTGTGTCTGTCTATGGGTAGTGGTGCAGTGGACCTCTCTTACATACGATATACAGTTAGCAGGTCAGTGCAGTGGAGCCTCACTATAGCTGTCAGAGCTATATCATATTTCTGAATTCTGTATTTTTTTTGTATTTGTTTTTGTATTGTGAGGCAAAAGTGGAATTCTGACGCTGTGATTGACACGCTGCTTTGCCGAACGGATATTAGAATGGAAAGTTCCATATTCATGAGCTGGTTTCAATTCTACAACTGTACATCAGTTGACTTCACAATATAAGGGAACGTGTCCTATTCAACATCTCATGGAGTTGCCTTCGTGGGAACATTGAATGTGGTGATAACAAGGGTGGGTAAGCACACTACTGTGATGCTAGTATGTTCGAGTTTGTCAAAAGCATCAATGGTTATGTTTGCGTCGTTAGCACGACATTGGACGTTGGACCTAAGTGGAAGTCTGGCCTCTGAAATACATGTGATTCATGTGACTTGTGAAAATTTCCGTAACTCTGATGACTGAACTCTTAGGGCCTGGTCTTTGACTTAATAAAAGCATGATCTGGGTCCAGGAAACTGACCCTAGACCTATCCCTTGTAGTGAAGAGATAACCTACATGTCATTGATAGTTACAAATGCAGATTTGGACAGTCATAGGTTTTGAAACACTAGTAATGTACCGTGTGGTATAAGGCAACTCTAAATGCTTTCTGAAAGAGAACTGGGTGTAGCAGCCTTCACATTTCACTACAATAGGACCCAGCAGCATTGCCCATATATTTCTTCATATCAACTTAAATTCAATCATCCACAACCAAATGGGATTTTTTTTGGCTTGGCTTGTTTACTAAACATTTGTTCAACATATTGTACTCTGTCCCTTAAGGCTATAGGAGGGATCATCTCTGCACACACAACCATTGTTTGTTTGTTTTATCGAGCAGCCTTAGGGGCCTTCACAGTACAGCACATTTTCACAGTGCACTAGACTAATCGCTGTTTTCCATCTTGTGAGGTAATACTTAAGAACACATGGAACAGCCTTGTAGGCCGTTTCAACTGCCTGAGCTGTGAAAGACGTGTGTCAGACAGCTCCCCGGGCCAAACATGATGTGTGTGCTACCATAAGTATTACATTGGAGAAGAAATATATGAGAGCAAACACTGGCAGTGCAGTGTACAAACGGTAGGCGTCTATCCAAGGGATGGTTCAAGTTGGAGCCACAGAGAGAGAGGGAGTTCCTCAGAGTAGTTCCTCAGACAGTCTGTACAGGTGTATTTCTGGAGGGAAATGGCCTGTCAACATATTATGGTCATCTCCACCCACTGACAGTTATTGGAGCTACCGGATATCATGTTTTAGTTTGCATGTGATGAAGTTGGACATTGTGAGAGACGTATAGGCCTTCTACTTTTCAATAGGTCTCCACATAGTGATTATCTCCTCTTTGGCTTTGAATAAATCCTTAAAACATAATATGGTACATTGACACTTGAATCATAAGAAAACATATGGAAAGTAATGCATGACTATTAGTCCATCAATGTCCTCCTTTTTTCACTGTTGCTGTTGAGCAGTTGAACAATGGCACAATGGCTACTCCCTACATAGGGCACTACTGTTGACCAGAGCCCTACTCCCTACATAGGGCACTACTGTTAACCAGAGCCCTATGGGCAGAGAGATATTCTCCCTAAGGGCAGAGAGATATTCTCCCTAAGGGCAGAGAGATAGGATCCCTAAGGGCAGAGAGATAGGATCCCTATGGGCAGAGAGATAGGATCCCTATGGGCAGAGAGATAGGATCCCTAAGGGCAGAGAGATAGGATCCCTATGGGCAGAGAGATAGGATCCCTATGGGCAGAGAGATAGGATCCATATGGGCAGAGAGATAGGATCCCTATGGGCAGAGAGATAGGATCCCTATGGGCAGAGAGATGGGATCCCTAAGGGCAGAGAGATAGGATCCCTAAGGGCAGAGAGATAGGATCCCTATGGGCAGAGAGATCCCTATGGATCATAAATCATATATAATCATCATAAATCATAAATCAGGATCTGTTTCTCTGAATTGCCTTGTGAAAGCCTAACACTGTAAGATCCTATTGTATGGCTTAGCTAGTCATGTCGGAAATTGATCAAGCTTTCAAATGATGTCCACCTGACCCAGATTGTGTTTTATAATGGACCGCTTTTGGATTGCATAAACAACAGCAGCTATAGTGTGATGGCGGGGATGCAGGGTTCTGTTCCAAACGAAAAACAACTACAAGTGCTCTTTTTCCCTCAACGGCACAGCTCAGAGAGCGAAATAAAAGTACCTTATAGTTGTTCTTTGAGTCATAAAAGTGGATTTAAATTGCTTTGGAACTGTGAACACTTTGGAGAGGTGTGTGTGTCCACTTGGAGAGGTGTGTGCGTGTCCACTTGGAGAGGTGTGTGTGTGTCCACTTGGAGAGGTGTGTGTGTGTCCACTTGGAGAGGTGTGTGTGTGTCCACTTGGAGAGGTGTGTGTGTGTCCACTTGGAGAGGTGTGTGTGTGTCCACTTGGAGAGGTGTGTGCGTGTCCACTTGGAGAGGTGTGTGCGTGTCCACTTGGAGAGGTGTGTGTGTGTCCACTTGGAGAGGTGTGTGCGTGTCCACTTGGAGAGGTGTGTGTGTGTCCACTTGGAGAGGTGTGTGCGTGTCCACTTGGAGAGGTGTGTGTGTGTCCACTTGGAGAGGTGTGTGTGTGTCCACTTGGAGAGGTGTGTGTGTGTCCACTTGGAGAGGTGTGTGTGTGTCCACTTGGAGAACCCAGTAAGTCCTCTCACTCAAACCCTTGTTTTGTCTTATGTTACTGAATGTATCCAGAGTATTTTCATAAAGGACATTAATTGTAAAATGCACATAAAATCAACAGTGTAATGTTTGGATTCAATCTGGTGTCAGGTGAACTGTTGTGTCCTTTCACCTTTGGTCTAAGAATTTTCACAGTATCTCTAAACTGTTCCCTTTCAATTGCTACCATGGTTATGTGTGTGTTTTATATATTTCTTCTGTAAGAAACATTTACGTTTAGCACAATCCATATATGCAAATTCCCACGAGCCTCAAGGGTTAGTCAAACTGATCAGACACCCAGGAATAAACACAGGTTTTTACGTGGAGCTAAGACTGACTGAAGTAAATCAGGCCCCCCCATTTAACGTGTGTGTGAGCCCGCATAATTTCTCCCTGAAACCATTTACAATCTGACAAGCCATAATGAATGCCAGTAAACTTATTGCCCCGAAAGATAAACTTTAATCAAGCTCTATTTTTTGTCTGTCCTCTGTTTGAGCATGCCCAGGCATATCCTGCAGCGGAGTGAAAGCAAATAGCAAACGGGAAGTCATTTAAGAGTTTTCATTTAAATGTGAAGGCCCACGCTAATATAATCACCTAGAAGATTGTCAGCAGTGACCCTCCAATCAATCTGTGTGTGATTCATTATAATCACAGAAGGGTATGTCATTAATGAGACCTCATATTGTCCACTTTAAGACTCGTAGGGCGTGCTGGAATGTTCCACACAGACTTTTATTTCATTATGCTTTGTTCATATCCCACAGGTGCTTTGTTCATATCCCACAGGTGCTTTGTTCATATCCCACAGGTGCTTTGTTCAAATCCCACAGGTGCTTTGTTCATATCCCACAGGTGCTTTGTTCAAATCCCACAGGTGCTTTGTTCATATCCCACAGGTGCTTTGTTCATATCCCACAGGTGCTTTGTTCATATCCCACAGGTGCTTTGTTCAAATCCCACAGGTGCTTTGTTCATATCCCACAGGTGCTTTGTTCAAATCCCACAGGTGCTTTGTTCAAATCCCACAGGTGCTTTGTTCAAATCCCACAGGTGCTTTGTTCATATCCCACAGGTGCTTTGTTCATATCCCACAGGTGCTTTGTTCAAATCCCACAGGTGCTTTGTTCATATCCCACAGGTGCTTTGTTCATATCCCACAGGTGCTTTGTTCAAATCCCACAGGTGCTTTGTTCAAATCCCACAGGTGCTTTGTTCAAATCCCACAGGTGCTTTGTTCATATCCCACAGGTGCTTGTACAACCACACGGTATCATTGTACGGTGAATAATGATTGTGTACTGATAAACAGATGAAATTAAAAACAACAAAAGCGACATCTACGAGTGTCACTGCCTTCTTCTGTTGAAGGAGAGGCGGACCAAAACGCAGCGTGGTTATTTCGATACATCTTTAATAAAGATGAAAATAGAACAATATACAAAAAAACGTTAAAAAACCAAAAACAGCCCTATCTGGTGTAACAAACACAAAGACAGGAACAATCACCCACAAACCCCAACACCAAACAGGCTACCCAAATATGGTTCCCAATCAGAGACAATGACTAACACCTGCCTCTGATTGAGAACCATATCAGGCCCAAACACAGAAACAGACAAACTAGACATCCAACATAGAATGCCCACTCAGATCACACCCTGACCAAACCAAACATAGAAACATACAAAGCAAACTATGGTCAGGGCGTGACAACGAGGCCATCATTATTTACATTATACTTCCATGTAGGCTCATCGGCTGCAAAAAAATTGAAGACAGTCCGGTACACAACCATTATAGCGAGAATAGTATAATTGACCTTCATCAACAAACAGAAAAAATGAATTAAAATGATTAATTGAATCTTATAATATTTTTTTATATTTTACTTTTATTTATCTAGGCAAGTCAGTTAAGAACAAATTCTTATTTTCAATGACGGCCTAGGAACAGTGGGTTAACTGCCTGTTCAGGGGCAGAACGACAGATTTGTACCTTGTCAGCTCGGGTGTTCGAACTTGCAACCTTCCGGTTACTAGACCAACGCTCTAACCACTAGGCTACCCTGCCGCCCCGGCAGTGCTATTAGAGGACTTAATGCATTTTATATATTTTTTAAAATAATATTGAATCCATTTTTCCCTCTACTATGCTCTGTCTGGATTACCATAGCCTAATGCAGAATACAATTTCAGCAGGCAGCATCCGAATGTCTTCAATACAAGATTACCAACTGACAAAGGTTTTTTTGGATGTTTGCAGGCTGATTATTGACTGCAGACGGAGATTAAAAGTGGAAACTGCAACATAGCTGACAGTTTGGTTATCTCTCTTTGTTGCACTAAATTAAAATCATGGCCTGAATCCGTCAACAGAGATGTAACAAAATGTGAGCACATTATTGATGTCCTCTTGCTTTTTCCATTGGCAGAGAAATCAGTTGATTGACCTCCATTGCAGACGGCAGGGTGAAATAAACTCCTCCAGTAACCTAGCTAAGTAAGCATCGTACATTTACAGATGGAGGAGAGAGGAGTTACTTGTTATTGAACAAAACTGGCTAAATTTTGTTGGAACTAATGACAAAGTGAAGTGTGAGTTATGTATAGGAAACACAGGGGGTAAATGGTGAAAACAATGGCAGTAAAATAGCACTCTGCTACACCCACATCATTGGTGCCTGAGGAAGGATGGTGTTGAAAACATCTTTGCCATCAAGCATCTTTGCCACCATTTGCCATCAACCACAGTGTGGTTCTAAACATTCTAGAATAATTGTATTGTGACCCTATCAAATGTCTAGTAGTTTAATGTCAACAAACCTGGGGTGGTCTTTTAACTTCTCTTTCCTTTGGAAAGTTTATGCAGCCACAATTTCACCCATCTGTGGAAACCAGATTTTAAACCTGATGAGCCCATCTCTTGGGCTCTCAGCATAGAGGCATAATGCAATGGATTTTGCTATCTGGTGACAAAAATCACAGTCGACATTGTTGAGATTGTTGAGGGCACATTTGCTTTGACTAGAGGGTAGATCCAGGGGGAGTTGCCCACGTATGTGTCAGAGAAAACGACAATGTCTCGTGAATTTCTTGGCTGCTCCCGTCGTTCAGAAACAGTTAACGCCAAACTGCAGTTCAAATGTAGGCGTACAGAACAGCAGGTAACTTTGCTACGGCGCTAATGCAGATTTAATTTCCCCTAGCATGCAGTTCTACTGGGAAATAGCTAGAGAGTTGTACTCTGTGTATTTTAAAATACGGATGCTTACAGATGTGATGGAAGTATCGGTACCGAGGGCGTCAAACACATTTGACAGTTTGCAGAGTGGTGCCATGAAGAGCATTGCAAAATTGTGTTTGACGCTGACATCGATGAATTGTTAAACTGCCACATGTAAATCAAAATGTGGGTGTACATAGAATGTGTGTAGTAGATCTGTCATTCTCATTGAAAGCAATATATAATTTATTTTAATTGAACCTTTATTTAACTAGGCAAGACAGTTAAGAACAAATTCTTATTTACAATTTTACATTTACATTTAAGTCATTTAGCAGACGCTCTTATCCAGAGCGACTTACAAATTGGTGCATTCACCTTATGACCTCCAGTGGAACAGTAGTGCATCTAAATCTTTTCAGGGGGAGGGGGGGTGAGAGGGATTACTTTATCCTATCCTAGGTATTCCTTAAAGAGGTGGGGTTTCAGGTGTCTCCGGAAGGTGGTGATTGACTCCGCTGTCCTGGCGTCGTGAGGGAGTTTGTTCCACCATTGGGGGGCCAGAGCAGCGAACAGTTTTGACTGGGCTGAGCGGGAACTGTACTTCCTCAGTGGTAGGGAGGCGAGCAGGCCAGAGGTGGATGAACGCAGTGCCCTTGTTTGGGTGTAGGGCCTGATCAGAGCCTGGAGGTACTGAGGTGCCGTTCCCCTCACAGCTCCGTAGGCAAGCACCATGGTCTTGTAGCGGATGCGAGCTTCAACTGGAAGCCAGTGGAGGGAGCGGAGGAGCGGGGTGACGTGAGAGAACTTGGGAAGGTTGAACACCAGACGGGCTGCGGCGTTCTGGATGAGTTGTAGGGGTTTAATGGCACAGGCAGGGAGCCCAGCCAACAGCGAGTTGCAGTAATCCAGACGGGAGATGACAAGTGCCTGGATTAGGATCTGCGCCGCTTCCTGTGTGAGGCAGGGTCGTACTCTGCGGATGTTGTAGAGCATGAACCTACAGGAACGGGCCACCGCCTTGATGTTAGTTGAGAACGACAGGGTGTTGTCCAGGATCACGCCAAGGTTCTTAGCGCTCTGGGAGGAGGACACAATGGAGTTGTTTACAATCACGGCCTACCCCTGTCAAACCCAAACCCGGACGACTCTGGGCCAATTGTGCGCCGCCCTATGCAACTCACAGTCACGGCCGGTTGTGATACAGCCTGGAATCTTACCAGGGTCTGTAGTGACACCTCTAGCACTGACATGCACCACTTTTCCACTTCTATGTGCGCTATTTCTATCCTTCCCCTTCTTAAGTTTAGTTTTCTTTCATCTTTTACTTTTGTTTTTCTACACCAGCTGCAAACACCTGAAAATACAATATTTTTGGTTATGAAAAATATTTTTCCCAATGGTTTAGATGGTACAATGATTCTACACCAGGGCTGTAGGTTAACTCCAACCCTGTTCCTGGAGAGCTACGGTCCTGTAAATGTTCACCCCAACCCTGATCTAGCTCACCTGAATCTAATAATTGGCTGGTTGATAAGCTGAACCCGGCTAGTTACAACCTACAGGAGGGTAGCTCTCTAGGAGCAGAGTTGGAGTCCGCTGCTCTACACCATACGTGCTTGTTTTGAAAGACAAATTGAAATTATGCGAACAATTAGAGTTTTAGCAAACAGGAAAAAACTGAGACATTTCTGAATAGTGCTTCTTTAAATCAAAGACAGACAGGGAAGACTATTCAGGGGTTACTATTCAGGGGTTACTATTCAAGGGTTAATACTCTATGGTTACTATTCAAGGGTTACTATTCAAGGGTTAATACTCTATGGTTACTATTCAAGGGTTACTATTCAAGGGTTACTATTCAAGGGTTAATACTCTATGGTTACTATTCAAGGGTTACTATTTAAGGGTTACTATTCTATGGTTACTATTCAAGGGTTACTATGCTATGGTTACTATTCTATGGTTACTATTCTATGGTTACTATTTAAGGGTTACTATTCTATGGTTACTATTCAAGGGTTACTATGCTATGGTTACTATTCTATGGTTACTATTCTATGGTTACTATTTAAGGGTTACTATTCTATGGTTACTATTCAAGGGTTACTATTCTATGGTTACTATTTAAGGGTTACTATTCTATGGTTACTATTCTATGGTTACTATTTAAGGGTTACTATTCTATGGTTACTATTCAAGGGTTACTATGCTATGGTTACTATTCTATGGTTACTATTCTATGGTTACTATTCAAGGGTTACTATTCTATGGTTACTATTCTATGGTTACTATTCAAGGGTTACTATTCAAGGGTTACTATTCAAGGGTTACTATTCTATGGTTACTATTCTATGGTTACTATTTAAGGGTTACTATTCTATGGTTACTATTCAAGGGTTACTATGCTATGGTTACTATTCTATGGTTACTATTCTATGGTTACTATTCTATGGTTACTATTCAAGGGTTACTATTTAAGGGTTACTATTCTATGGTTACTATTTAAGGGTTACTATTTAAGGGTTCCAATTCTATGGTTAGTATTCTATGGTTACTATTCAAGGGTTACTATTCTATGGTTACTATTTTATGGTTACTATTCTATGGTTACTATTCAAGGGTTACTATTCAAGGGTTACTATTCAAGGGTTACTATTCAAGGGTTACTATTCTATGGTTACTATTCTATGGTTACTATTTAAGGGTTACTATTCTATGGTTACTATTCAAGGGTTACTATGCTATGGTCACTATTCTATGGTTACTATTCTATGGTTACTATTCTATGGTTACTATTCAAGGGTTACTATTCTATGGTTACTATTCTATGATTACTATTCAAGGGTTACTATTCCAGGGTTGCTATTCAAGGGTTACTATTCTATGGTTACTATTTAAGGGTTACTATTCTATGGTTACTATTTAAGGGTTACTATTCTATGGTTACTATTCAAGGGTTACTATGCTATGGTTACTATTCTATGGTTACTATTCTATGGTTACTATTCTATGGTTACTATTTAAAGGTTACTATTCTATGGTTACTATTCTATGGTTACTATTCAAGGGTTAATACTCAATGGTTACTATTTAAGGGTTACTATTTAAGGGTTACTATTTAAGGGTTACTATTTAAGGGTTACCTATAGACCTATAGACCTATAGAGTAAATGATTAACAACAGCTGACTATAGACCTATAGAGTAAATGATTAACAACAGCTCAATATAGCCCTATAGAGTGCATGATTAACAACAGCTCCATATAGCCCTATATAGGGCATGATTCACAACAGCTGACTATAGCCCTATAGAGTAAATGATTAACAATATCTGACTATAGCCATATAGAGTGCATGATTAACAACAGCTCCCTATAGCCCTATAGAGTGCATGATTAACAACAGCTGACTATTGCCACATAGAGTCCATGCCCAGAAGGGTCAGTTTACCTGGCCCATTGGCTCTAGCTTTTTGCAGTAGGAAATAATGACTTGGGAGCGGTAGTAACCTCAAGGTTAGAGAGGTGGACTGGTAATTTTCCGGAGGGTTGCCAGTTTGACTTCTAGACCAGGACAGAGAAAATCTAGAGGGAGTTAATAAACACATTCAGATTAGTCGTCATGGTTTCACACCACACTAGAGGTTATTTATGACATCATAACACGCTGTGATTCTCCATCGAGCACTGAGAGGAACCACAAGGAATCTACATCATCAATTGTGCCACAGTGGTACTACTACGAGTCAGTCTGCCTTAAATAGACTAATTAGCACCAAAGGAGGAGCTGGCCATATGATTACTCTGCTTCTCCAAGCATGTGTTTTACAGAAGAATGTGTGTCTAATGATAAAGTCAGCACCAAATGCAAGCTGTTAAAGTCCCACCCAGACCAAGGCTACCATTAACATGAATAACCCAGCAGAGTGAGACTCTCTGGGCTCGTCTGGAATCGTGCACAGTGATGACAAACAAATCCAGCTCAGAGGCTTTGCGGCGACACCAGGGGATAAATCACAATAGCTTCCAGTCTCAGGCTGGTTCCCAAATTCCCTTATAGGAAACTAAGTTTGACAGGGGCCCTATGGGTAGGGCTCTAAAGAAATGCCTTATAAAGAGAATAGGATGGTATTTGGGACACAGCCTCAGTCATGTATGTGTACTTGATAACTATTGTCATATTCCATGATGTATGGGACAGTGCTAGATATATCAGATATCACAAAGCCCTGGCTTTGCAACCTACACAGTGAATTTTCTCATAATTAATGTGAAACTAGGAAAATTGATAAATTGATATCCCCGGAAACCATACCCACTGGTAATGGAATAAACTATTAGGGATTGTTGCTCCTAGGACAACGACTAAGATGTGTTCCCCATGCAGTAAGCAGAGCACCCAATCCAGAATATATGGGGGAAAAGTCATCATCATCTTCGGGAGGAAGACACATCGTAATCCTTCAGACAATTTGGTCCAATGTTGAATTGTTGCATTTGGGGGACACTTGGAAAGGTTGCATCTAAAATACAGTATATCACATACAAATTACACATACAGTATCAATCAAAAGGTTTGGACACACCTACTCATTCAAGGGTTTTTCTTTATTTGACTATTTCCTACATTGTAGAATAATAGGGAAGACATCAAAACTATGAAATAACACATATGGAATCAGGTAGTAACCAAAAAAGTGTTAAACAAATCAAAATATATTTTAGATTCTTCATAGTAGCCACCCTTTGACTTGATGACAGATTTTCACACTCAAATCAAATCAAATCAAATCTTACAAATTCACAAGGACTACCTTACACACACAAATGTAAAGGAATGAAAGGGATGAATATGAATATGTACATATAAATATACGGATGAGCGATAGACGTGCGGCATAAGCAAGATGCAGTAGATGGTATAGAATACAGTATATACATATGAGATGGGTAATGACGGATATGTAGACATTATTAAAGTGGTGTTATTTAAAGTGACTAGTGATACTTTTATTAAATCTAGTTATTATATGTGTTAAAATGGCCAGAGATTTGAGTCTGTACGTTGGCAGCAGCCACTCTACAGTCGTGGCCAATCATTTTGAGAATGAAACAAATATACATTTTCACAAAGTCTGCTGCCTCAGTTTGTATGATGGCAATTTGCATATACTCCAGAATGTTATGAAGAGTGATCAGATGAATTGCAATAAATTGCATAGTCCCTCTTTGCCATGCAAATGAAATGAATTGCAAAAAAAAAACATTTCCACTGCATTTCAGCCCTGTCACAAGAGGGCCAGCTGACATCATGTCATTGATTCTTTCATTAACACAGGTGTGAGTGTTGACGAGTTTGAAAAACAGACTAGAAGCTTCAAAAGAAGGGTGGTGCTTCGAATCATTGTTCTTCCTCTTTGTTACCTGCAAGGAAACACGTTCCGTCATCATTGCTTTGCACAAAAAGGGCTTCACAGGCAAGGATATTGCTGCCAGTAAGATTGCACCTAAATCAACCACTTATCGGATCATCAAGAACTTCAAGGAGAGCGGTTCAATTGTTGTGATGAAGGCTTCAGGGCGCCCAAGAAAGTTCAGCAAGCGCCAGTACCGCCTCCTAAAGTTGATTCAGCTGCGGGATCGGGGCACCACCAGTACAGATTCTCCAGGAAAAACATCAGGGACAGACTGATATTCTGCAAAAGGTACAGGGATTGGACTGCTGAGGACTGGGGAAAAGTCATTTCCTCTGATGAATCCCTTTTCCGATTGTTTGGGGAATCCGGAAAAAACTTGTCCGGAGAAGACGAGGTGAGCACTACCATTTGTCCTGTGTCATGCCAACAGTAAAGCATCCTGAGACCATTCATGTGTGGGGTTGCTTCTCAGCCAAGGGAGTGGGCTCACTCACAATTTTGCCTAAGAACACAGTCATGAAAGAGAATGGTACCAACACATCCTCCGAGAGCAACTTCTCCCAACCATCCTGGAAGAGTTTGGAGACGAACAATGCATTTTCCACCATGATGGAGCACCTTGCCATAAGGCAAAAGTGCTAACTAAGTGTCTCGGGGAACAAAACATTGATATTTTGGGTCCATAGCCAGGAAACTCCCCAGACCTTAATCCCATTGAGAACTTGTCGTCAATCCTCAAGAGGCAGGAGGACAAACAAAAACCCACAAATTCTGACAAAATCCAAGCAATGATTATGCAAGAATGGGCTGCCATCAGTCAGGATGTGGCCCAGAAGTTAATTGACAGCATGCCAGGGCGGATTGCAGAGGTCTTGAAAAAGAAGGGTCAACACTGCAAATATTGACTCGTTGCATCAACTTCATGTAATTGTCAATAAAAGCATTTGACACTTACGAAATGCTTGTAATTATACTTCAGTATTCCATAGTAACATCTGACAAAAATATCTAAAGACACTGAGGCAGAAGACTTTGGGAAAATTAATATGTGTCATTCCCAACACTTTTGGCCATGACTGTATGTTAGTGATGGCTGTTTAACAGTCTGATGGCCTTGAGATAGAAACTGTTCTTCAGTCACTCGGTCCCAGCTTGGATGCACTTGTACTGACCTCGCCTTCTGAATCTTTGCGGGGTGAACAAGCAATAGCTCGGGTGGTTGTTGTCTTTGATGATCTTTATGGCCTTCCTGTGACATCAGGTGCTGTAGGTGTCCTGGAGGGCAGGTAGTTTGTCCCCGGTGATGCGTTGGGCAGTCCGCACCGCCCTCTGGAGAGCCTTACGGTTATGGGCGGAGCAGTTGCCGTACCAGACGGTGATACAGCCCGACAGGATTCTCTCGATTGTTCATCTGTAAAAGTTTGTGAGTGTTTTTGGTGACAAGCCAAATATCTCCAGCCTCCTGAGGTTGAAAAGGCGCTGCTGCGCCTTCTTCACAACGCTGTCTGTGTGGGTGGACCATTTCAGTTTGTCAGTGATGTGTACGCCGAGGAACTTAAAACTTTCCACCTTCTCCTATGCTGTCCCATCCATGTGAATGGGGTATGCTCCCTCTGCTGTTTCCTGAAGTCCATGATAATCTCCTTTGTTTTGTTGACCTGAAGAGAGAGTTTATTTTCCTAACAACACACTCTGAAGGTTCTCACCTCCTCCCTGTAGGCTGTCTCGTCATTGTTGGTAATAAAGCCTGCTACTGTAGTGTCGTCTGCAAACTTGGGTGATTGAGGTGGAGGCGTGCATGGCCATGCAGTCATTTGTGAACAGGGATTACAGCCTTGTGGAGCCCCAGTGTTGAGAGTCAGCGGGGTGGAGATGTTGTTTCCTACCCTCACCAACTGGGGGCGGGCCGTCAGAAAGTCCAGGACCCAGTTTCACAGGGCGGGGTCGAGACCCAGTGTCTCGAGCTTAACGACAAGTTCAAAGGGAACTATGGTGTTGAATGCTGAGCTGTAGTCAATGAACAGCATTCTTACAAAGGTATTTTTCTTGTCCAAATGGGATAGGGCAGTGTGCAGTGTGATATCAATTGCGTTGTCTCTGGATCTATTGGGGCGGTAAGCAAATTGGAGTGGGTCTAGGGTATCAGGTAGGGTGGAGGTGATATGATCCTTGACTAGTTTCTCAAAGCACTTCATGATGACAGAAGTGAGTGCTATGGGGTTATTGTCATTTAGTTCAGTTACCTTAGCTTTCTTGGGAACAGGGACAATGGTGGCCATCTTGTAGCATGTGGGCACAGCAGACTGGGATACGGAATGATTGATTATGTCCATAAACACAACAGCCAGCTGGTCTGCGCATGCTATGAGGATGCGGCTAGGGATGACATCTGGGCCAAAGTTTTACTCATGTTGGCCATGGTGAAGTAGAGCCCACAGGCTTTGGTAGCAGGCCGTGTCAGTGGCACTGTATTGTCCTCAAAACCTGCCGACTGGTCGGAGCAGTGAATGTGGATGAGGTGCGCAACCTGCCGACTGGTCAGAGCTGTGCATGTGGATGAGGTGCCACAACCTGCCGACTGGTCGGAGCAGTGAATGTGGATGAGGTGCCGCAACCTGCCGACTGGTCGGAGCTGTGCATGTGGATGAGGTGCGCGATCTGCGCATGTGCACTTGTTGATGGTTTGCTATAATCGAATATATACTGTAAATATTGAAGGTGAATGTAGCATATTCACTAGATAAGAGTGTTTGTGTTTATTTGCATGTTTTGGAGGAATTAGTTTATTGCATTTTTTTGGTATTTGAATGCAGTAAATCCCATTGTATTTTAGTACTCTGTTGAGCCATGAAAGACTCTCAACTCCATAAAATGAGTTATGCTGGGGGATTTTAGTGTGGGTAGAGAGGCGTGCCCTTGCATTTACACCATTTGTACAGTCAGTTCCGGGAAGTAGAGTGTTTGCTAGTCCTGAGTTTACAAGCACTGGGAGGGGTAGGCTGTTTACTCCACCTGACCAGGGTATCCCACCTCTGTCTCTTGATGTACCATCATCCCCAGTCCTCAGTAATAATGGGACACCTCCGAGTCAGTTTAGTGACCTTATTAAACAGATTGGTTCAGAGATAGGAGAATCTATCAGAGCAAGTTTACTGCAGCCTGGGTCTTCAAGTCTTTCTCCTACCCATCCCCTTCACCAACCCCAGCAGTTTCTCCTGTCTGAGCAATGAGGGAAAACTTTTATTGATGCGTCAAAGCTGATTCTGGTTGTGAAGTCAGATGTTAGTGCTCCACCTTTCTTTAGGGGTGATGGCTCAGATAAGTATTCTGTCCTGGAGTGGGTAGGAGCTACTGGGAGTCTACCTAGAGAAGAAGGGTTACACTGGGTCTGAGCATGTTGGGGAGGTGATTTCTAGGCTCATGGGGAGGGCATGGGATGCGAACAAAGTCTGGAGGCGTAAAAACCCTGTTGTCACAGATGTTAAGGCAGTGTTCAGTGTTCTCAAGCAACACTTTGGGGATACTGTCTGCTTAGGTATGCCATTAGCTGATTTCTATTCAATCAAACCATATGCTAAAGAGGGTCCTCTAGATTTCTGGATTAGGCTTAACAAAGCTGCAGAGGCAGCCGAACAGTACCTTGTAAGCGAGGGTAGGACCTTGCCCAATCAGTGCTCAGAGTTAGCAGTTATGTTTGTACGCAACTGTCCTGATAAAGAGTTGGCCCAAGTGTTCAAAAGCAAACCCCTTCGTGACTGGACAGCCAGTGAGGTACAGGATCGTTTGGATGAACTTTTAAGGGAACGTAAAGCATGTAGAACACAACTTTCACAGTAGTTGGCTGCCGTATTTGACTCCACCCAGGAGGAAGTGGATCCTGTGACCTGATGTGTCATATTTTTTTCAATGTGGCCTGTATCTGAGTGTGGGACATTAAAGAAAGTTTTGAGTATGTTAGAGAAAGCTCTTGTCAGCAATACTCAGTCTGTGAGGCCCCGTAAACAGTTCCCCAAACGTCAGTGTGAGTGTGCTGTTCTGTGGAAGCACTAATCACTGGGCCAAAGCTCACTGTCAGATGCACCAGCTGTGTTTCAAGTGCTTCTCTCCTGGCCACATGAGCTTTGACTGTAGTGAGACTGGGCAGTGACAGAGCCCTGGATGTTGACAGACTGGCAGGTCTCAGGGAAACTAGAAAACCTCCATTCTGAGGAGGACAATGTGAGGCAGTCTAATTGTTCCTCCACCGATGATGATATCCAATCTGTTTATTCTTATTTTTGTGAGTCAGTACCCAAGAACAACACAGTCATTTTTCAGAGAATAACTCTGTACACCACCGTACAGGATAAAGTTGAGCTGAAGGGGATGTTAGATAGTGGGTCCATGGCTACTACTCTGCACGCAGATATTGTACCTCGGTTGAGGGAGGCAGGAGTGGTAGAGGGGAACTTTCTAGCTCCTTCAGACATCATCCTGGTGGGTTATGGTGGGACACAAACTAGCCAAGTGGGCATGTGTGACTTAAAAATACAGCTTAATGGCTTCAGTTATGTCGTCCCAGGGCTTATTGTAGATGGGCAGGTTGATGAACTCATTGTGGGCACTAATGTGTTGAAGTCTCCGATTAGACAGTTCAAATCAAATGACAGCTACTGGCGGGTGGTGGGTATTCCAGGTCCTTCCGGGTTGGAGCGAGCGGTCGCATCTGCACTCGGTCCGCAGGTAGTATTACATTTCATTACATTTCATTATAGTACAACGGTTTGATTTGTCTAATCTTAGCAATTTCTTCTTAGCTAGCTACATAGCCGTCTTTGTATCATAGATAAATGCGTAATTATCGTATTTCGTCGTCCTAACGCAGTCTACACTGCCCTGCAGCTAGCCAGCTAGCTAACGTCCACCGTTAGCTAGTCCACCGTCTACCGATTAGCAACGGTTTGATTTGTCTAATCTTAGCAATTTCTTCTTAGCTAGCTACATAGCCGTCTTTGTATCATAGATAATTGCGTAATTATGGTATTTCGTCGTCCTAACGCAGTCTACACTGCCCTGCAGCTAGCCAGCTAGCTAACGTCCACCGTTAGCTAGTCCACCGTCTACCGATTAGCAGCACAACTATTACACTCAACTGAACGACTTGATTAGTGTAGTGTTAGCTAGCTACATAGTTGTCTTTGCTGTCTTCGTATCCAAGATAATTGTGTAGTTTAGAGTGTGTAGTTTTAGAGTGATTATCTTAATTTACCGAGGTTAGCTAGCCAGCTATTTGTCGTCCTTAACGTAGGAGACACTGCTAGCTAGCCAACAGCATAGCCGTCTTTGTATCAAAGATAATTGTGTAGTCTTGAGCGATTTCCTAGGTTAGCTAGCCAGCTATTGTCGTTCTTTTAACGCAACGTAACGTAATCAACACTGCTAGCTAGCCAGCTAGCCCCGAATAGCAGCACAGTAGCACAGTAGAAACTATTACACTCAACGGAACGACTTGATTAGTGTAGTGTCAACAACGCAGACACTGCCAGCTAGCCTACATAGTCAACAACGCAGCCTCTGCCAGCTAGCCTACTTCAGCAGTACTGTATCATTTTAATCATTTTAGTCAATAAGATTCTTGCTACGTAAGCTTAACTTTCTGAACACTCGAGACGTGTAGTCCACTTGTCATTCCAATCTCCTATGCATTAGTGTAGCCTCTTGTGTAGCCTGTCAACTATGTGTCTGTCTATCCCTGTTCTCTCCTCTCTGCACAGACCATACAAACGCTCCACACCGCGTGGCCGCGGCCACCCTAATCTGGTGGTCCCAGCGCGCACGACCCACGTGGAGTTCCAGGTCTCCGGTAGCCTCTGGAACTGCCGATCTGCGGCCAACAAGGCAGAGTTCATCTCAGCCTATGCCTCCCTCCAGTCCCTCGACTTCTTGGCACTGACGGAAACATGGATCGCCACAGACAACACTGCTACTCCTACTGCTCTCTCTTCGTCTGCCCACGTGTTCTCGCACACCCCGAGAGCTTCTGGTCAGCGGGGTGGTGGCACCGGGATCCTCATCTCTCCCAAGTGGTCATTCTCTCTTTCTCCCCTTACCCATCTGTCTATCGCCTCCTTTGAATTCCATGCTGTCACAGTTACCAGCCCTTTCAAGCTTAACATCCTTATCATTTATCGCCCTCCAGGTTCCCTCGGAGAGTTCATCAATGAGCTTGATGCCTTGATAAGCTCCTTTCCTGAGGACGGCTCACCTCTCACAGTTCTGGGCGACTTTAACCTCCCCACGTCTACCTTTGACTCATTCCTCTCTGCCTCCTTCTTTCCACTCCTCTCCTCTTTTGACCTCATCCTCTCACCTTCCCCCCCTACTCACAAGGCAGGCAATACGCTCGACCTCATCTTTACTAGATGCTGTTCTTCCACTAACCTCATTGCAACTCCCTCCAAGTCTCCGACCACTACCTTGTATCCTTTTCCCTCTCGCTCTCATCCAACACTTCCCACACTGCCCCTACTCGGATGGTATCGCGCCGTCCCAACCTTCGCTCTCTCTCCCCCGCTACTCTCTCCTCTTCCATCCTATCATCTCTTCCCCCTGCTCAAACCTTCTCCAACCTATCTCCTGATTCTGCCTCCTCAACCATCCTCTCCTCCCTTTCTGCATCCTTTGACTCTCTATGTCCCCTATCCTCCAGGCCGGCTCGGTCCTCCCCTCCCGCTCCGTGGCTCGACGACTCATTGCGAGCTCACAGAACAGGGCTCCGGGCAGCCGAGCGGAAATGGAGGAAAACTCGCCTCCCTGCGGACCTGGCATCCTTTCACTCCCTCCTCTCTACATTTTCCTCTTCTGTCTCTGCTGCTAAAGCCACTTTCTACCACTCTAAATTCCAAGCATCTGCCTCTAACCCTAGGAAGCTCTTTGCCACCTTCTCCTCCCTCCTGAATCCTCCCCCCCCTCCCTCTCTGCAGATGACTTCGTCAACCATTTTGAAAAGAAGGTCGACGACATCCGATCCTCATTTGCTAAGTCAAACGACACCGCTGGTTCTGCTCACACTGCACTACCCTGTGCTCTGACCTCTTTCTCCCCTCTCTCTCCAGATGAAATCTCGCGTCTTGTGACGGCCGGCCGCCCAACAACCTGCCCGCTTGACCCTATCCCCTCCTCTCTTCTCCAGACCATTTCCGGAGACCTTCTCCCTTACCTCACCTCGCTCATCAACTCATCCCTGACCGCTGGCTACGTCCCTTCCGTCTTCAAGAGAGCGAGAGTTGCACCCTTCTGAAAAAACCTACACTCGATCCCTCCGATGTCAACAACTACAGACCAGTATCCCTTCTTTCTTTTCTCTCCAAAACTCTTGAACGTGCCGTCCTTGGCCAGCTCTCCCGCTATCTCTCTCAGAATGACCTTCTTGATCCAAATCAGTCAGGTTTCAAGACTAGTCATTCAACTGAGACTGCTCTTCTCTGTATCACGGAGGCGCTCCGCACTGCTAAAGCTAACTCTCTCTCCTCTGCTCTCATCCTTCTAGACCTATCGGCTGCCTTCGATACTGTGAACCATCAAATCCTCCTCTCCACCCTCTCCGAGTTGGGCATCTCCGGCGCGGCCCACGCTTGGATTGCGTCCTACCTGACAGGTCGCTCCTACCAGGTGGCGTGGCGAGAATCCGTCTCCACACCACGTGCTCTCACCACTGGTGTCCCCCAGGGCTCTGTTCTAGGCCCTCTCCTATTCTCGCTATACACCAAGTCACTTGGCTCTGTCATAACCTCACATGGTCTCTCCTATCATTGCTATGCAGACGACACACAATTAATCTCCTTTCCCCCTTCTGATGACCAGGTGGCGAATCGCATCTCTCCATGTCTGGCAGACATATCAGTGTGGATGACGGATCACCACCTCAAGCTGAACCTCGGCAAGACGGAGCTGCTCTTCCTCCCGGGGAAGGACTGCCCGTTCCATGATCTCGCCATCACGGTTGACAACTCCATTGTGTCCTCCTCCCAGAGCGCTAAGAACCTTGGCGTGATCCTGGACAACACCCTGTCGTTCTCAACTAACATCAAGGCGGTGGCCCGTTCCTGTAGGTTCATGCTCTACAACATCCGCAGAGTACGACCCTGCCTCACACAGGAAGCGGCGCAGGTCCTAATCCAGGCACTTGTCGTCTCCCGTCTGGATTACTGCAACTCGCTGTTGGCTGGGCTCCCTGCCTGTGCCATTAAACCCCTACAACTCATCCAGAACGCCGCAGTCCGTCTGGTGTTCAACCTTCCCAAGTTCTCTCACGTCACCCCGCTCCTCCGCTCTCTCCACTGGCTTCCAGTTGAAGCTCGCATCCGCTACAAGACCATGGTGCTTGCCTACGGAGCTGTGAGGGGAACGGCACCTCAGTACCTCCAGGCTCTGATCAGGCCCTACACCCAAACAAGGGCACTGCGTTCATCCACCTCTGGCCTGCTCGCCTCCCTACCACTGAGGAAGTACAGTTCCCACTCAGCCCAGTCAAAACTGTTCGCTGCTCTGGCCCCCCAATGGTGGAACAAACTCCCTCACGACGCCAGGACAGCGGAGTCAATCACCACCTTCCGGAGACACCTGAAACCCCACCTCTTTAAGGAATACTTAGGATAGGATAAAGTAATCCCTCTCACCCCCCTTAAAAGATTTAGATGCACTACTGTTCCACTGGATGTCATAAGGTGAATGCACCAATTTGTAAGTCGCTCTGGATAAGAGCGTCTGCTAAATGACTTAAATGTTAAATGTAAATGACAGCTACTGGCGGGTGGTGGGTACACCAGGTCCTTCTGGCCAGTGTGATGACAGCTACTGGCGGGTGGTGGGTACGCCAGGTCCTTCTGGCCAGTGTGATGACAGCTACTGGCGGGTGGTGGGTACGCCAGGTCCTTCTGGCCAGTGTGATGACAGCTACTGGCGGGTGGTGGGTACGCCAGGTCCTTCTGGCCAGTGTGATGACAGCTACTGGCGGGTGGTGGGTACGCCGTCCTTCTGGCTAGTGTGAGACAGTACCTTCTGGCCAGTGTGATGACAGCTACTGGCGGGTGGTGGGTACGCCAGGTCCTTCTGGCTAGTGTGATGACAGCTACTGGCGGGTGGTGGGTACGCCAGGTCCTTCTGGCCAGTGTGATGACAGCCACTTCCTGTGTCTCCTATCAAATCTGGAGAGACGGAGAGGAGACTCCATCCCAGATAAAGTGGGCACCATTAAGTTGAAGAGAGCAGTAACGCTCCAACACATGAGTGAGTATCTGGTGTGGGGCTGCCTACCCCCAAAGACAAAACTCTCTGTGGGCAGTACTGTTGTTGTCGAGCCCACCACGTCTTGTTGTGTGAATCGACACATACTAGTAGGGAGAGTCGTTACGCCTCTGTGTGTGTGTGTGTGTGTGGGGGGGGGGGGGATTGTGAATCCAACAACGTCGCCAGTTACCCTGAGACTAAATGCTAAAGTGGCAGATGTGTACCCTTGCATTGGAGGATTTTGATGATGTCAAGCAGCAAGCAGCTTACCAGAACGTGGCAAAAGTACAATGTGACAGCTCACATGGTAGCCTGACAGCTAAGAGTTCAGTTGGTGGCAGTGTAGTTAATGGCAACAGTACACCGAGCAATCTTGGACATTAAGGGCTGTCTGTTGAGGAGTGTCCAGTTTCACAGTTCTGGAATGACAAACTTGTCAAGTTCCACTGAGAAGTATGACACAGTGTTCTCTAGACATAGGCCTAGATTGTGGCGAGGCAAAAGAGTTCTACCATCATATCTTGCTGACTGATGACCGCCCATTTCAAAGAATGGGGACTTGCGTCTATGTACTGACTTTTGGTGGTTAATTGCCCACACAAGTAAAGGATGCTCATCCCCTGCCTCATCAGGCTGATGTACTGGCTGCGCTGGGAGGTAATGCCTTCTTCAGCACAATGGACTTGACCTCAGGGTACTACAATGTGCCACTGCAAGAAGAGGATAATAAATACACTGCCTGTTCCTCTCCTTTAGGTCTGCATGAGTACAATGGTTTACCTCAAGGCCTGTGCAACAGCCCAGCTACTTTCATGAGAATGATGCTGACCATCTTTGGTGACCAAATCTCCTTTGCTATTTGGATGATCTGATGGTTTTTGCTAAGACGGTCTGCAGAGATTTGCAATAGTTTTTCAGCAGTTGCAGGAGCACAATCTTAAACGGTCTCTGTCTAAGTGCAAGTTTTTGAGGAGGTCTGATAAGTTTTTGGGCCCACATCATTTCTCAGGAGGGTTCAGCCACTGATCCTGCTAAGATTCAAACCATTTTGAATGTGACTGAGTGAGATGATGGAAGCTGATGGTGTCACTCCGTCTCCTAGCAAAATCTGTTCTTTCCTTGTTGTGGTATTATACTATCAACACTACATTAAGAATTGTTCCATGGTTGCTAGGCCATTGTTTCAACTGACTACAGGTCAGAAGAAGCCTAGGAGAGGCAAGGGCAGAAAGAGGCCTGGTCCCTCTCGCAGGCTCACTGCTGCAGACTGGACTGCCAAGGGCAGAAAGAGGCCTGGTCCCTCTCGCGGGATCACTGCTGCAGACTGGACTGCCAAGGGCAGAAAGAGGCCTGGTCCCTCTCGCGGGATCACTGCTGCAGACTGGACTGCCAAGGGCAGAAAGAGGCCTGGTCCCTCTCGCGGGCTCACTGCTGCAGACTGGACTGCCAAGGGCAGAAAGAGGCCTGGTCCCTCTCGCGGGATCACTGCTGCAGACTGGACTGCCAAGGGCAGAAAGAGGCCTGGTCCCTCTGCTGGCTCACTGCTGCGGACTGGACTGCCGAATGTCAACTCACTTTTGAAGCTTTGAAAGCAGCAATTGTTGACCAGGCTGGTTCATCCAGATTTTTCTCAGCCATTTTTACTTTGTGTTGATGCGTCTACTAGCAGTTTAGGAGCTGTACAATCCCAAGTGCAAGATGGGAAGGGCCATAGCCAGGCCAATAGCTTTTGCTAGTATATCCCTTAATCATGCACAATCCAAGTATCCTGCTCACCGACTGGAATT
Organism: Oncorhynchus nerka; assembly: GCF_034236695.1. Lineage (NCBI taxonomy): Eukaryota > Metazoa > Chordata > Actinopteri > Salmoniformes > Salmonidae > Oncorhynchus > Oncorhynchus nerka. The sequence goes on from NC_088400.1 coordinate 7,749,785, forward strand.
TCTAGCCATGAAATGGACAATTCATGATAAATTAAGCCATTGGCTGCTAGGGCATAGGTTTACTGTGGACCGACAACAATCCACTCAAGTATATTCTTACAAAGCCGAGACTTGATGCATGCGAGCAGAGATGGGTTGCAAAGGCTGGCACCCTTTGATTTTGATATCCAGTACATACCAGGGCCCAAGAATGTTGTTGCTGATGCTTTGAGCAGAGGGCCATTTGTTCACTCCAAAGTTCTGCACCGACAAGAATTCCATATGATGTACTGCTGGAGGAAGCCAAATGTCTTCGAGTGGATGATGTACAAGACATGTTCCGCCTCTCCTGTGAGCAGACCGAGGCCGGCTGTAGAACACCTATGGCTCCTGGGAGTGAGTTGAGTAGAGCTGGAGACGATGTCAGTGGGTTGGTTTCCTGTGAAGAGGTGTCTGCTGTCCTCCATGCTCACCACCGATGGGATGATGGTGCCACAGTGAGGGTAGTTTCACATGTACAGCACCTTGAGAAGTTGATGTCCATGGGTCAGAGCCCATTACCTGTCCTTACACACAAGGGGCTGTATGGCAACCAGTCACTGGATCCTATCGTCAGCAGAGTCATGTTCTTTGTAGATAGAGGAGAGAGCTTTAAGCTAAAGAAACAGTTAACACTCTAAGTCAGTGGGGAAACCTCACCACATGGTTAGGGATTCTGTATCGTGTCTCAAAACACCCAGTGAGTAGGTCCAAGGCTAAATGGCCTCGGATGTTGAATGCATTGACATTCTCCTATAACTGCACTGTTCACGAGACTACTGGGTTTCTGCCCTTCTTGATGCCCTTCTTGATGCCCTTCTTGATGTTTGGACGCGCCCCTAGGTTGTTGGTAGATGTTATGTTTGAAAGTGTGCTGTTAGATGGGGACGCAGTAGATGTTATGTTTGAAAGTGTGCTGTTAGATGGAGACGCAGTAGATGTGGATAAGTATGTCCAGTCTCTGGGTAAGGATCTGAGAGAGGCCATGACATAGGCCCAACAGCATGCCAAAAATCAACAAAAGAGACACGCCGAGGTCTACAACAGACGGTCTAAGAGTCATGCGGTAGAGAAGGGAGACAGAGTTCTACATACTAACAAGGGAGAGAGGGGCAAGAAGAAACTGTCTGATCGCTGGGACAGTGTGGTGTGCATATTTGTTGCGAAGAACAGCTCACTGAACACATATCGTATCCACCACCCTACCACTGGACCCTACCTGATTATGCCAGTCAGCTTTCTGCCTTTGTCTTCTTGGGAGGAACCTGAGGGTCACGGATCTCTATCGAGTGGTGACGTGATCTCTGAGATGTCGGCAGAGTCCAGCCAAATGGATGGGAGTGACGCCAGGGCTGTCCACTGGGTAGCAGACTGTCCACTGGGTAGCGGGCCTTCCTGAGTCTTCTGTGAGGATACTCCAAGAGGAAGGTGAAGTTCCAGCTGAAGGAAGTGAGGTGGAACAACCGTATGAATTCCCCTTGAGTGAGGTGTGGTAACGGGTGTCGTCGGTGGAAGAAGGTGAGGACCAAGGTGCAGCGTGGTAAGGGTTCATGGTTTTTAATAATAATCCAAACTGAACACTGAATAACAAAATAACAAAGAAACAACTGAAACAGTTCTGTCTGTTGCAGACACACAAAGACTGAAAATAACCACCTGACAAAACACAAAGGAAAACAGGCTACCTAAATATGGTTCTCAATTAGGGACAACGATAGACAGCTGCCTCTGATTGAGAACCATATCAGGCCAAACACAGAAATAGAAAATATAGAAAAACTAACATAGACTGCCCACCCCAACTCACGCCCTGACCATACTAAATAAAGACAAAACAAAGGAATAAAGGTCAGAACGTGACAGGTGTGCTCAGCAGAAGTGGACCAGAGAGATATCCCCGAAGCATACAAGAGTTCTGATAGCAGAACTCCATTCAGTGTGGATGATGCTGCGACAGATAATGCTACCTTGGTTGAAGATGCTTCGTCAGTGTGGTCTATGCCGATCTGTAGTTCTAACCAATCCCGAGGTTAGACCTCTGAGCAGGGTTAGTGCTGTCCGTGACATTCCTGCTAGGTTTTTGGGTGAGGGTGTTCGGACTAGACTAGGTAGACTTATTAAGCAAATGAATAGGCTAATACAAACTATGTCTACACAGGAAATGAAACAGTTCCTGGTTTCTCATTGACAGTAGGATATTGCCTACCTTTAAAAAAAATATATTTTTATATATGTAGTAATCTAAGTGTATCTCAGAATGAGTTGTGGGTTTGTCTACAAATACTCGACAATTCATGTGACTTTGGGTGTTGTCCATGAGCATAAAATGTATATGGCATTTTTCGTATACATACGGTTTAAAAAAGGGATTAGCTACCCCTTATTTTTGCTAATCCTTCACGGGATAGCTTTTCAGCTGGTCGACCATTTGTAGGACTAGAGGAGGTGTTAATAATTTGATAATAACAATAATAATTCAGTGTGTTTAAAAAATAAATAATTAAAGCTGCATAGCTAATGTTATTTTTTTGTGTACAAACACTTTTTAATATCTATATTGTCAATAAACTTGATTGTAAAAGTGTTGTATATTTAGGTTTTGTCCATCGTGGGTTATCTGTATTTCTGTACCCTCGTATTGTTATCTCTTGCCTGACCTTCAGCTAGCGAGGTGCCTGAGAGCTGTGACTGCGCCAAGGGCTAACATATTGTGTGTTGTCTCTTCGTGCGAAGTGCAAATAAAAATCAAACAAGCAGACCTCCAGTTGTGGCAGTGTCCTCATTAAATTACACAACGCAGAACGAACCACGCTACACATTCAATTAGCTAAGTAGCTAACTCGCTAACGGCGCTAGAAAAGGCAGTATATCAGGTGCATTATTTACTACAATTTCAAACCAATTAACACCAATATTGGTAATTTTTCTTAGCTAGACATTTCGTTACTGGCTTTGGGAATCATATAAGCTCCAGGCCCACTATCGTAACGCTTGAAGTAAAGCCTTTCTTCTTTGCAAATAGATAAACTTGTAATTGACATTTTTCCTTAGATTTTTAATTATTATTCCCTATCGTAAACCTAAGAGAAATAAGCGAATTTTAGTCAAAAACTCAGAAATCTGTGTGTTATAGAATTATTTTGGGGTTCTATAGGGTTACTTATTAAACTGAAATAAATAACCTCTACCTTTTTGTTTTATAGACATTTATGTTATTGCACACTCTCTAGAAGACACCTAAATGGATGTGTTCTGTTATCTTGCTTCAACAACTGCACTGTTGAATAGTTGAAGGTCACAGTAACATAGATGATTTGATCAACCCCTTGCCTTTGGTGCAGATCATGGCAATGCATGTTATTATAATACCAGGAATGAAAAAGAGCTGATGTATTTGGAGAGGCAACATTGCAATTCCCCAAACTGTGGGGGTCTGCAATAATGGCCCTGTGGCAGCGTCTGCACTCAGTCTCCTCTGCACTGCCAGATCCACACAGAAATGCCATTGGAAGTCTCGCACTTATTATCCTCAAATGGTTTTGGAAATGAGAGCCCAGCTGTTTTCTCGATTTGTAGCCTTAAAGGAAAATTCCACCAACTATATTTTTGGTATTTGTTTAATTAGTCCCTTGTTGACATAGTCCCAAAAATGTTGACAAGCAACAACAAAAAATATGTGGGACTAAGTCAAAAATGGACTAATTAAACAAATACCAAAATATAGTTTGTGGAATTTTCCTTTAAGGCAGCTAATTGAACAGATGAAATGCTAAATGCAGAGGCTGAGCACCCTCACCCTCCACTCAGTCATTCAGTTGACCTTGTGTTTCAGAAAAGGAATTTAACTGGAAAATAAATCTGCATGGACATTTCCAAAAGTCAACCGTCATGTTGATGGTGATGGAGGAGAGGACTGGTGTGGTGTCATATTTTTTCATTCAAGGCGATCTCTCGCTCTCTCTCTCTCTCTCTCTCTCTGACACCCATCTCATTGGCTCCACACTAATGAGGCCACTTGAGTATATATTTCAATACCATCACTGAGTGAGATGCTAAATCGATAGTCATATCCACACGGTCATATTGGATTGACAAGTCCCTCAACCGAGACGGAGACAAACTAGCCAGTGCGAAAAAGTGAAATGTTCATTGAACTGAGATAATTATTTAATTAGTGCTTGGTCCTATCCTAAGGTTAATATGAAATTATAACCATGGTTCAACCTACTAGCTAATATGGGGTTTTTCCTCTGCTCTCCTTGTGTAATGATAGGGATTCATGTCATTACCTTGGATAGCGATGGCACTACATACCAAGCATCACTAATTTGGCCTGATGACTCAGTTGATAGCGGTGTTCTTCAAATGCATGAAACACCACAACCCATACTGTATCTATGCAAACCAATGTACATGTCCCTGAGTCATGTTTGACAGGTAGTGCTTGAAATGCATAAAACACCACAACCCATACTGTATCTATGCAAACCAATGTACATGTCCCTGAGTCATGTTTGACAGGTAGTGCTTGAAATGCATAAAACACCACAACCCATACTGTATCTATGCAAACCAATGTACATGTCCCTGAGTCATGTTTGACAGGTAGTGAACCAAATGAATAGCATGAGGTACCCTAACCCCCCCCATAATGCATCCGTCCTACACTCTTAGGGAAAAAACAGCGCTATATAGAGCTTTAAAGGGTTCTTTGGCTGTCCCCATAGGAGAATAGAGTGTACTATATGGGGAATAGGGTGCACTATATAGGGAATAGGGTGTACTACATAGGGAATAGGTAGTACTCCTAGGGAATAGGGTGTACTACGTAGGGAATAGGGTGCACTATATAGGGAATAGGGTGTACTACGTAGGGAATAGGGTGTCCTACGTAGGGAATAGGGTGCACTATATAGGGAATAGGGTGCACTATGTAGGGAATAGGGTGTACTACGTAGGGAATAGGGTGCACTATATAGGGAATAGGGTGTACTACGTAGGGAATAGGGTGCACTACATAGGGAATAGGGTGCACTATGTAGGGAATAGGGTGTACTACGTAGGGAATAGGGTGCACAATATAGGGAATAGAGTGCACTATATAGGAAATAGGGTGTCCTACGTAGGGAATAGGGTGCACTATATAGGGAATAGGGTGCACTATGTAGGGAATAGGGTGTACTACGTAGGGAATAGGGTGCACTATATAGAGAATAGAGTGCACTATATAGGGAATAGGGTGTCCTACATAGGGAATAGGGTGCACTATATAGGGAATAGGGTGTACTATGTAGGGAATAGGGTGTACTATATAGGGAATAGGGTGTACTACGTAGGGAATAGGGTGCACTATATAGAGAATAGGGTGTACTACGTAGGGAATAGGGTGTACTACGTAAGGAATAGGGTGCACTATATAGAGAATAGAGTGCACTATATAGGGAATAGGGTGTCCTACATAGGGAATAGGGTGCACTATATAGGGAATAGGGTGTACTATGTAGGGAATAGGGTGCACTATATAGGGAATAGGGTGTACTACGTAGGGAATAGGGTGCACTATATAGAGAATAGGGTGTACTACGTAGGGAATAGGATGTACTATGTAGGGAATAGGGTGCACTATATAGGGAATAGGGTGCCACCTGGGACACTCTCAGCCTTCTTTCTCTCTAGGAAAAGGCTAATCTGACCAGATTGCTTTGTCCCTGTAGAGAAGGAAAAAGGTCAACTACTGTAAGGCAGGCGTTCGTTCGTTCACGTTGTGCTGAAAATCGTTTGTTAATCAAGAGAAGTCACTGGAAGCTAATGGAGAAGAGATATTAGTCACTTAATGTTTCATGCACAGTGTTCAAATCAAAACAAATCAAATTGTATTTGTCACATATACATATTCAGCAGATGTTATTGTGGGTGTAGCAAAATGCTTGTGTTCCTAACAGTCCAGTAATATCTAAGAATTTACAACAATACAGGCAAATCTAAAAGTAAAAATATGAAATTAAGAAATGTATAAATATTAGGACGTGTCGGAGAGGCATTGACTAGAATACAGCAGAATAGAGAACAGTATATACATATGAAATGAATCAAACTGTATGTAAACATTGTTAAAGTGACCAGTGATTCCATGTCTATGTATACAGGGCAGCAGCCTCTAAGGTGCAGGGTTGAGTAATCGGGTGGTAGCCGACTAGTGACAGTGACTAAGTTCAGGGGAGGGTACTGGGTGGAGGCCGGCTAGTGACGGCTATTGGTCTTACGATAGAAGCTGTTTTTCAGTCTCTCGGTCCCAGCTTTGATGCAGCTGTTCTGACTTCGACTTCTGGACGATAGCGGGGTGAACAGGCCGTGGCAGTTGATTTATTTATTTATTTACTTTTACCTTTATTTAACTAGGCAAGTCAGTTAATTAAGAACAAATTCTTATTTACAATGACGGCCTAGGAACAGTGGGTTAACTGCCTTGTTCCGAGGCAGAACAACAGATGTTTACCTTGTCAGCTCGGGAATTCAATCTACCAACCTTTCGGTTACTGGCCCAACACGCTAATCCACTAGGCTACCTGCCGCCCCTTGATGATCTTTTTGGCCTTCCTGTGACATCGGGTGCTGTAGATGTCCTCGAGGGTAGGCAGTGTGCCCCCGGTGATGCATTGGGCAGACCTTACCACACCCTCTGGAGAGCACTGAAGTTGCAGTTGACGTACCAGGCGGTGATACAGCCTGACGGGATGCTCTCAGCGGTGCATCTATAAAGGTATTCCTCTTGTCCAGATGGGATAGGGCAGTGTGCAGTGCGATTGCATCGACTGTGGATCTATTGGGGTGGTATGTAAATTGAAGTGATTCTAGGGTGTCAGGTAAGTTGGAGGTGATATGATTCTTATCTAGCCTCTCAAAACACTTCATGATGACAGAAGTGAGTGCTTCAGGCCGATAGTCATTTAGTTCAGTTACCTTTGCTTTCTTGGGGGCAGGAACAATGGTGGACATCTTGAAGCAAGTGGGGACAGCAGACTGGGATAAGGAGAGATTGAATATGTCTGTGAACACTCCAGCCAGGTGGTCTGTGCATGCTCTGAGGACGCGGCTCGGGATGCCGTCTGGGCCGGCAACCTTGCGAGGGTTAAAAACACTTAAATGTTTTACTCACTTCGGCCACAGAGAACGAGAGCCAACAGTCCTCGGGAGCGTGCCTCGTTGGTGGCACTGTGTTATCCTCAAAGCGGGCGAAGGTGTTTAGCCTGTCCGGGAGCAAGATGTCGGTGTCCACGACGTTTCTGGTTTTCTCTTTGCAATCTGTGATAGTCTGAAGTCCCTGCCACATAAGTCTCGTATGTTGACCCAACTCTGTCGTCATCATCAAGAGATGATTTTGGTACATTGCGTCTTGAGTAAGGCTACGTTGAGTCCTTAGCAAGTCAGTTGTTGAACCAAACTCCCACCAGCCACCACAATCACTTAGTCCATAACACTTAGGTCACGAAGGACCTAAGGAGACAGATTAAGTCTGGACTAAAACGCATTTTCAATAAAGATGAGCCATTGAGTTTGCTTTGTAGTCCGGGTCTAGGCTGAATCTGTGTCCGGGATACTGGCTCCAAGAGTATTACTTATAATATGGGCATTTCATATAGCATTTCCACCACTTTTACAGACACTTTCTATCTCTAGTTTGTTTTTGGAGAGTTGGTTTCACGAACTCTCAATAACCTTTCATAGAAAATTGCTTTTCAGATGAAAGCATTTGCATAATAATGTTGTTTTGTGTTGTACTGTATTATTAGAAAATGCTCTGTAAATGTTGTACGTCATTTTGTCTATCCTTGATTTGAGGAAAAGGAATACAAATGTACATTGTCCTGTAGAGATAAAAAAAAATGCCAATGTTGACTCCTTTGAAGTACATTCAGTAAAACATTTAATATAAGAAACTGAACCATCTGGTAAATACACAGCATACTTATTTTACATTAATCTATTTGCTTCGTCAGCTCAAGGATATTTCTTCAGAATAAGCTGCTTTTGAAGCAAACTTTTTTACCCTCCTAAATCCCAATGTGTAGACTCAACATGGATGCAGAGAGTTCTTGTGGCTCTTGGTTTCTTAACCACTTGTTATGTGACCAGGAAAGCATGGCTTATCCTCTCTTATCGGAGCTTTCAAAGCACAAGCGTGGTCTTCAGGGGGAAAGACAAGATAAGAAAGAGACTGTGTAAAGCTCACAACAGGCAGGAGGAACACAGTGAGATAGACTGTGTAAAGCTCACACCAGGCAGGAGGAACAGTGAGATAGACTGTGTAAAGCTCACACCAGGCAGGAGGAACAGTGAGATAGACTGTGTAAAGCTCACACCAGGCAGGAGGAACAGTGAGATAGACTGTGTAAAGCTCACACCAGGCAGGAGGAACACAGTGAGATAGACTGTGTAAAGCTCACAACAGGCAGGAGGAACACAGTGAGATAGACTGTGTAAAGCTCACACCAGGCAGGAGGAACAGAGTGAGATAGACTGTGTAAAGCTCACACCAGGCAGGAGGAACAGTGAGATAGACTGTGTAAAGCTCACAACAGGCAGGAGGAACAGAGTGAGATAGACTGTGTAAAGCTCACACCAGGCAGGAGGAACAGAGTGAGATAGACTGTGTCACAAAGCTCAGTGAGATAGACACCAGGCAGGAGTGAACAGCAGGAGGATAGACTGTGTAAAGCTCAGGCAACAGGCAGTGAGGAACACAGTGAGATAGACTGTGTAAAGCTCACACCAGGCAGAGAGGTAAAGCTCACACCAGGCAGGAGGAGTGAGATAGACTGTGTAAAGCTCACACCAGGCAGGAGGAACAGTGAGATAGACTGTGTAAAGCTCACAACAGGCAGGAGGACCAGAGTGAGATAGACTGTGTAAAGCTCACACCAGGCAGGAGGAACAGTGAGATAGACTGTGTAAAGCTCACACCAGGCAGGAGGAACAGTGAGATAGACTGTGTAAAGCTCACAACAGGCAGGAGGAACACAGTGAGATAGACTGTGTAAAGCTCACACCAGGCAGGAGGAACAGAGTGAGATAGACTGTGTAAAGCTCACACCAGGCAGGAGGAACAGTGAGATAGACTGTGTAAAGCTCACAACAGGCAGGAGGACCAGAGTGAGATAGACTGTGTAAAGCTCACACCAGGCAGGAGGAACAGTGAGATAGACTGTGTAAAGCTCACACCAGGCAGGAGGAACAGTGAGATAGACTGTGTAAAGCTCACACCAGGCAGGAGGAACAGTGAGATAGACTGTGTAAAGCTCACAACAGGCAGGAGGAACACAGTGAGATAGACTGTGTAAAGCTCACAACAGGCAGGAGGAACAGACTGTGTAAAGACCAGGCCTGTCAAAATGAATAATGAGACATAAAGCTCACAACAGGCAGGAGGACCAGTGAGATAGCTGTGTTGAAATAACAGCTCACACCAGGCAGGAGAACTCTCAGTACTATTGCCTTTAATAAATGCTCACAACAGGCAGGAGGACCAGAGTGAGATAGACTGTGTAAAGCTCACACCCAGGCAGGAGGAACACAGTGAGATAGACTGTGTAAAGCTCACAACAGGCAGGAGGAACAGAGGAGACCCTGTCAAAATGAATAATGAGACATTTTGAAATAACACCTCTCAGTACTATTGCCTTTAATAAATGACTGTATCGTCATTCCGCTTGGCATAAGTATCACCAATTTATGAGACCTTTTTTAGTGTCAATCAAACACTTAAAGGGGAAGTTGAAACAAAACACCTCTGGGCCCTTTATAACACGCCTGTGGCTGTTTTTTTTACTACCCAAGACACTTTTTAGGTCGTATATTAGAGTATTTAGATTTCTGTATGTTTACATGAAAATGCTGAATTTCCTAAACGACCTAAAATCAATTAGAAACTGTGTGTTTATTATTGAAAAATAACTGTTAGTGTCTCGGCATTGAATTGCCAAATATATGTGTTGTTTAATGTAAAAAGTATACAAAACAAAGCTTATACTTTGTGCTAGCACAAAGGTCTTCCATACAATCTAACCCTGTAGATACTCTTCTTTGTGATTGTAAGATGGATAATTTACATGAGGCGGGATGAAGGAGTGTCTTAGTATTGGCTTTTAAGAAAGGAAGTCAGAAGAAAGGAAATAAATAAAGAGATGGTAGCTAGCTAGGCAAGTGGTTAGTAATCTCTGAAGTAAAGTAAGGCTAGTTAAGCTAGCGGTTAGTAATCTCTGAAGTAAAGTAAGGCTAGTTAAGCTAGCGGTAAGTAATATCTGAAGTAAAGTAAGGCTAGTTAAGCTAGTGGTTAGTAATCTCTGAAGTAAAGTAAGGCTAGTTAAGCTAGCGGTTAGTAATATCTGAAGTAAAGTAAGGCTAGTTAAGCTAGCGGTTAGTAATATCTGAAGTAAAGTAAGGTGAATAACGTTTGAAGTTGAGTAGCTAAGCGACATTGGCCAAAATGAAGTGCAATAATGTTCATGCCAGATACAAATACACTAGACATTTCCACTCTATTCCTGACCACGACAGAGCTTTCTGTCAGGAATGGCTGCAGGCCATCCTCCATCCTGCTTATGGTGTCGACACAACACCTAGTCATTCACTAGCTGCGGTTGTCTGCAATGGGGACCGGTTGAAACCGGGTTCTGTTGCCACCATCTTTCCACCATGGATGGGAAAACTCCAACCATTCAAGGTGTGTTGCAAACCAGCTAAGTTGCTAACAGCGATAGCTAGTCACAACAAAGTCATTTACAAGGTCATTTGTTTACCATTCCTTGAGCTAGTTATTGGTGTTTTCAGCTTAGCTACTACTGTAACGGTAACGTTATTCTGTCCTACTGACTGTTTTGTTGATTTGACTTTGTGATGCAATTCCTTTTTCATTATGATGTTACTGATACGAAATAGTACATTCTTTACTACTAGGCATCACAGTTTTATGTAGTGCTATTGCTTGCATTGAAATGACTTGGCCCTAGTTAAGATCCATGAGTAGGACACAGCCCTAGCCAGAGCAATTTACATAAATATATGTCTCTGGCCCTCACTGTGGCATGAGTTGTAATGACAACAAACTATCCTAACCTTTACATTATTTACATAAAAACAGTTAGAATATCAGCTCATGCGCTGAATTGACTGACTCTGTTTTTTACCAGCCAAACATCACCAATCACTCTTTCTGTTTCTACCTGCCTGGGAGGGAATGGAAGAAGGAGAGGGGTGGTGGAACAGACATAAGGATAGAACAATGAACCATACCGTCTCGGATTTTATCTTTCTTCAATTTCTCACATCCTCTATCTTTGTATCCTTTTGACATGTTTTTCAAAGAGGGAACCCAATGTTCCTCCACTCATGCCTCATCCAATCATTTTTTCAGGAGGATGCAAGGAAAGCCTAAACAGGACACATTTCTATGTTTTGTTTTGTTATTCTGTTGCACATCTTTCAGGAGATTCAGGAGCTGTTTGGACCTTTCCAAACAGGCCAAGGACTGGGTAGAGAAGAGTATCTGAACAGAATATATTCCATTTTAGAACCCCATTGGTCCAGCAGGATGACAATCAATCAACGTTACAACCGATTGGTCCAGCAGGCCTACCCTCGAAAACCAACGGAGATGCATCCCATAACAATGCATCCCATAATATTTTTACATGGAACTAGCTGTTCTATTATTCAGCCTACAGTAGCAGCCAAGATGTGGTGTCCAATGTAGGCCTACATTCCATGAGACATCTGAAAAAAAACATACAGGGCTTGACATTAACCTGTTTATCCACTTGTCCTTCAAACAAGTAGGTGACTGAACATGTTGTTGTGTTGTTTGATACAAGAAACCACTTAAAAAATGAAATACATCATTATCCCATTATACCATTATTACAGAGAATCGGACAAATCATGCTACCCTCTGCGTCCTGGCTACTTAGCTTATTCATGCCTCTCTCAAAATGCAACACTGCCCCTTTAAGACATATAAAGAAGCTCTTTACCTGACTGGCTTTTCAAAGATGGCTTGAAATGCACGTGTTTTGTGCTCTTGTAGGAAGCAATCATTCCCCCTTTTGTTGACTACACATGATCTATAACTGGGCTAACAACTCATTAAGTTGCGAAGGATATGAACACATGTACAGTACACATGTCCCTACATGTAGCTCTGGCTTTGATCTCAAAACAAGCGCATCTACTGACAACCGCTCATGCTGTAAACACAGTCCAGTTCAAAGTGAACGGCACATATCCATATATGGCAATGGTCTACTTGTATATAGGCCTACCGTGGCTCTGATTGGCTAAGGCGCACCGGTCTGTGTAGAGTACAGGCCTAAGTCAGGCCTGTCAATGAAATAGAATCCTACTCCGATGTGTTCTGCCTACAACAAAATATTTTGCATAGTTAGTTTTGCACGCTAAGTCTTGCATCGTTTGTTTTGTTTCGGTATGATGCATTCAAAGTGGCTAATATTGCATTGTTTTGATCAGAATTGCCACAGTTAAGCGAAATGTTGATTGTGTTAACCAATTGGAGAAAAATCTAGAAAGTTGGATGAAGTTCAATCTCACGCTTCTCTCCAAGGTTGATATTTCTTCTGAGCAGCAGTCCCGCACGCGCACAGCTTAGAGGGAACAGTGATCACAGCAGTTTAGAGGGAACAGTGATCACAGCAGTTTAGAGGGAACAGTGATCACAGCAGCTTAGAGGGAACAGTGATCACAGCAGCTTAGAGGGAACAGTGATCACAGCAGCAGAACAGTGATCACAGAGCTTAGGGAACAGTGATCACAGCAGCAGAACAGTGATCACAGAGGAACAGTGATCAGCTTAGAGGAACAGTGATCACAGCAGCTTAGAGGGAACAGTGATCACAGCAGCTTAGAGGGAACAGTGATCACAGCAGTGAGGGAACAGTGATCACAGCAGCTTAGAGGGAACAGTGATCACAGCAGCTTAGAGGGAACAGTGATCACAGCAGCTTAGAGGGAACAGTGATCACAGCAGCTTAGAGGGAACAGTGATCACAGCAGCTTAGAGGGAGCAGTGATCAAATCCAATCAAATGTATTTATATAGCCCTTCTTCCATCAGCTGATATATCAAAGTGCTGTACAGAAACCCAGCCTAAAACCCCAAACAGCAAGCAATGCAGGTGTAGAAGCACGGTGAATAGGAAAAACTCCATAGAAAGGCCAAAACCTAGGAAAGAACATAGAGAGGAACCAGGCTACATGAGGGGTGGCCAGTCCTCTTCTGGCTGTGCCGGGTGGAGATTATAACAGAACATGGCCAAGATGTTCAAATGTTCATAAATGACCAGCATGGTCAAATAATAATAATCACAGTAGTTGTCGAGGGTGCAACAAGTCAGCACCTCAGGAGTAAATGTCAGTTGGCTTTTCATAGCCGATCATTAAGAGTATCTCTACTGCTCCTGCTGTCTCTAGAGAGTTGAAAACAGCAGGTCTGGGACAGGGAGCACGCCCGGTGAACAGGTCAGGGTTCCATAGCCGCAGGCAGAACAGTTGAAACTGGAGCAGCAGCACGGCCAGGTGGACTGGGGACAGCAAGGAGTCATCATGCCAGGCAATCCTGAGGCATGGTCCTAGGGCTCAGGTCCTCCTCCGAGAGAGAAAGAGAGAATTAGAGAGAGCATTCTTAAGTGATCACAGCAGCTTAGAGGGAACAGTGATCACAGCACAGATTGATGGGTAAACGTCCTGCTTTTAAATGACGTTTTTACTTAAAGCCATCGTTGTCTTGAATGGGAACACTGGCCCATGCGCCCGGATAGGCGTGTTTTGCAGCAGGTGAACTTTTGGAACCGGCCTCCCAGGTGTGAGCCACAACATGGAGTAATGAGTAGGATTCTGTGGGAAGATCTCAGATGCATCATATCGTCTCCCTTCGTCTACTACTCAAAAGACATTGGATGAGAAGCACAGAAATCCTCTAGCCTTCTCATCCAATGTGAATTGAGAAGGAAAGAAGACAAAAAAATACTTTCGGGATCTTCCCTGTGTTTTATTTTACCCTCTACGATTCTCAAACCATGTACGTAGATATCTATCATCCAACCTGACCCTAATCAGGAGTGAAAACTTACAAGATGGTTGCTGGTTGCTCTCCAGGAACACGTTTGTAAATCCCTGGTCTAACTAATGCTGAGTGACTTTGTGAATGGCATAGTAACTGTGTAATTGTTTTCTATTAACATTAAATTGTTTATTTAAAAGAAAGTGAAATACAATGTTATTTATTGAAAATGTTATTCGTATAAGACGCTATGAGCCTCCTCAACTTCCTGGAGTCCAATGTAGGTGCTGTTGGGGATCTAATTGTTGCCACCACAGAGGCTGGGAGTACCTGTCGTTGGCCTTAACCTCTTGCTTCTACTCGGGACGCTTGCGTCCCAACTAGAGCTCTGGAAATGCAAATGCGCTACGCTAAATGCTAATAGTATTAGTTAAAACTCAAAAGTTCATTAAAATACACATGCAGGGTATCGAATTAAAGCTACACTCGTTGTGAATCCAGGCAACAAGTCAGATTTTTAAAATGCTTTTCGGCGAAAGCATGAGAAGCTATTATCTGATAGCATGTAACACCCCAAAAGACCCACAGGGGACGTAAACAAAATAATTAGCATTTCGGCGTTACACAAACCGCACAATAAAATAGAAAACATTCATTACCTTTCACCATCTTCTTTGTTGGCACTCCTAGATGTCCCATAAACACTATTTGGGTCTTTATTTCGATTAAATCGGTCCATATAAAGCCTAGATATCGTTATATGTAGACTGTGTGATAAACGAAAAAAACATTGTTTCAAAACGTAACGTCATTTTTTAAAATTCAAAAAGTCGACGATAAACTTTCACAAAACACTTCGAAATACGTTTGTAATGCAACTTTAGGTATTAGTAAACGTTAATAAGCGATAAAATTCATCAGGAGGCGATGTAAAGATCATTAGCTGTCCGTCTGGAAAAATGTCCGGCTAGAAACTCAACGAAAATATCCGGTCCTAGACCTGAGGAGATACGGTGCCCTGCATGTGTTTGACCAAGAAAAAACTCGAAGGGAAATGACAAGACTCTAGACACCGTGTGGAAGCTGTAGGTACTGCAACCTCAGTCAATTAATTGTGGTTCACCTTTATCAATGGGTTCAAGTAGCGCATGGATATATTTTCCCATTTTCAGTGATCAGTTTTTCCTGTGCTTTTCGATGTAAATGCCGTTCTGGTATAGCCACAGCAGTGATTTAACCAGTTTTATAAACGTCTGAGTGTTTTCTATCCACACAGACTAAGCAAATGCATATACTATATTCCTGGCATGAGTAGCAGGGCGCTGAAATGTTGCGCGATTTTTAACAGAATGTTCAAAAAAGTAGAGGGTCGACTTAAGAGGTTAACCTAGATGTTCTCTCCTCGGCATCCACTCCAGACCAGTCGGTATTGTCCAGTGAGACAGAAAATAAATACATGACAATGTTTTATACAACAATCAAGACAATAAATAGGCCTATAAAACATAAAATATAACAGGCTCAGGGATCATTAAGCATATTCACATATAAGCCATATCGATGATTGCATAATGCATTTATATTTAGGTAAATTAACAGAGACTTATTCAGAGCGACTAAGA
This sequence comes from Oncorhynchus nerka, assembly GCF_034236695.1. NCBI lineage: Eukaryota > Metazoa > Chordata > Actinopteri > Salmoniformes > Salmonidae > Oncorhynchus > Oncorhynchus nerka. The sequence continues at coordinate 7,765,492 of NC_088400.1, forward strand.
GCAGCAGTTAGGAATAATGCGCCTTGCTCATGGGCACATAGACAGATGTTTCACCTTGCCGGCTGGGGGGAATTTCAAACCAGCAACCTTTCGCTTACTGGCCCAAAACTATAACCAAAATGCTACCTGCCACAATTCTATTGATGGGTTTCTTTTGGTGTTGTACTCTTGAAGACTGTTTTTACCAACTTACTGTTCAAAGACTGTTAGGGGTCAAGAGAGGCTGTTTATCTTCCTCTTGTATGTGGCTTTACAGGCCAATTGGGAGATTTTGGGTAGAAAAGCTAGACCGACACTTAAAAGAAACATGTGTCTTCTCTACAACAGTACCACTATTGACTTTGTACCTCTTACAATGTTTTGTAAATATAAAATCTTGTTTTGTAGACCCACATTATGAAGTGTCCCATACATTGTATTTCTACAGCGTAAATCTGACATTCTTTTACTCTCATCAAATGCTGCCAGGGAGAGAGAACAGAAAATGAACGTCTTCATCTTTCAACCACGCCCGCCACGGGAGATCCAGCCCCGACTCGCGGAGATTAATAATCAAGTTTCTGGATTCCAATACAAAAGTAACAAAAAACATTGATGAGAATATGCCTACTGAAATACATTAACTTAAAAATGAGCTACCTCATTTACATATTACCCTGAAAATCAACACAAAGTACCTGGTACTCCCTGTATATAGCCATGTTAGTACCTGGTACTCCCTGTATATAGCCATGTTATTACCTGGTACTCCCTGTATATAGCCATGTTAGTACCTGCTACTCCCTGTATATAACCATGTTATTACCTGGTACTCCCTGTATATAACCATGTTAGTACCTGGTACTCCCTGTATATAGCCATGTTAGTACCTGGTACTCCCTGTATATAACCATGTTATTACCTGGTACTCCCTGTATATAACCATGTTAGTACCTGGTACTCCCTGTATATAGCCATGTTAGTACCTGGTACTCCCTGTATATAGCCATGTTAGTACCTGGTACTCCCTGTATATAGCCATGTTAGTACCTGGTACTCCCTGTATATAGCCATGTTATTACCTACTCCCTGTATCCTGTATATAGCCATGTTAGTACCTGGTACTCCTGTATATAGCCATGTTAGTACCTGCTACTCCTGTATATAGCCATGTTAGTACCTGCTACTCCTGTATATAGCCATGTTAGTACCTGCTACTCCCTGTATATAGCCATGTTAGTACCTGGTACTCCCTGTATATAGCCATGTTAGTACCTGGTACTCCCTGTATATAGCCATGTTATTACCTCCCTGTATATAGCCATGTTAGTACCTGGTACTCCCTGTATATAGCCATGTTAGTACCTGCTACTCCCTGTATATATCCATGTTAGTACCTGGTACTCCCTGTACCTGCCATGTACTCCCTGTATATAGCCATGTTATCCATGTTAGTAGCCTGGTACCTGGTACTCCCTGTATATAGCTATGTTAGTACCTGGTACTCCCTGTATATAGCCATGTTAGTACCTGCTACTCCCTGTATATAGCCATGTTAGTACCTGGTACTCCCTGTATATAGCCATGTTAGTACCTGGTACTCCCTGTATATAGCCATGTTAGTACCTGGTACTCCCTGTATATAGCTAGTATATAGCTATGTTAGTACCTGGTACTTCCTGTATATAGCCATGTTAGTACCTGGTACTTCCTGTATATAGCCATGTTAGTACCTGGTACTCCCTGTATATAGCTATGTTAGTACCTGATACTCCCTGTATATAGCCATGTTAGTACCTGGTACTCCCTGTATATAGCCATGTTAGTATCTGGTACTCCCTGTATATAGCCATGTTAGTACCTGGTACTCCCTGTATATAGCCATGTTATTACCTGGTACTCCCTGTATATAGCCATGTTAGTACCTGGTACTCCCTGTATATAGCCATGTTATTACCTGGTACTCCCTGTATATAGCCATGTTAGTACCTGCTACTCCCTGTATATAGCCATGTTATTACCTTCCTGTATATAGCCATGTTAGTACCTGGTACTTCCTGTATATAGCCATGTTAGTACCTGCTACTCCCTGTATATAGCCATGTTACTAACAGGTACTCCCTGTATATAGCCATGTTATTACCTGGTACTCCCTGTATATAGCCATGTTATTACCGGTACTCCCTGTATATAGCCATGTTACTACCTGGTACTCCCTGTATATAGCCATGTTAGTACCTGCTACTCCCTGTATATAGCCGTGTTAGTACCTGCTACTCCCTGTATATAGCCATGTTAGTACCTGGTACTCCCTGTATATAGCCATGTTAGTACCTGGTACTCCCTGTATATAGCCATGTTAGTACCTGGTACTCCCTGTATATAGCCATGTTATTACCTGGTACTTTCTGTATATAGCCATGTTAGTACCTGGTACTCCCTGTATATAGCCATGTTATTACCTGGTACTCCCTGTATATAGCCGTGTTAGTACCTGCTACTCCCTGTATATAGCCATGTTAGTACCTGGTACTCCCTGTATATAGCCATGTTATTACCTCCCTGTATATAGTCATGTTAGTACCTGGTACTCCCTGTATATAACCATGTTAGTACCTGGTACTCCCTGTATATAGCCATGTTAGTACCTGGTACTCCCTGTATATAGCCATGTTATTACCTCCCTGTATATAACCATGTTATTACCTGGTACTCCCTGTATATAGCCATGTTACTACCTGGTACTTCCTGTATATAGCCATGTTAGTACCTGCTACTCCCTGTATATAGCCATGTTAGTACCTGGTACTCCCTGTATATAGCCATGTTATTACCTGGTACTCCCTGTATATAACCATGTTATTACCTGGTACTCCCTGTATATAGCCATGTTAGTACCTGCTACTCCCTGTATATAGCCATGTTATTACCTGGTACTCCCTGTATATAACCATGTTATTACATGGTACTCCCTGTATATAGCCATGTTAGTACCTGCTACTCCCTGTATATAGCCATGTTAGTATCTGGTACTCACTGTATATAGCCATGTTAGTACCTGGTACTCCCTGTATATAGCCATGTTAGTACCTGCTACTCCCTGTATATAGCCATGTTATTACCTGGTACTCCCTGTATATAGCCATGTTATTACCTGGTACTCCTGTATATAGCCATGTTATTACCTGGTACTCCTGTATATAGCCATGTTATTACCTGGTACTCCCTGTATATAGCCATGTTAGTACCTGCTACTCCTGTATATAGCCATGTTAGTACCTGCTACTCCCTGTATATAGCCATGTTATTACCTGGTACTCCCTGTATATAGCCATGTTCCTGTACCTGCTACTACCTGGTACCCTGTATATAGCCATGTTATTACCTGGTACTCCCTGTATATAACCATGTTATTACCTGGTACTCCTGTATATAGCCATGTTAGTACCTGCTACTCCTGTATATAGCCATGTTAGTACCTGCTACTCCCTGTATATAGCCATGTTAGTACCTGCTACTCCCTGTATATAGCCATGTTATTACCTGGTACTCCCTGTATATAGCCATGTTAGTACCTGCTACTCCCTGTATATAGCCATGTTAGTACCTGCTACTCCCTGTATATAGCCATGTTATTACCTGGTACTCCCTGTATATAGCCATGTTATTACCTGGTACTCCCTGTATATAGCCATGTTAGTACCTGCTACTCCCTGTATATAGCCATGTTAGTACCTGCTACTCCCTGTATATAGCCATGTTAGTACCTGCTACTCCTGTATATAGCCATGTTACTACCTGCTACTCCCTGTATATAGCCATGTTATTACCTGGTACTCCCTGTATATAGCCATGTTAGTACCTGTTATAGCCATACCTGGCTACTCCCTGTATATAGCCATGTTAGTACCTGCTACTCCCTGTATATAGCCATGTTATTACCTGGTACTCCCTGTATATAACCATGTTAGTACCTGGTACTCCCTGTATATAGTCATGTTAGTACCTGGTACTCCCTGTATATAACCATGTTATTACCTGGTACCCCTGCATATAGCCATGTTATTACCTGGTACTCCCTGTATATAGCCATGTTAGTACCTGCTACTCCCTGTATATAGCCATGTTAGTACCTGATACTCCCTGTATATAGCCATGTTAGTACCTGGTATTCACTGGTTGAAGTAAACAAGTTCTTGTAAATGACCAATGTGTTACCATTCACTCTATTTCCCAGGCTATTGTTTACACATGAACCGTGATGATCGCATAATGTCAGTCATTCTACAATTAACCCAGTGTCAGTATCAGTGATTCACACCGACCGAGATGGAAAAGATTTATAAAAATGAATATGCATGATGCTTTAACAACATATCTTTTGAGCTATTCATCTACGGCATAAGGGATTTGCGATGCTCCACAAGTAAACCATTTCCAATTATCCCTAAGGTGATAACTATGCAGTGGTAGCACGCTAGTAAATTAGGCAAACATCCAAGTCAACTCTCCAAAGGCATAGCCAATCACATTTCTTTATTATTTTCAAAAAGTCAATGGAGCAGCATGTGTTCCTATAGGTCATGGTGCGTCGTTGCCTCTTGGAAATCATTTGCTTAATACTGTTGTGTATAATAATAATAATAGGCCTTTATGAACGAACTCTGCCTTGTTTTCCCAACTCAGTGTTTTCCCTTTATACCAGCAACACTCAATGGAGCTACCGTCTCTCCTCAAATGCTAAATGTTGCATTTACATCATGCATACTGTAATAAATTGACATTAATAAAGGTTGGCTAAGATTTTTTTATCTTATTCATTCCATGTTCACTAACTTTAGTTATTTCAATTAATGTATTATTCATTAGATTCATTAATTTGCACATTGTTGCATCATTAAAATATATGAATAATACAAAAATAAAATTCCTTGAAGTAGAAGTAACGGTCGTGAATGTTTGAAGGCCATTGGTACTACTTGTTGGTGGAGGTGCTTTGGACTCTGTCTTCTCTCTACCCTGACATAGGGAGTGTCTGTCTTCTCTCTACCCTGACATAGGGAGTGTCTGTCTTCTCTCTTCCCTGACATAGGGAGTGTCTGTCTTCTCTCTTCCCTGACATAGGGAGTGTCTGTCTTCTCTCTACCCTGACATAGGGAGTGTCTGTCTTCTCTCTTCCCTGACATAGGGAGTGTCTGTCTTCTCTCTACCCTGACATAGGGAGTGTCTGTCTTCTCTCTACCCCATAGGGGGAGTGTCTGTCTTCTCTCTACCCTGACATAGGGAGTGTCTGTCTTCTCTCTTCCCTGACATAGGGAGTGTCTGTCTTCTCTCTTCCCTGACATAGGGAGTGTCTGTCTTCTCTCTACCCTGACATAGGGAGTGTCTGTCTTCTCTCTACCCTGACATAGGGAGTGTCTGTCTTCTCTCTACCCTGACATAGGGAGTGTCTGTCTTCTCTCTACCCTGGGAGTGTCTGTCTTCTCTCTACCCTGACATAGGAGTGTCTGTCTTCTCTCTACCCTGACATAGGGAGTGTCTGTCTTCTCTCTACCCTGACATAGGGAGTGTCTGTCTTCTCTCTACCCTGACATAGGGAGTGTCTGTCTTCTCTCTACCCTGACATAGGGAGTGTCTGTCTTCTCTCTACCCTGACATAGGGAGTGTCTGTCTTCTCTCTACCCTGACATAGGGAGTGGAGTGTCTGTCTTCTCTCTACCCTGACATAGGGAGTGTCTGTCTTCTCTCTACCTTGACATAAGCAGTGTCTGTCTTCTCTCTACCTTGACATAGTGAGTGTCTGTCTCTTCATAGTCTCTTTTTAAAAACTCATCCGCTAAGGTGGGTAAAACATAGAGGAAATGGAGCCCATTCTTTCAAATTGTCAAAGTGAGTTTGTGTCGAGAGAGGGAGAGAAAGAGGAAGAACTTTGGCCAGTATACAGGCTGACAGGAGTGACATTTCTATTCTCCTTTGGCTGACAGAAACCTATTGTTACTGACTATTCTCAATAGTTAATGTACATCACCCCTGTCAGAAGGACATGCCTGATATTTTCATTTGTCAAAAGTGAGTCATACAAATGTTTGAGCAACCTTTAATTGGCAGGAGCTTTCTGTGTAATCAGAGCTGCTAAACGGACACATTTCACAAACAAAGAATGGCAGTTGGAAGACATTGTCATTTAACATTTTTCAATTATTAAACAATTAGCTAACATACAGTGCCTTGCAAAAGTATTCAGCCCCCTTGGCATTTTTCATATTTTGTTGCCCTAAAACCTGGAATTAAAAATTATTTTTTGGGGGGGTTCGTATCATTTGATTTACACAACATGCCTACAACTTTGAAGATGCAAATTATTTTTATTGAGAAACAAACAAGAAATAACACACAAAAAAACAGAAAACATGAGCGTGCATAACTATTCACCCCCCCCCCTCCAAAAGTCAATACTTTGTAGAGCCACCTTTTGCAGCAATTACAGCTGCAAGTATCTTGGGCTATGTCTCTATTAGCTTGGCATATCTAGCCACTGGAGTTTTTGCCCATTCTTCAAGGCAAAACTGCTCCAGCTCCTTCAAGTTGGATGGGTTCCGCTGGTGTACAGCAATTTTTAAGTCATACCACAGATTCTCAATTGGATTGAGGTCTGGGCTTTGACTAGGCCATTCCAAGACATTTAAATGTTTCCCCTTAAACCACTCGAGTGTTGCTTTAGCAGTATGCTTAGGGTCATTGTCATGCTGGATGGTGAACCTCCATCTCATGTTAGTATCTCAATTCTCATCTCAAATCTCTGGAAGACTGAAACAGATTCCCTTCAAGAATTTCCCTGTATTTAGCACCATCCATCATTCCATTAATTCTGACCAGTTTCCCAGTCCCTGCCAATGAAAAACATCCCCACAGTGGGGTGGTTATCTTGGGGTGATGAGAGGTGTTTGGTTTGCACCAGACATAGCGTTTTCCTTGATGGCCAAAAAGCAACATTTTGTCTCATCTGACCAGAGTACCTTCCTACAAAAGTTTGGGGAGCCTCCCACATGCCTTTTGGTGAACACCAAATGTGTTTGCTTATTTCTTTCTTATTTCTGGCTTTTTCTGGCCACTCTTCCGTAAGGCCCAGCTCTGTGGAGTGTATGACTTGTGGTCCTATGGGCAGATACTCCAATATCCAGTGTGGAGCTTTGCAGCTCCTTCAGGATTATGTTTGGTCTCTTTGTTGCCTTTCTAATTAATGCCCTCCTTGCCTGGTCCATGAGTCTTGGTAGGCAGCCCTCTCTTGGCAGGTTTGTTGTGGTGCCATATTCTTTCCATTTTTTTATAATGGATTTAATGGTGCTCCGTGGGATGTTCAAAGTTTTGGATATTTTTGTACTTCTCCACAACTTTGTCCCTGACCTGTTTGGAGAGCTCCTTGGACTTCATGGTGTCGCTTGCTTGGTGGTGCCCCTTGCTTAGTGGTGTTGCAGACTCTGGGGCATTTCAGAACAGTTGAAAGCGGAAGTTTACATACAGGTTGAAGTCATTAAAACCATCATTTTTCAACCACTCCACAAATGTCTTGTTAACAAACTATAGTTTTGGAAAGTCGATTAGGACATCTACTTCGCACACGACAAGTCATTTTCCAACAATTGTTTACAGACAGATTATACAGACTGATAATTAACTGAATCACAATTCTAGTCGGTCAGAAGTTTACATACACTAAGTTGAATGTGCCTTTAAACAGCTTGGAAAATTCCAGAACATGATGTCATGGCTTTAGAAGCTTCTGATAGGCTAATTGACATAATTTGAGTCAATTGGAGGTGTACCTGTGGATGTATTTCAAGGCCTACCTTCAAACTCAGTGCCTCTTTGCTTGACATGATGAGAAAATTAAAATAATTCAGCCAAGACCTCAGAAAACAAAATGTAGACCTCCACAAGTCTGGTTCATCCTTTGGAGCAATTTCCAAATGCCTGAAGGTACCACGTTCATCTGTACAAACAATAGTACACAAGTATAAACACCATGGGACCACGCAGCCATCATACCGCTCCGGAAGGAGACGCGTTCAGTCTCCTAGAGATGAACGTACTTTGGTGCGAAAAGTGCAAATTAATCCCAGAACCAAAGCAAATGACCTTGTGAAGATGCTGGAGGAAACCGGTACAAAAGTATCTCTGTCCACATTAAAACGAGTCCTATGTCAACATAACCTGAAAGGCCACTCAGCAAGGAAGAATCCACTGCGCCAAAACAGCCATAAAAAAAGCCAGACTACGGTTTGCAACTGCACATGGGGACAAAGATTGTACTTTTTGGAGAAATGTCCTCAGGTCTGATGAAACAGAAAAATAACTGTTTGACCATAATGACCATTGTTATGTTTGGAGGAAAAAGGGGGATGCTTGCAAGGTGAAGAACACCATCCCAACCGTGAAGCACGGGGGTGGCAGCATCATGTTGTGGGGGTGCTTGGCTGCAGGAGGGACTGGTGCACTCCACAAAATAGATGGCATCATGAGGATGGAAAATGATGTGGATATATTGAAACAACATCTCAAGACATCAGTTAGGAAGTTAAAGCTTGGTTGCAAATGGGTCTTCCAAATGGACAATGACCCCAAGTATACTTCCAAAGTTGTGGCACAATGGCTTAAGGACAACAAAGTCAAGGTATTGGAATGGCCATCACAAAGCCCTGACCTCAGTCCCATAGAACATGTATGGGCAGAACTGAAAAAGTGTGTGCGAGCAAGGAGGCCTACAAACCTGACTCAGTTACACCAGCTTTGTCAGGAGGAATGGGCCAAAATTCACCCAACTTATTGTGGAAAGCTTGTGGAAGGCTCCCCAAAATGTTTGACCCAAGTTAATCAATTTTTAGTCAATGCTACCAAATAGTAATTGGGCGTATGTAAACTTCTGACCCACTGGGAATGTGATGAAACAAATAGAAACTGAAATAAATAATTCTCTCTACTATTCTGACATTTCACATTCTCAAAATAAAAAGGTGATTCTAACTGACCTAAAACAGGAATTTTTACTAGGATTAAATGTCAAGAATTGTGAAAATCTGACTTGAAATGTATTTGGCTAAGGTGTATGTAAACTTCTGACTTCAACTGTATACTGACATCATGTGACAGATCATGTGACACTTAGATTGCACACAGGTGGACTTTATTGAACTAATTATGTGACTTCTGGAGGTAATTGGTTGTCCAGATCTTATTTAGGGGCTTCATAGCAAAAGGCTGACGTAGCACTTTTCTGTTTCTAAGTTTTCTGAATTACATGAGAAAAGTATATTTTTTTTCATTTCACTTCATCAATTTGGACTATATTGTGTATGTCCATTACATTAAAATACATTTAAATTACAGGTTGTAATGCAACAAAATAGTAAAAAAATGCCAAGGGGGGTGAATACTTTTACAAGACACTGTATTGTATTAAGCATATGTAAACATCGTTTTTCAGAAATGTAATCATTAAATCAACTCGACAACCATCCACCACATGACAGGGGAATCTGTTCCTCTAAAATATGTGCTTACTTTCTTCAAATTACAGTGCCTTGCGAAAGTATTCGGCCCCCTTGAACTTTGCGACCTTTTGCCACATTTCAGGCTTCAAACATAAAGATATAAAACTGTATTTTTTGTGAAGAATCAACAACAAGTGGGACACAATCATGAAGTGGAACGACATTTATTGGATATTTCAAACTTTTTTAACAAATCAAAAACTGAAAAATTGGGCGTGCAAAATTATTCAGTTGCTACTTTGTAGCGCCACCTTTTGCTGCGATTACAGCTATAACTGGCTTGGGGTATGTCTCTATCAGTTTTGCACATCGAGAGACTGAAATTTTTCCCATTCCTCTTTGCAAAACAGCTCGAGCTCAGTGAGGTTGGATGGAGAGCATTTGTGAACAGCAGTTTTCAGTTCTTTCCACAGATTCTCGATTGGATTCAGGTCTGGACTTTGACTTGGCCATTCTAACATCTGGATATGTTTATTTTTGAACCATTCCATTGTAGATTTTGCTTTATGTTTTGGATCATTGTCTTGTTGGAAGACAAATCTCCGTCCCAGTCACAGGTCTTTTGCAGACTCAATCAGGTTTTCTTCCAGAATGGTCCTGTATTTGGCTCCATCCATCTTCCCATCAATTTTAACCATCTTCCCTGTCCCTGCTGAAGAAAAGCAGGCCCAAACCATGATGCTGCCACCACCATGTTTGACAGTGGGGATGGTGTGTTCAGGGTGATGAGCTGTGTTGCTTTTACGCCAAACATAACGTTTTGCATTGTTGCCAAAAAAGTTCAATTTTGGTTTCATCTGACCAGAGCACCTTCTTCCACATGTTTGGTGTGTCTCCCAGGTGGCTTGTGGCAAACTTTAAACGACACTTTTTATGGATATCTAAGAAAGGGCTTTCTTCTTGCCACTCTTCCATAAAGGCCAGATTTGTGCAATATACGACTGTTTGTTGTCCTATGGACAGAGTCTCCCGCCTCAGCTGTAGATCTCTGCAGTTCATCCAGAGTGATCATGGGCCTCTTGGCTGCATCTCTGATCAGTCTTCTCCTTGTATGAGCTGAAAGTTTAGAGGGACGGCCAGGTCTTGGTAGATTTGCAGTGGTCTGATACTCCTTCATTTCAATATTATCGCTTGCACAGTGCTCCTTGGGATGTTTAAAGCTTGGGAAATCTTTTTGTATCCAAATCCGGCTTTAAACTTCTTCACAACAGTATCTCGGACCTGCCTGGTGTGTTCCTTGTTCTTCATGATGCTCTCTGCGCTTTTAACGGACCTCTGAGACTATCACAGTGCAGGTGCATTTATACGGAGACTTGATTACACACAGGTGGATTGTATTTATCATCATTAGTCATTTAGGTCAACATTGGATCATTCAGAGATCCTCACTGAACTTCTGGAGAGAGTTTGCTACACTGAAAGTAAAGGGGCTGAATAATTTTGCACGCCCAATTTTTCAGTTTTTGATTTGTTAAAAAAGTTTGAAATATCCAATAAATGTCGTTCCACTTCATGATTGTGTCCCACTTGTTATTGATTCTTCACAAAAAAATACAGTTTTATATCTTTATGTTTGAAGCCTGAAATGTGGCAAAAGGTCGCAAAGTTCAAGGGGGCCGAATACTTTCGCAAGGCACTGTATATGAGTTCAAATCCCTAGCTGGATCATTTTTGTGAAACCACAAAGGTTGATTTGATTTGATTCGATTATACATTCAATACTTTCCTATGGAGGTCTGTAACTGTGTACACTACTCTCCTATGGAGGTCTGTAACTCTGTACACTACCCTCCTATGGAGGTCTGTAACTCTGTACACTACCCTCCTATGGAGGTCTGTAACTCTGTACACTACCCTCCTATGGAGGTCTGTAACTCTGTACACTACCCTCCTATGGAGGTCTGTAACTCTGTACACTACCCTCCTATGGAGGTCTGTAACTCTGTACACTACCCTCCTATGGAGGTCTGTAACTCTGTACACTACCCTCCTATGGAGGTCTGTAACTCTGTACACTACCCTCCTATGGAGGTCTGTAACTCTGTACACTACCCTCCTATGGAGGTCTGTAACTCTGTACACTACCCTCCTATGGAGGTCTGTAACTCTGTACACTACCCTCCTATGGAGGTCTATAACTCTGTACACTACCCTCCTATGGAGGTCTGTAACTCTGTACACTACCCTCCTATGGAGGTCTATAACTCTGTACACTACCCTCCTATGGAGGTCTGTAACTCTGTACACTACCCTCCTATGGAGGTCTGTAACTCTGTACACTACCCTCCTATGGAGGTCTGTAACTCTGTACACTACTTTCCTATGGAGGTCTATAACTCTGTACACTACCCTCCTATGGAGGTCTGTAACTCTGTACACTACCCTCCTATGGAGGTCTGTAACTCTGTACAGTACTTTCCTATGGAGGTCTGTAACTCTGTACACTACTTTCCTATGGAGGTCTATAACTCTGTACACTACCCTCCTATGGAGGTCTGTAACTCTGTACACTACTTTCCTATGGAGGTCTATAACTCTGTACACTACGTTCCTATGGAGGTCTGTATGTTAGAGATAGGTAATGGAGAAAAACTTTAATTTAACGCATTCATCTTTTAAGGAGATGGATTGCAACAGCACCTCTTGCCACCAGGCAGCTTGAGAAGCCGTTTACTATAATGATACATTTTCACAGATTATTTATTCATCTGGTGACGAGGTGCAAGAAGCCAACTTGAAGAGAACATAGCTAGTGTACAGTAGGTGTATCTACTTCTCCTTGTGCAGGGTTCAAGACAGGCCTAGGTAACAGGCAGTAATGGCTCTTCTCACCTTATATCCACATCCTCTTGGTTTCCATTGTTGAATCTGTCAACGTCTGACAGTCTTTCAGATACTCTGGGAAACAGAATCCTCTAGATATGAGCCCTGTGATCTTCACCGGGAATAAGCTGAAAGCTGTTGCCAATCTGTGAAAAGAAACTTTGTTTCTCCTTGAAAATTAGATTGAGCGCCTTGGTTAAAATACTGTAACTGAACACAATTAACCTGTAGAATATAAAGACAGGTAATGTGTTTGAGTGAAGGACAGCTGGCATCTGAATCGAATGGCCTGCGCTTGACATGAAGAAGTTAGAAGTACAGTGTGCTTGCTTAATTGCGTTTGTGCGTCAGCATGTTGTGTAATGAGTAATACCTTTCAGGGACTTTCTCTGCTGTTAGGGACTTACTGTACATTCTCTGCTGTTAGGGACTTACTGTAATTTCTCTGCTGTTAGGGACTTACTGTACATTCTCTGCTGTTAGGGACTTACTGTACATTCTCTGCTGTTAGGGACTTGCTGTCATTTCTCTGCTGTTAGGAACTTACAATAGGATGGTGGGCAGGGTAGTGGTGTGGTAGGATGGTGGGCTTGGTAGAGGAGTGGTAGGATGGTGGGCAGGGTAGGGATGGAAGAGAGGTAGGATGGTGGGCAGGGTAGAGGAGAGGTAGGATGGTGGGCAGGGTAGGGATAGAGGAGTGGTAGGATGGTGGGCAGGGTAGGGGTAGAGGAGAGGTAGGATGGTGGGCAGGGTAGGGGTAGAGGAGAGGTAGGATGGTGGGCAGGGTAGGGAAAGAGGAGTGGTAGGTGGTAGGTTGGTGGGCAGGGTAGAGGAGAGGTAGGATGGTGGGTGGGGTAGGGACAGAGGAGTGGTAGGATGGTGGGTGGGGTAGGGATAGAGGAGTGGTAGGATGGTGGGCAGGGTAGGGGTAGAGGAGTGGAGGTGGTAGGATGGAGGGCAGGGTATGGGTAGGAGAGTAGGATGGTGGGTGGGTGGGGTAGGATGGTAGGAGGGCAGGGGGTAGGGATGGAGGAGAGGTAGGATGGTGGGCAGGGGAGAGGAGAGGTAGGATGGTGGGCAGGAAGAGGGTGGGTTATGGAGGGATAGAGGAGAGGGAGGATGGTGGTAGAGGATGGATGGGGCAGGGTAGGTAGGATGGGGGTGGGTAGGTGGAGGTAGGATGGTGGGCAGGGTAGAGAGGGTAGGGTAAAGGAGAGGTAGGATGGTGGGTGGGTGGGGTAGGGATAGAGTGTTAGGGTAGAGAGGGGAGAGGGTAGGCAGGGAAGAGAGGTAAGGGTGGTAGAGTGGGCAGGGTATAGGAGAGAGGTAGGATGGTGGGCAGGGGAGAGGAGAGGTAGGATGGTGGGCAGGGTAGAGAGGTAGAGGAGTGGTAGCATGGAGGGGGCAGGGTAGAGGAGAGGTAGGATGGTGGGCAGGGTAGAGGAGAGGGTAGGATGGTTGGCAGGGTAGAGGGAAGAGAGGTAGGGATGGTGGGTGGGTTAGAGATAGAGGAGAGGTAGGATGGTGGGCAGGGTAGGGGTAGAGGAGTGGTAGGATGGTGGGCAGGGTAGGGTTAGGGCTAGGGAAGAGAGGGTGGTAGGATAGGGTGGGTGGGTTAGAGATAGAGGGGAGAGGTAGGATGGTGGGCAGGGTAGGGAGAGGGGTAGGGAGAGAGGAGTGGTAGGATGGTGGGCAGGGTAGGGTTAGAGAGTGTGGTAGGGATGGAGGGCAGGGTAGGGGAGAGGGCTAGGGGAGAGAGGGCTAGGGAGAGGAGAGGGTAGGATGGTAGGGAGAGAGGTAGGGGTAGAGGAGGTAGGGTAGGATAGGGTGGGCTAGGGAAGAGGGTAGGGGATAGGGAGGGTGGTAGGATGGAGGGCAGGGAAGAGTGGTAGAGAGGGGAGAGAGGGTGGTAGGATAGGGTGGGCTAGGGGAGAGAGGGCTAGGGAAGAGAGGGTAGAGAGAGTGGTAGGATGGAGGGCAGGGTAGGAAGAGAGTAGGGTAGAGAGTAGAGAGGGTAGGGTAGAGAGGGCAGGGTGGAGAGGGAAAGAGAGGGTAGGGGAGAGGGCTAGAGAGGGCTAGGGAAGAGAGGGTAGGGGAGAGAGGGCTAGGGGGAGAGGGCTAGGGAAGAGAGGGTAGGGAAGAGAGAGAGGGAGAGAGGGTAGAGAGGGCTAGGGGAGAGAGTGTTAGGGAAGAGAGGGTAGGGAAGAGAGGGTAGGGTAGAGAGGGCTAGGGAAGAGAGGGTAGGGTAGAGAGGGCTAGGGAAGAGTTAGGGCTAGAGGGTAGGGAGAGGGCTAGGGAAGAGAGTGTTAGGGAAGAGAGGGTAGGGTAGAGAGGGCTAGGGAAGAGAGGGCTAGGGAAGAGAGGGCTAGGGTAGAGAGGGTAGGGTAGAGAGGGTAGGGAAGAGAGGGCTAGGGAAGAGAGGGTAGGGAAGAGAGTGTTAGGGAAGAGAGTGTTAGGGAAGAGAGGGTAGGGTAGAGAGGGCTAGGGGAGAGAGGATAAGGGTAGAGAGGGCTAGGGAAGAGAGGGTAGGGTAGAGAGGGTAGGGTAGAGAGGGCTAGGGGAGAGAGGATAGGGTAGAGAGGGCTAGGGTAGAGAGGGCTAGGGAAGAGAGGTTAGGGAAGAGAGTAGGGTAGAGAGGGCTAGGGAAGAGAGGGTGTTAGGGAAGAGAGGGTAGGGTAGAGAGGGCTAGGGAAGGAAGAGAGGGTAGGGAAGAGAGGGTGTTAGGGAAGAGAGGGCTAGGGCTAGGGTAGAGAGGGCTAGGGAGAGAGGGCTAGGGTAGAGAGGGTAGGGTAGAGAGGGCTAGGGGAGAGAGGGCTAGGGTAGAGAGGGTAGGGGAGAGAGGGCTAGGGGAGAGAGGGCTAGGGGAGAGAGGGCTAGGGGAGAGAGGGCTAGGGAAGAGAGGGCTAGGGGAGAGAGGGCTAGGGAAGAGAGGATAAGGGTAGAGAGGGCTAGGGAAGAGAGTGTTAGGGAAGAGAGAGTAGGGTAGAGAGGGCTAGGGGAGAGAGAGTAGGGTAGAGAGGGCTAGGGAAGAGAGAGTAGGGTAGAGAGGGCTAGGGAAGAGAGGGCTAGGGTTAGTAGAGGGTAGGGGAGAGAGGGCTAGGGAAGAGAGTGTAGGGTAGAGAGGGCTAGGGTAGAGAGGGCTAGGGAAGAGAGTGTTAGGGAAGAGAGGGTAGGGTAGAGAGGGCTAGGGTAGAGAGGGTAGGGTAGAGAGGGCTAGGGAAGAGAGTGTTAGGGAAGAGAGGGTTAGGGAAGAGAGGGCTAGGGAAGGTAGGGTAGGGAAGAGAGAGGGCTAGGGTAGAGAGGGCTAGGGTAGAGAGGGCTAGAGGGTAGGGAGAGGGCTAGGGTAGAGAGGGCTAGGGAAGAGAGGATAAGGGTAGAGAGGGCTAGGGAAGAGAGTAGAGAGGGTAGGGTAGAGAGGGTAGGGTAGAGAGGGCTAGGGAAGAGAGGGCTAGAGGGGAGAGAGGATAAGGGGGTAGAGATGGTAGAGATGATAAGGTTAGGGAGGATAAGGTAGAGAGGGTAGAGAGAGGGTAGGGAGAGAGAGGGCTAGGGGAGAGAGGGTAGGGTAGAGAGGATAAGGGTAGAGAGGGCTAGGGAAGAGAGTGTTAGGGAAGAGAGAGTAGGGTAGAGAGGGCTAGGGGAGAGAGAGTAGGGTAGAGAGGGCTAGGGAAGAGAGAGTAGGGTAGAGAGGGCTAGGGAAGAGAGGGCTAGGGTAGAGAGGGTAGGGGAGAGAGGGCTAGGGAAGAGAGTGTAGGGTAGAGAGGGCTAGGGTAGAGAGGGCTAGGGTAGAGAGTGTTAGGGAAGAGAGGGTAGGGTAGAGAGGGCTAGGGTAGAGAGGGTAGGGTAGAGAGGGCTAGGGAAGAGAGTGTTAGGGAAGAGAGGGCTAGGGAAGAGAGGGTAGGGTAGAGAGGGCTAGGGTAGAGAGGGCTAGGGTAGAGAGGGCTAGGGTAGAGAGGGCTAGGGTAGAGAGGGCTAGGGAAGAGAGGATAAGGGTAGAGAGGGCTAGGGAAGAGAGTGTAGGGTAGAGAGGGTAGGGTAGAGAGGGCTAGGGAAGAGAGGGCTAGGGGAGAGAGGATAAGGGTAGAGATGGTAGAGATGATAAGGTTAGGGAGGATAAGCGTAGAGAGGGTAGAGAGGGTAGGGAGAGAGAGGGCTAGGGGAGAGAGGGTAGGGTAAGGGTAGAGAGGATAGGGCTAGGGTAGAGAGGATAGGGCTAGGGGAGAGAGGGCTAGGGAGAGAGGGTAGGGAAGAGAGGGTAGAGAGGGCTAGGGAAGAGAGGGTAGGGAAGAGAGTGTTAGAGAGGGCTAGGGAAGAGAGTGTTAGGGAAGAGAGGGTAGGGTAGAGAGGGCTAGGGGAGAGAGGGCTAGGGAAGAGAGTGTTAGGGTAGAGAGGGCTAGGGTAGAGAGGGCTAGGGAAGAGAGGATAAGGGTAGAGAGGGCTAGGGAAGAGAGGGTAGGGTAGAGAGGGTAGGGGAGAGAGGGTAGGGTAGAGAGGGTAGGGGAGAGAGGGCTAGGGTAGAGAGTGTTAGGGAAGAGAGGGTAGGGTAGAGAGGGCTAGGGGAGAGAGGGCTAGGGTAGAGAGGATAAGGGTAGAGAGGGCTAGGGAAGAGAGGGCTAGGGCTAGGGAGAGGGTAGAGAGGGCTAGAAGAGAAGGGAGAGTAGGGTTAGGGGGAAGAGAGGGCTAGGGTAGAGAGGGCTAGGGGGAGAGAGGGCTAGGGCTAGGGTAGAGAGAGGGCTAGGGTAGGGAGAGAGGGCTAGGGAGAGAGGGCTAGGGATAGGGGAGAGGGAGGCTAGGGAGAGAGGGTAGGGGGAGAGAGGATAAGGGTAGAGAGGGCTAGGGGAGAGAGGGCTAGGGGAGAGAGGATAAGGGTAGAGAGGGCTAGGGGAGAGAGGGTAAGGGTAGAGAGGGCAGGGAAGAGAGGGTAAGGGTAGAGATGGTAGAGATGATAAGGTTAGGGAGGATAAGCGTAGAGAGGGTAGAGAGGGTAGGGAGAGAGAGGGCTAGGGGAGAGAGGGTAGGGTAGAGAGGATAAGGGTAGAGAGGATAAGGGGAGAGAGGGCTAGGGTAGAGAGGGTAGGGTAGAGAGGGCTAGGGAAGAGAGGGTAGGGTAGAGAGGGCTAGGGAAGAGAGTGTTAGGGAAGAGAGGGTAGGGTAGAGAGGGCTAGAGGGGAGAGAGAGGGCTAGGGAAGAGTTAGGGAAGAGGGTAGTAGGCTAGAGGGCTAGGGGAGAGTAGGGTAGAGAGGGCTAGGGAAGAGAGGGCTAGGGGAGAGAGGGCTAGGGAAGAGAGTGTTAGGGAAGAGAGGGTAGGGTAGAGAGGGCTAGGGGAGAGAGGGCTAGGGAAGAGAGTGTTAGGGTAGAGAGGGCTAGGGTAGAGAGGGCTAGGGAAGAGAGTGTTAGGGAAGAGAGGGCTAGGGGAGAGAGGATGAGGGAAGAGAGTGTTAGGGAAGAGAGGGCTAGGGTAGAGAGGGCTAGGGTAGAGAGTGTTAGGGAAGAGAGGGTAGGGTAGAGAGGGCTAGGGGAGAGAGTGTTAGGGAAGAGAGGATGAGGGTAGAGAGGGCTAGGGGAGAGAGTGTTAGGGAAGAGAGGATGAGGGTAGAGAGGGCTAGGGGAGAGAGGGCTAGGGTAGAGAGGATAAGGGTAGAGAGGGCTAGGGTAGAGAGGGTAGGGTAGAGAGGGTAGGGTAGAGAGGATAAGGGTAGAGAGGGCTAGGGGAGAGAGGGCTAGGGAAGAGAGTGTTAGGGAAGAGAGGGCTAGGGTAGAGAGGGCTAGGGGAGAGAGGATGAGGGTAGAGAGGGCTAGGGTAGAGAGGGTAGGGTAGAGAGGGCTAGGAGAGAGGGCTAGGGTAGGGTAGAGAGGGCTAGGGCTAGGGGTAGAGAGGGCTAGGGAGAGAGGGCTAGGGGAGGGAGAGGATAAGGGTAGAGGGTAGAGAGGGCTAGGGTAGAGAGGGCTAGGGGGACTAGGGGAGAGATGGATAGGGTAGAGAGGGCTAGGAGAGAGAGGGCTAGAGAGGGATAAGGGTAGAGAGGGCTAGGGGGAGAGAGGGCTAGGGGGAGAGAGGATAGAGAGGGCTAGGTAGAGAGGGCTAGGGGAGAGAGGGCTAGGGGAGAGAGGATAAGGGTAGAGAGGGCTAGGGGAGAGAGGGCTAGGGGAGAGAGGATAAGGGTAGAGAGGGCTAGGGGAGAGAGGGCTAGGGGAGAGAGGATAAGGGTAGAGAGGGCTAGGGGAGAGAGGGCTAGGGGAGAGAGGGTAGGGTAGAGAGGGCTAGGGTAGAGAGGGCTAGGGGAGAGAGGGTAGGGTAGAGAGGGCTAGAGTAGAGAGGGCTAGGGTAGAGAGGGCTAGGGGGGGAGAGAGGGTAGGGCTAGGGAGAGGGCTAGGGAGAGGGTAGAGATGGTAGGCTAGAGAGGGCTAGGGTAGAGAGGGTAGGGTAGAGAGGGCTAGGGGAGAGAGGGCTAGGGGAGAGAGGGCTAGGGTAGAGAGGATAAGTGTAGAGAGGGCTAGGGTAGAGAGGATAAGGGTAGAGAGGGCTAGGGGAGAGAGGATAAGGGTAGAGAGGGCTAGGGTAGAGAGGATAAGGGTAGAGAGGGCTAGGGTAGAGAGGATAAGGGTAGAGAGGGCTAGGGTAGAGAGGGCTAGGGTAGAGAGGGCTAGGGGAGAGAGGGCTAGGGGAGAGAGGGCTAGGGGAGAGAGGATAAGGGTAGAGAGGGCTAGGGGAGAGAGGATAAGGGTAGTAGAGAGGGCTAGGGTAGAGAGGGCTAGGGTAGAGAGGGAGAGAGGGCTAGGGGAGAGAGGGGAGGGAGAGGGCTAGGGGAGAGAGGGCTAGGGGGAGATAAGGGAGGGCTAGGAAAGGGAGAGGGCTAGGGAAGAGAGGGCTAGGGTAGAGAGGATAAGGGTAGAGAGGATAAGGGTAGAGAGGGCTAGGGGAGAGAGGGCTAGGGAGAGAGGGCTAGGGGAGAGAGGGCTAGGGGAGAGAGGGCTAGGGAAGAGAGGGCTAGGGAGAGAGGGCTAGGGAAGAGAGGGCTAGGGGTAGAGAGGATAGAGGGCTAGGGGAGAGAGGATAAGGGTAGAGATGGGGCTAGGGAGAGAGGGTAGGGTAGAGAGGGCTAGAGGGAGGGGAGAGAGGGCTAGGGGAGAGAGGGCTAGGGGAGACAGGGCTAGGGTAGAGAGGATAAGGGTAGAGAGGGCTAGAGGGGGGGAGAGAGGGCTAGGGAGAGAGGGCTAGGGAGAGAGGGCTAGGGGAAGACAGGGCTAGGGTAGAGAGGGCTAGGGTAGAGAGGGCTAGGGTAGAGAGGGCTAGGGAGAGAGGGCTAGAGAGGGCTAGGAGGGCTAGAGAGGGCTAGAGAGGTAGGGTAGAGAGGATAAGGGTAGAGAGGGCTAGGGGAGAGAGGGCTAGGGGAGAGAGGGCTAGGGGAGAGAGGGTAGGGTAGGGAGGGAGGATAAGGGTAGAGAGGGCTAGGGAAGAGAGGGCTAGGGAAGAGAGGGCTAGGGCTAGGGGAGAGAGGGCTAGGGGAGAGAGAGGGCTAGGGGGAGAGAGAGAGGGCTAGGGAGAGAGGGCTAGGGTAGAGAGGGCTAGGGAGAGAGGGCTAGGGTAGGGAGAGAGGGCTAGAGAGGATAGGGGAGAGAGGGCTAGGGGAGAGAGGGCTAGGAGAGAGGATAAGGGTAGAGAGGGCTAGGGCTAGAGAGGGCTAGGGTAGAGAGGGCTAGGGAAGAGGAGGGTAGAGAGGGCTAGGAAGAGAGGGCTAGAGAGAGGGAGGGAGAGAGGGTAGGGAGAGAGAGGGCTAGGGTAGAGAGGATAAGGGTAGAGAGAGGGCTAGGGTAGAGAGGGCTAGGGAAGAGAGGATAAGGGTAGAGAGGGCTAGGGTAGAGAGGGCTAGGGAAGGGATAGGGTAGAGAGGGCTAGGGTAGAGAGGATAAGGGTAGAGAGGGCTAGGGTAGAGAGGGCTAGGGAAGAGAGGGCTAGGGTAGAGAGGGCTAGGGAAGAGAGGGCTAGGGTAGAGGGAGGGGGCTAGGGGGTAGAGAGGGCTAGGGAAGAGAGGATAAGGGTAGAGAGGGCTAGGGGAGAGAGGGGTAGAGGGCTAGGGGAGAGAGGGGTAGGGTAGAGAGGGCTAGGGTAGAGAGGATAAGGGTAGAGAGGGCTAGGGTAGAGAGGGCTAGGGAAGAGAGGATAAGGGTAGAGAGGGCTAGGGTAGAGAGGATAGGGGTAGAGAGGGCTAGGGTAGAGAGGATAAGGGTAGAGAGGGCTAGGGTAGAGAGGGCTAGGGAAGAGAGGGCTAGGGTAGAGAGGGCTAGGGAAGAGAGGGCTAGGGTAGAGAGGGCTAGGGAAGAGAGGGCTAGGGTAGAGAGGGCTAGGGAAGAGAGGGCTAGGGTAGAGAGTGTTAGGGGTGAACGAATTAGTGGTTTTACTGCAGATCTAAGAAGATTAGGTCACAAAAAAGACTATCTGGGCATTTGATTACCCTCCATGTTCTGAGGTATCATTTCCATGCTTTTATAGAGACAGATTTGCATCCCAAATTACACTCTATTCCCTATATGGTGCACTCTTTTTGATGAGAACCCTGTACCTGGGCTTGGTGTAAATTAGGGCATTGGAAAAAAATCTATGGAGGATTTAGATGAGACTGAATTAAGCAAATCTAACTCAAATCAGAACGGTATATGCTAGCTCTGAAGTTGAGCCATTCGGGACTGCTGGACTTCGCCCCTTATGTGAATTGCCAATTATGCCTTCACTATAGTCAACTTGGCACATTTATAACCAATTTAAATTCTATATACATTTTGCTTATGAATTATTGTTTTATTATTCATGAAGACATTCATGTGACCAGTACCCCATCAGTTTGTGGTCGGCTTGCTGGGATTGTACCTAACGCACTATTTTGGAGCAAAACGTTTTGTTGGTTAGGCCTAAATGATGAATTATTCAGAGTTCGCAATATCGTAGAGAAGCTGCTTCTTATCTGAATGTTTCTATCATTGGCATAGAAAGGGGACATCAAAAATAAAGAGGGATTTTCATTGAGAAAATCACAATCGTTTATATTCTGGAAAATATTCCATGCAATTTACATGCAGGATTTCCTCTCTTCCCCCCGAGCTAAGTCAAATAATGCACTGGGTTGGGAGAATTAATAGAGTCGCACTGTTGTCAGTCGTGTTGCATTTCCGATGACCGTTCTGCCTGTGAGGAAAGCAGAGGCTAATTCAATGTGATCGAAGGTGAAGAAAGAAAATATGTTCACAGAGACAAAAGGAGATCAAATTATATACAAGCCAAAGTGGCCAAAGAGATTTTATTTAGATTAATCTGGGAAATACAGGAGTGTCCTAGCTCTAGCTGGGGATTTACACAGATAGACAAAGGGGAAGGTTAGATTAATCTGGGAAATACAGGAGTGTCCTAGCTCTAGCTGGGGATTTACACAGATAGACAAAGGGGAAGGTTAGATTGTACGTTGTGTTTCCATTCATTTTTATTTTCCTATTGTAAAGAGGCAGACCTTGACCTTGTGTTTGACTGATCCCGCTGTGGCCGTCACCTAATCTGTGATCAGACGCAGACAGGATGCATCCCATATGGAACCCTATATTATAGTGCACTACTTTTGACCAAAACCCTATGGGAGCCCCATGGGCCCTGGTCAAACGAAGGGCACTATGTAGGGAACAGGGTGGTATTTGGGAAACAATCCCAGTAAAAAAAAACAGCCATACATCTCAACTGCCAAATTAGATGTCAGCCAACTTCCTGAACCCGCCCCTTGTCACCGTGTAAACGCCACAGGGGGACCACTGCCTCAGGAATCATGGGTAATAAAAAAATGAATCATAGATGAGACGTTAGAGAGGATACTAGCAGGCAGAGAGACCCGGTGCATTAAACAGGAACAGAAATAGTCCGTGTCCTCCTGTGATGATACAAGATATTAGTCTCCTATCCAATACAGCAGCAGACAGTCAGGAAACAGGGATGAAGATAATTAACGCTGGTCTATTTAACCATTAGGTACGACAGAAGGTGACTCTACCTGTGAATGGCAAAGAGCTAGGCAAGATGAGAGAAGCTTTCTGAATTGTGGGCAGACGGATGATTTTTTTTTTTTGCCCCTTATTTATGGCACTAAGCAGCCTAAATCATCTTAGCAGACATTCATGCCTGTGGGCATCCTGGAGCAAAACGTGTTCGTGGGTAACGACATTCATCTTCCTCTGACGAGGAGTATGACAGATCGGACCAATGTGCAGTCTGGTAAGTGTTCGTCATTTTTAATGAAAAGACACTGAACACGAAAATACAAAATAACAAAGTGAGAGAACGAAAGGAAAGAGAAACATTTCTGTTTGGTGAAGACACAGAGACATAACTCAAATGGGGGAAAACAGGCTGCCTAAGTATGATTCTCAATCACAGACAACGAACGACAGCTGCCTCTGATTGAGAACCATACCAGGCCAAACACATAGAAATACAACACACAGAACAAAACATAGAATGCCCACCCCAACTCACGCCCTGACCAAACCAAAAACAGAGACATAATAAAGGAAGGTCAGAACGTGACAATATGGTGATAAACAACATAGACTACCCACCCCTCTGATTGGGAACCATACCAGGCCAAACACATAGAAATACAACATAGAAAAAAACAACATAGACTACCCACCCCTCTGATTGGGAACCATACCAGGCCAAACACATAGAAATACAACATAGAAAAAAACAACATAGACTACCCACCCCTCTGATTGGGAACCATACCAGGCCAAACACATAGAAATACAACATAGAAAAAAACAACATAGACTACCCACCCCTCTGATTGGGAACCATACCAGGCCAAACACATAGAAATCTAACATAGAAAAAAACAACATAGACTAGCCACCCCAACTCACGCCCTGACCAACCTAACACACAGACATTATAAAGGAACTAAGGTCAGAACGGGACAATGTGAGAGTCTCACCTTTCCATAGACGTGTCATCTTAGTGTGTAACCCTAACTGTTCGGATGCTGCAGACCATTTTGTGAGAAGACTGATTTTCGGGATGTCTCATGGTCTGACGAACACCGCTCTTGCTCTGTCACCTTCCACCGCAGATGCGGAAGTGCAACATAGACGTGTCATCATAGACGGATGAGAAGTGCAACACGGACGTGTCATCATAGACGGATGAGAAGTGCAACATAGACGTGTCTTCTTAGACGGATGAGAAGTGCAACATGGACGTGTCATCTTAGACGGATGAGAAGTGCAACATAGACGTAGGGGGCGGCAGCGTAGCCTAGTGGTTAGAGCATTGGACTAGTAACCGGAAGGTTGCGAGTTCAAACCCCCGAGCTGACAAGGTACAAATCTGTCGTTCTGCCCCTGCCCCTGAACAGGCATTTAACCCATTGTTCCCAGGCCGTCATTGAAAATAAGAATGTGTTCTTAACTGACTTGCCTGGTTAAATAAATTAAAAATAGACGTGTCATCATAGATGGATGAGAAGTGCAACATAGACGTGTCATCTTAGACGGATGAGAAGTGCAACATAGACGTGTCATCTTAGACGGATGTGAAGTGCAACATGGACGTGTCATCTTAGACGGATGAGAAGTGCAACATGGACGTGTCATCTTAGACGGATGAGAAGTGCAACATGGACGTGTCATCTTAGACGGATGAGAAGTGCAACATGGACGTGTCATCATAGACGGATGAGAAGTGCAACATGGACGTGTCATCTTAGACGGATGAGAAGTGCAACATGGACGTGTCATCATAGACGGATGAGGTTGTTTGAGACGCATCCAATGACATCTCTAGTTTAAACTGACGGATTTTGATGCAGATTTTTGTATTAAGGTAATTATATATCCCTGTGGGCGCGGACATCGACCTTAGGGGGTTAAGATCCCCTGGTACCAACTGAAAAAAATGAATGAAAGTATTTATGGAGACAGTTTGGTGCCCAAAAAAATAGGGCAGGTAGCTCAGCTGTTAGAGCATTGGGCCAGTTACCGTTTTGCTCTAGGACACCCATAGGCCTCACAAGACTTTGCTTAAGCACAATGTCCTTTTGTCCATCTGTGACAAAGAGAAAGTGGTCTTGTTGAAATTCTAGAAAATGATTTCGTATTTTCATGTTGAGATTGCTGGATTTGCTAGACTGTCACCTTTCAGATGCCGTCTCCTAGCGAATTCATTCTTTGTCATGTGACACGTCTTTCCCTACGCAAATTGTGGGGTGTGAAACCTGACACTTGAAGTCAGGTCCACTGACAGAGTGGTGGAGGAGAGCAGACAGGTGGGGCTTCCTGGAACTGTAAAGGTACTGGACCCGACAACGTTCACAGAACACTTTGTACACCAAAAATGTCAGTCGGAACCAGTCCAGAACCGCGCCAAATCCCCCATATAGTGAATTTAATCACATCTTAAAGGATTTATTAATATGCTGTATATTTGCATGACCTCTGAGTACAGTGGGGCAAAAAAGTATTTAGTCAGCCACCAATTGTGCAAGTTCTCCCACTTAGAAAGATGAGAGAGGCCTGTAATTTTCATCATAGATACACTTCAACTATGACAGACAAAATGAGAAAACAAAATCCAGAAAATCACATTGTAGAATTTTTTTATGAATTTATTTCCAAATTATGGTGGAAAATGAGTATTTGGTCATCTACAAACAAGCAAGATTTCTGGCTCTCACAGACCTGTAACTTCTTCTTTAAGAGGCTCCTCTGTCCTCCACTCATTACCTGTATTAATGGCACCTGTTTGAACTTGTTATCAGTATAAAAGACACCTGTCCACAACCTCAAACAGTCACACTCCAAACTCCACTATGGCCAAGACCAAAGAGCTGTCAAAGGACAACCTGGTGTCCAATGCTGGTACCATCAGAAAATATACTGTTGATGGAGTGAGTATTTACAGTGTTCTGATAGTGTTCTAATGAAGTATGCTGTTGGAGTGGGTATTTACAGTGTTCTGATAGTGTTCTAATGAAGTATGCTGTTGGAGTAGGTATTTACAGTGTTCTGATAGTGTTCTAATGAAGTATGCTGTTGGAGTGGGTATTTACAGTGTTCTAATGAAGTATGTTGTTGGAGTGGATATTTACAGTGTTCTAATGAAGTATGCTGTTGGAGTGGGTATTTACAGTGTTCTGATGAAGTATGTTGTTGGAGTGGATATTTACAGTGTTCTGATGAAGTATGTTGTTGGAGTGGGTATTTACAGTGTTCTAATGAAGTATGTTGTTGGAGTGGGTATTTACAGTGTTCTGATAGTGTTCTAATGAAGTATGCTGTTGGAGTGGGTATTTACAGTGTTCTGATGAAGTATACTGTTGGAGTGGGTATTTACAGTGTTCTAATGAAGTATACTGTTGGAGTGGGTATTTACAGTGTTCTGATAGTGTTCTAATGAAGTATGCTGTTGGAGTGGGTATTTACAGTGTTCTGATAGTGTTCTAATGAAGTATGTTGTTGGAGTGGGTATTTACAGTGTTCTGATAGTGTTCTAATGAAGTAGACTGTTGGAGTGGGTATTTACAGTGAACTAACAGTGTTCTAATGAAGTATGCTGTTGGAGTAGGTATTTACAGTGTTCTGACAGTGTTCTAATGAAGTATGCTGTTGGAGTGGGTATTTACAGTGTTCTAATGAAGTATGTTGTTGGAGTGGGTATTTACAGTGTTCTGATAGTGTTCTAATGAAGTAGACTGTTGGAGTGGGTATTTACAGTGAACTAACAGTGTTCTAATGAAGTATGCTGTTGGAGTAGGTATTTACAGTGTTCTGATAGTGTTCTAATGAAGTATGCTGTTGGAGTGGGTAATTACAGTGTTCTAATGAAGTATGTTGTTGGAGTGGGTATTTACAGTGTTCTAATGAAGTATGCTGTTGGAGTGGGTATTTACAGTGTTCTAATGAAGTATGCTGTTGGAGTGGGTAATTACAGTGTTCTAATGAAGTATGTTGTTGGAGTGGGTATTTACAGTGTTCTAATGAAGTATGCTGTTGGAGTGGGTATTTACAGTGTTCTAATGAAGTATGTTGTTGGAGTGGGTATTTACAGTGTTCTAATGAAGTATGCTGTTGGAGTGGGTATTTACAGTGTTCTAATGAAGTATGCTGTTGGAGTGGGTATTTACAGTGTTCTAATGAAGTATGCTGAGGTAGCTATTTGTGCAAAAGGCTTTGAGAGATACCTTCTCCTACCACTTGGCTGTACACACTGTTGGCTATTCCTTGTTACATGGTGACCTTCGATGTAAGTGGTAAGCTTAGCTTCATTATAATGTTACTAAGCTACAGCTCTGCGATAATGGCACTAAAGTCAGTCCATTTTGTTTGTTTATTTATTTTATTTTATTTCACCTTTATTTAACCAGGTAGGCAAGTTGAGAACAAGTTCTCATTTATAATTGCGACCTGGCCAAGATAAAGCAAAGCAGTTTGACACATACAACAACACAGAGTTACACATTCAATAAACAAACATACAGTCAATAATACAGTATAAACAAGTCTATATACGATGTGAGCAAATGAGGTGAGAAGGGAGGTAAAGGCAAAAAAAAGGCCATGGTGGCAAAGTAAATACAATATAGCAAGTAAAACACTGGAATGGTAGATTTGCAATGGAAGAATGTGCAAAGTAGAAATTAAAATAATGGGGTGCAAAGGAGCAAAATAAATAAATTAATTAAATACAGTAGGGAAAGAGGTAGTTGTTTGGGCTAAATTATAGGTGGGCTATGTACAGGTGCAGTAATCTGTGAGCTGCTCTGACAGTTGGTGCTTAAAGCTAGTGAGGGAGATAAGTGTATCCAGTTTCAGAGATTTTTGTAGTTCGTTCCAGTCATTGGCAGCAGAGAACTGGAAGGAGAGGCGGCCAAAGAAAGAATTGGTTTTGGGGGTGACTAGAGAGATATACCTGCTGGAGCGCGTGCTACAGGTGGGTGCTGCTATGGTGACCAGCGAGCTGAGATAAGGGGGGACTTTACCTAGCAGGTTCTTGTAGATGACATGGAGCCAGTGGGTTTGGCAACGAGTATGAAGCGAGGGCCAGCCAACGAGAGCGTACAGGTCGCAATGGTAGGTAGTATATGGGGCTTTGGTGACAAAACGGCTTGCACTGTGATAGACTGCATCCAATTTGTTGAGTAGGGTATTGGAGGCTATTTTGTAAATGACATCGCCAAAGTCGAGGATTGGTAGGATGGTCAGTTTTACAAGGTTATGTTTGGCAGCATGAGTGAAGGATGCTTTGTTGCAAAATAGGAAGCCAATTCTATATTTAACTTTGGATTGGAGATGTTTGATATGGGTCTGGAAGGAGAGTTTACAGTCTAACCAGACACCTAAATATTTGTAATTGTCCACGTCAGAGCCGTCCAGAGTAGTGATGTTGGACAGGCGGGTAGGTGCAGGTAGCGATCGGTTGAAGAGCATGCATTTAGTTTTACTTGTATTTAAGAGCAATTGGAGGCCACGGAAGGAGAGTTGTATGGCATTGAAGCTTGCCTGGAGGGTTGTTAACACAGTGTCCAAAGAAGGGCCAGAAGTATACAGAATGGTGTCGTCTGCGTAGAGGTGGATCAGAGACTCACCAGCAGCAAGAGCGACCTCATTGATGTATACAGAGAAGAGAGTCGGTCCAAGAATTGAACCCTGTTTGTGAGAAATACATTATGGGAACTCTCTCAGATTAGAATAAGGAGAAAGTATAAACAAATTTGAGGATGTTAAACTATATATACAGTAAAAAAAACATATTCAGAACATTATTCAGTCTTTGGCAGGCGGTGTAGATTAAAGTCTGTGTTTTTGCAAAAGGCATCTGTTAAAGCCACGGGAAACGAATAAACAGATTCATGAAAACAATGCATACCGTAACAAATAGCACCATCTTCTGAATACTCAAAACAGCTGCATGCCCCAGTCTTGGTTTAGTGACACTTGATTTATTTTTGTACACTTAAATCCTCACATCACTACTGAGACTTTTTGCTGTGATCTCCTGGAAAGTGATATCAATACATGAACATAATAATAATAAAATCATAATCACATCCTCATAGCCAGAGCTTTTTCTGAGTAAATACATTATTTTCAGCACACTTCATTTTTAAATCACACATTCACACCAACATTCCAATATTTTGAAGTGTTGACAGTTTACAGAAGGGACAGATACAAAATACAATGTGTGTAATTGAGTTGTGTGTAATTGAGTTGAGTGTAAATGAGTTGAGTGTAAATGAGTTGAGTGTAAATGAGTTGAGTGTAAATGAGTTGTGTAAATGAGTTGAGTGTATTTGAGTTGAGTGTAAATGAGTTGAGTGTAAATGAGTTGAGTGTAATTGAGTCGTGTGTAATTGAGCTGAGTGTATTTGAGTTGTGTGTAATTGAGTTGTGTGTAATTGATTTGAGTGTAATTGAGT
The DNA here is from genome assembly GCF_034236695.1 of Oncorhynchus nerka. Lineage (NCBI taxonomy): Eukaryota > Metazoa > Chordata > Actinopteri > Salmoniformes > Salmonidae > Oncorhynchus > Oncorhynchus nerka. The sequence goes on from NC_088400.1 coordinate 7,794,293, forward strand.
TGAGTGTAATTGAGTTGTGTGTAATTGAGTTGAGTGTAATTGTGTGTAATTGACCTGAGTGTATTTGAGTTGTGTGTAATTGAGTTGTGTGTAATTGAGCTGAGTGTATTTGAGTTGAGCCTTCTGTTGAACAACACAGTATTTGTGTGTCTGCCATTAATCACAATGGGCCAGTCTCAACTCCTGACGTTGGCTGTATTCAAATCAAATGTCATTTGTCACATGCGCCAAATACAACAAGTGTAGACTTTACCGTGAAATGCTTACTTACAAGCCCTTAACCAACAGTACAGTTCAAGAAGACGAAAAATAAAATACGTACGAAGTAGACTAAAATAAAACGTAATAATAAAAGTAACACAATAAGAATAACCATAATGAGGCTATATTCAGGGGTACTGGTACAGAGTCAATGTGGAGGCTATATACAGGGTGTTACGGTACAGAGTCAATGTGGAGGCTATATACAGGGTGTTACGGTACAGAGTTAATGTGGAGGCTATATACAGGGTGTTACGGTACAGAGTTAATGTGGAGGCTATATACAGGGTGTTACGGTACAGAGTCAATGTGGAGGCTATATACAGGGTGTTACGGTACAGAGTCAATGTGGAGGCTATATACAGGGTATTACGGTACAGAGTTAATGTGGAGGCTATATACAGGGTGTTACGGTACAGAGTCAATGTGGAGGCTATATACAGGGTGTTACGGTACAGAGTCAATGTGGAGGCTATATACAGGGTGTTACGGTACAGAGTCAATGTGGAGGCTATATGCAGGGTGTTACGGTACAGAGTCAGTGTGGAGGCTATATACAGGTTGTTACGGTACAGAGTCAATGTGGAGGTTATATACAGGGTGTTACGGTACAGAGTCAGTGTGGAGACTATATACAGGGTGTTACGGTACAGAGTCAGTGAGGAGGCTATATACAGGGTGTTACGGTACAGAGTCAATGTGGAGGCTATATACAGGTTGTTACGGTACAGAGTCAGTGTGGAGGCTATATACAGGGTGTTACGGTACAGAGTCAATGTGGAGGCTATATACAGGGTGTTACGGTACAGAGTCAATGTGGAGGCTATATACTGGGTGTTACGGTACAGAGTCAGTTTGGAGGCTATATACAGGGTGTACCGGTACAGAGTCAATGTGGAGGCTATATACAGGGGGTACCGGTACCGAGTCAATGTGGAGGCTATATACAAGGGGTACCAGTACTGAGTCAGTGGGGAGGCTATATACAGGGTGTTACGGTACCGAGTCAGCGTGCAGGGGTAAAGGCTAGTTGAGGTAATCTGCACATGTAGATAGGGGCGAAGTGACTATGCATATGTAATAAAACAAACAGCGAGTGTATTGCCACCATAATCTCCCTCCCTCCCTCCACCACCAACCCTGCCATGTAGTGTGTCTTACCACCATAATCTCCCTCCCTCCCTCCACCACCAACCCTGCCATGTAGTGTGTCTTACCACCATAATCTCCCTCCCTCCCTCCACCACCAACCCTGCCATGTAGTGTGTTTTACCACCATAATCTCCCTCCCTCCCTCCTCCACCAACCCTGCCATGTAGTGTGTATTGCCACCATAATCTCCCTCCCTCCTCCACCAACCCTGCCATGTAGTGTGTTTTACCACCATAATCTCCCTCCCTCCCTCCTCCACCAACCCTGCCATGTAGTGTGTTTTACCACCATAATCTCCCTCCCTCCCTCCTCCACCAACCCTGCCATGTAGTGTGTCTTACCACCATAATCTCCCTCCCTCCCTCCTCCACCAACCCTGCCATGTAGTGTGTTTTACCACCATAATCTCCCTCCCTCCCTCCACCACCAACCCTGCCATGTAGTGTGTCTTGCCAGGCTGGTGCAAGGAAACAACACAAGCCCTTTGGGGTCGGGACACCTCCCAGATCTGAAGGGATGGGAGCGAGTGGCTTGTTCCTTCAGATAAAAATAAAATAAAAAAACCTCTCTGAGATCAATCTCACGGATGCATAGCCAATCAGCAGAGCGAAAGCCTTTGAAAACCAAGCCAATGTCCGTGATGTGCCCAGCCAACGATTATGTGGTCGGTCAGTCAGTGATACCAAAAGGCAAACCTGAAACATCAAGGAACTCGGAGTCTCTAATTAAACTTATACAAGTAGCCCACTGAAGCCTTGCCAATGGGGAGAAGAGTGCCCTCTCTTTGGTGATTAACGAGGTGAAACACTCAACACATTCCGTTAGGAAATACAATATATCAACAATTGCTCTCTATATACCACTCAACACGTTCCTATGGGGAATGCATCTATCAAGATTGGATCCATAGATACCAATCTTCAAGAGTACTTTGCCTTCAAGAGACTATGCCAATTGATTAGTGTTTTGTTTGATAGTTGATTAGATGACCAGGCTCGTTGCCGCACACATCCGTGGACGTCCCCTTGATATAATGCGCGGTGCATCAACAGATCAAGCTCAGCGAGTTGCACCACATCGTAAATCACTTTATTAGACGGATATTTCGTACTATCACAATATAACACACTATGACATTTATATAAAGCAGCCATTTAACTCCGCTGGGGCTCTGCCTCTGGAGCTGAACTGTTTCCTTTGAACCTTCTACTCACACTGCAGGGGGGGGGGGGGGGGGGTTGTTAAGCAAAGCAGAATCAGCTAGTTTGTCAGCTAAGTGTGTAAAATTACTAGAAATAACTTTTATCTTAAATTTTTTTAATTTTTTTAATGGAGACTTAAATTGACAGAGTTTATTTTGACTTCACAACGAGAACCAAATATACAAATGTAGCTTTCTGGAATCAACCAGAAGAAGAAAAAAAAGCACGAGTTGTTACAGTATGTGTCTGTTTATCAACGTCAGCTGGCTAACTTCATAATCCTGTTCTCTGGAACACCACACTGCGGTTGGCTGCATCGACTCTAATGTGTAGGGTCTGTTTCCAGCTGACCACTAACCTGCCTGCAAGACATCCACTGAAACAGCTGCTCATACCTGATTACAATTTGTCATCTCTTTTGTACCATCAATATCACATCTCAAAAATAGTATTGTTTACATATATTACCATCTGTGTCAATCGGTTATATTATCATTGTTTGATTTTGTTTCGATATGTTTCGATATGTAACTGAAATCCATATACTTGGAACCATAACAGCAGTCAGTGAGAACAAGGTGTTCAGTGTACGTCAAGGCAAACCCCCTCTCTATAAACCCCTCTCTATAAACCCCCTCTCTCCACCTCTCTAAATACCTACTGACAGGTCCTCTCTAAAGACCTACTGACAGGCCCTATCTCCACCTCTCTATATACCTACTGACAGGTCCTCTCTAAAGACCTACTGACAGGCCCTATCTCCACCTCTCTATATACCTACTGACAGGCCCTCTCTATATACCTACTGACAGGCCCTCTCTATATACCTACTGACAGGACCTCTCTATATACCTACTGACAGGCCCTCTCTCCACCTCTCTATATACCTACTGACAGGCCCTCTCTATATACCTACTGACAGGCCCTCTCTATATACCTACTGACAGGCCCTCTCTATATACCTACTGACAGGCCCTCTCTATATACCTACTGACAGGCCCTCTCTATAAACCTACTGACAGGCCCTCTCTATATACCTACTGACAGGCCCTCTCTATATACCTACTGACAGGCCCTCTCTAAAGACCTACTGACAGGCCCTCTCTAAAGACCTACTGACAGGCCCTCTCTCCACCTCTCTATATACCTACTGACAGGCCCTCTCTATATACCTACTGACAGGCCCTCTCTAAAGACCTACTGACAGGCCCTCTCTAAAGACCTACTGACAGGCCCTCTCTCCACCTCTCTATATACCTACTGACAGGCCCTCTCTATATACCTACTGACAGGCCCTCTCTATAAACCTACTGACAGGCCCTCTCTAAAGACCTACTGACAGGCCCTCTCTAAAGACCTACTGACAGGCCCTCTCTCCACCTCTCTATATACCTACTGACAGGCCCTCTCTATATACCTACTGACAGGCCCTCTCTATAAACCTACTGACAGGCCCTCTCTATATACCTACTGACAGGCCCTCTCTATATACCTACTGACAGGCCCTCTCTATATACCTACTGACAGGCCCTCTCTAAAGACCTACTGACAGGCCCTCTCTATAGACCTACTGACAGGCCCTCTCTATATACCTACTGACAGGCCCTCTCTATATACCTACTGACAGGCCCTCTCTATATACCTACTGACAGGCCCTCTCTATATACCTACTGACAGGCCCTCTCTATAAACCTACTGACAGGCCCTCTCTAAAGACCTACTGACAGGCCCTCTCTAAAGACCTACTGACAGGCCCTCTCTGAATCCACAGGCTCTCTATATACCTACTGACAGGCCCTCTCTATATACCTACTGACAGGCCTCTCTATAAACCTACTGACAGGCCCTCTCTATATACCTACTGACAGGCCCTCTCTAAAGACCTACTGACAGGCCCTCTCTATATACCTACTGACAGGCCCTCTCTAAAGACCTACTGACAGGCCCTCTCTATAGACCTACTGACAGGCCCTCTCTATATACCTACTGACAGGCCCTCTCTATATACCTACTGACAGGCCCTCTCTATATACCTACTGACAGGCCCTCTCTATATACCTACTGACAGGACCTCTCTATATACCTACTGACAGGTCCTCTCTAAATACCCACTGACAGGCCCTCTCTAAATACCTACTGACAGGTCCTCTCTGAATACCTACTGACAGGCTCTCTCTAAAGACCTACTGACAGGTCCTCTCTAAAGACCTACTGACAGGTCCTCTCTAAATACCTACTGACAGGCTCTCTCTAAAGACCTACTGACAGGTCCTCTCTAAATACCTACTGACAGGCCCTCTCTATAAACCTACTGACAGGTCCTCTCTAAATACCTACTGACAGGCCCTCTCTCCACCTCTCTATATACCTACTGACAGGCCCTCTCTATATACCTACTGACAGGCCCTCTCTAAAGACCTACTGACAGGCCCTCTCTCCACCTCTCTATATACCTACTGACAGGCCCTCTCTATATACCTACTGACAGGCCCTCTCTATAAACCTACTGACAGGCCCTCTCTAAAGACCTACTGACAGGCCCTCTCTAAAGACCTACTGACAGGCCCTCTCTCCACCTCTCTATATACCTACTGACAGGCCCTCTCTATATACCTACTGACAGGCCCTCTCTATATACCTACTGACAGGCCCTCTCTAAAGACCTACTGACAGGCCCTCTCTATATACCTACTGACAGGCCCTCTCTATATACCTACTGACAGGCCCTCTCTATATACCTACTGACAGGCCCTCTCTATATACCTACTGACAGGCCATCTCTATAGACCTACTGACAGGCCCTCTCTATATACCTACTGACAGGCCCTCTCTATATACCTACTGACAGGCCCTCTCTAAATACCCACTGACAGGCCCTCTCTAAATACCTACTGACAGGTCCTCTCTGAATACCTACTGACAGGCTCTCTCTAAATACCTACTGACAGGCTCTCTCTAAAGACCTACTGACAGGTCCTCTCTAAATACCTACTGACAGGTCCTCTCTAAAGACCTACTGACAGGCTCTCTCTAAAGACCTACTGACAGGTCCTCTCTAAATACCTACTGACAGGCTCTCTCTAAAGACCTACTGACAGGTCCTCTCTAAATACCTACTGATAGGTCCTCTCTAAAGACCTACTGACAGGCCCTCTCTAAAGACCTACTGACAGGTCCTCTAAATACCTACTGACAGGCTCTCTCTAAAGACCTACTGACAGGTCCTCTCTAAATACCTACTGACAGGTCCTCTCTAAATAACTACTGACAGGCCCTCTCTAAAGACCTACTGACAGGCTCTCTCTAAAGACCTACTGACAGGTCCTCTCTAAATACCTACTGACAGGCCCTCTCTAAAGACCTACTGACAGGTCCTCTCTAAAGACCTACTGACAGGTCCTCTCTAAATACCTACTGACAGGTCCTCTCTAAAGACCTACTGACCAGGTCCTCTCTAAAGACCTACTTACAGGTAGACCTACTGACAGCTTCTCTCTAAAGACCCACTGACAGGGCCTCTCTCCACCTATCCAAGACCTACTGACAGGGCCTCTCTCGACCTATCCAAAGGCCTAATGACAAGGCCTCTCTCGACCTATCCAAAGGCCTAATGACAAGGCCTCTCTCCACCTATCCAAAGGCCTAATGACAGGGCCTCTCTCCACCTATCCAAAGGCCTAATGACAGGGCCTCTCCAAAGACCTAATGACAGGGCCTCTCTCCACCTCTCTAAAGCCCTACTGACAGGCCCTCTCTATATACCTACTGACAGGCCCTCTCTATATACCTACTGACAGGCCCTCTCTATATACCTACTGACAGGTCCTCTCTAAATACCCACTGACAGGCCCTCTCTAAATACCTACTGACAGGTCCTCTCTGAATACCTACTGACAGGTCCTCTCTAAAGACCTACTGACAGGTCCTCTCGAAATACCTACTGACAGGCCCTCTCTAAAGACCTACTGACAGGTCTTCTCTAAAGACCTACTGACAGGCCCTCTCTAAAGACCTACTGACAGGTCCTCTCTAAATACCTACTGACAGGCTCTCTCTAAAGACCTACTGACAGGTCCTCTCTAAATACCTACTGACAGGTCCTCTCGAAATACCTACTGACAGGCCCTCTCTAAAGACCTACTGACAGGTAGACCTACTGACAGCTTCTCTCTAAAGACCCACTGACAGGGCCTCTCTCCACCTATCCAAGACCTACTGACAGGGCCTCTCTCGACCTATCAAAAGGCCTAATGACAAGGCCTCTCTCGACCTATCCAAAGGCCTAATGACAAGGCCTCTCTCCACCTATCCAAAGGCCTAATGACAGGGCCTCTCTCCACCTATCCAAAGGCCTAATGACAGGGCCTCTCCAAAGACCTAATGACAGGGCCTCTCTCCACCTCTCTAAAGCCCTACTGACAGGCCCTCTCTATATACCTACTGACAGGCCCTCTCTATATACCTACTGACAGGCCCTCTCTATATACCTACTGACAGGTCCTCTCTAAATACCCACTGACAGGCCCTCTCTAAATACCTACTGACAGGTCCTCTCTGAATACCTACTGACAGGTCCTCTCTAAAGACCTACTGACAGGTCCTCTCTAAATACCTACTGACAGGCCCTCTCTAAAGACCTACTGACAGGTCCTCTCTAAAGACCTACTGACAGGCCCTCTCTAAAGACCTACTGACAGGTCCTCTCTAAATACCTACTGACAGGCTCTCTCTAAAGACCTACTGACAGGTCCTCTCTAAATACCTACTGACAGGTCCTCTCTAAAGACCTACTGACAGGCCCTCTCTAAAGACCTACTGACAGGTCCTCTAAATACCTACTGACAGGCCCTCTCTAAAGACCTACTGACAGGTCCTCTCTAAATACCTACTGACAGGTCCTCTCTAAAGACCTACTGACAGGCTCTCTCTAAAGACCTACTGACAGGTCCTCTGTAAATACCTACTGACAGGCTCTCTCTAAAGACCTACTGACAGGTCCTCTCTAAATACCTACTGACAGGTCCTCTCTAAAGACCTACTGACAGGCCCTCTCTAAAGACCTACTGACAGGTCCTCTAAATACCTACTGACAGGCTCTCTCTAAAGACCTACTGACAGGCCCTCTCTAAAGACCTACTGACAGGTCCTCTCTAAAGACCTACTGACAGGTCCTCTCTAAATACCTACTGACAGGCCCTCTCTAAAGACCTACTGACAGGTCCTCTCTAAATACCTACTGACAGGTCCTCTCTAAAGACCTACTGACAGGTCCTCTCTAAAGACCTACTGACTGGTCCTCTCTAAATACCAACTGACAGGTCCTCTCTATAGACCTACTGACAGGTCCTCTCTAAAGTCCTACTGACAGGCCCTCTCTAAAGACCAACTGACAGGTAGACCTACTGACAGGTCCTCTCTAAATACCTACTGACAGGTCCTCTCTAAAGACCTACTGACAGGTCCTCTCTAAATACCTACTGACAGGCCCTCTCTAAAGACCGACCGACTATCCAAAGGCCTAATGACAGGGCCTCTCTCCACCTATCCAAAGGCCTAATGACAGGGCCTCTCTCCACCTATCCAAAGGCCTAATGACAGGGCCTCTCTCCACCTCTCTAAAGCCCTACTGACAGGGTCTTGGCAGGGTTCATGGTTTCTCCTCATGCACGCTGTGCAATGAAATATCAATCAAATACTTCTCCGCTCCGCTGGGCTAATTTCAGGTCCTTGAATTACTTTTTGTTCAGCTCCATTATTAGTATTATTTTTTTAACCTGGGACAACTTCAAGGAGTGTAGTACATTCATCCACACTGTTTGAGTTATTCATGAAAATGAGAAAAAGCTCAAAGAGTAGATTGATTGTATAAAAAAAGGCTGTTCTCAAAACACCTCAGACCACAGATATATCACATACAATCCATTGGTGCTATTAAACCTGTTTACCCCTCTCCTGATAATAATATGGGACCGTTGAGATTTTTTTAACTGGGACCACTGGAAAAAATGGGGTAGGGTCATGCTTTTTCAATTTCAGACAGGGGGAGAGTTTAGTTTTTTTTTAATCGGCTCTAGTCTCACCTCTAGGTCTAGTCTCACCTCTAGCTCTAGTCTCACCTCTAGTCATTTAATTTAATTCCTTAACTCTAGCTCTAGTCTCACCACTAGCTCTAGTCCCACCTCTAGCTCTAGTCTCACCACTAGCTCTAGTCTCACCTCCTGCTCTAGTCTCACCTCTAGCTCTAGTCTCACCACTAGCTCTAGTCTCACCTCTAGCTCTAGTCTCACCTCTAGCTCTAGTCTCACCACTAGCTCTAGTCTCACCACTAGCTCTAGTCTCACCACTAGCTCTAGTCTCATCTCTAGCTCTAGTCTCATCTCTAGCTCTAGTCTCATCTCTAGCTCTAGTCTCACCACTAGCTCTAGTCTCACCACTAGCTCTAGTCTCATCTCTAGCTCTAGTCTCATCTCTAGCTCTAGTCTCATCTCTAGCTCTAGTCTCATCTCTAGCTCTACTCTCACCTCTAGCTCTAGTCTCACCACTAGCTCTAGTCTCACCACTAGCTCTAGTCTCATCTCTAGCTCTAGTCTCATCTCTAGCTCTAGTCTCATCTCTAGCTCTACTCTCACCTCTAGCTCTAGTCTCACCTCTAGCTCTACTCTCACCTCTAGCTCTAGTCTCATCTCTAGCTCTAGTCTCATCTCTAGCTCTAGTCTTATCCCTAGCTCTAGTCTCATCACTAGCTCTAGTCTCATCTCTAGCTCTAGTCTCATCTCTAGCTCTAGTCTCATCTCTAGCTCTACTCTCACCTCTAGCTCTACTCTCACCTCTAGTTCTAGTCTCATCTCTAGCTCTAGAGATGTGGGGGATGTCACGTTATACCTTCAGCATGGTTGTATTACCGGTAAACCAGGTTGCAAGGCCTCTTCAAAGTATTTTCACCTATAGGGTTCTAATGTTTTCCCCTTAATGACTCAGACCCTGGGTTAAGTCATGTTAACAGAGTGTTGTCAGTTTACGGTGTCTACATGGTATACGATTTGGTCATGCTTGATGCATTAATTGTAGCCTTTTCTCCCAGGGCCTGTATGGAAGTGGTTAGCTTGGCGGTCCTCCAACTCAATCTCATTGATTTTCCATAACAATATGAAGAACACTTTTCAGCGGTCTAGATGAATGAATTGCATCTTCAGAGTCACTTTGGCAATCCTAATGAAGGTAGATGCATTTCCCTAAGCAACATAGCTGCATTTCAATTGGTTTAAAATGTGTTGATACCCTCCTGACAACTGAATAAAAAAATAATAATAATAATAATAACTAATATATATATATATATATTCTCCCAGGCCAATACATCTTCCTTTGGCTTGTCAGATCACTTTAATAAAAACATATGATTCAAAGTCGGACATTTATCATCATCAAACTTGGTTCTCCATCTTTTCTCTCTACAGTGGCAAGAAAAAAGTATGGGAACCCTTTGGAATTACCTGGGTTTTTTCTGTAACACCATGTAACACCAGGTAACACCAGGTAACACCAGGTAACACTTTGATCTGACCTTTATCTAGGGTCACAACAATGGACAAACACAGTCTGCTTAAACTAATAACACACAAATAATTATACGTTTTCATGTCTTTATTGAACACACAGTGTAAACATTCACTGTGCAGGGTGGGAAAAGTATGTGAACCCTTGGATTTAATAACTGCTTGACCTTCCTATGGCACCAATAACCTCAACCAAGCGTTACCTGTAGATCAGACCTGCACAACGGTCAGGAGGAATTCTGGACCATTTCTCTTTACAAAACTGTTTCAGTTCAGCAATATTCTTGGGATGTCTGGTGTGAACCACTCTCTTGAGGTCATGCCACAGCATCTCAATCGAGTTGAGCTCAGGACTCTGACTGGGCCACTCCAGAAGGCGTATTTTCTTCTGTTGAAGTCATTCTGTTGTTGATTTACTTCTGTGTTTTGGGTCGTTGTCTTGTTGCATCGTCCAACTTTTGTTGAGCTTCAATTGGCGGAAAGATAGCCCTATATTCTCCTGCAACATGTTTTGATAAACTTGGGAATGTATTTTTCCCTCGATGAAAGCGAGCTGTCCAAGCCCTGAGGCAGCGAAACAGCACCAAACCATGATGCTCCCTTCACCATACTTTACAGTTGGGATGAGGTTTTGATGTTGGTGCGCAGTGCCTTTTTTTCTCCACACATAGTGTTGTGTTTTCCTTCCAAACTCAACTGTAGTTTCATCTGTCCACAGAATATTTGGCCAGTAACGCTGTGGAACATCCAGGTGCACTTTTGCGAACTTCAGACGTGCAGCATTGTTTTTTTGGACAGCAGTGGCTTCTTCTGTGGTGTCCTCCCATGAACGCCATTCTTGTTCAGAAGTTTATGTATCTTAGACTTGTCAACAGAGATGTTAGCATACAGAGATTTCTGTAGGTCTTTAGCTGACACTCTAGGATTCTTCTTAACCTCATTGAGCATTCTGCGCCGTGCTCTTGCAGTCGGACGGCCACTCCTAGGGAGAGGAGCAACAGTGCTGAACTTTCTCCATTATAGACAATTTATCTTATCGTTTACCGATGAACATCAAGGCTTTTAGAGATACTTTTGTAACCCTTTCCAGCTTTATGCAAGTCAACAATTCTTAATCTTAGGTCTTCTGAGATCTTTTTAGTTCGAGGCATGGTTCACGTCAGGCAATGCTTCTTGTGAATATCAAACTCAAATTTTGCAAGTGTTTTTTATAGGGCAGGGCAGCTCTAACGAACATCTCCAATCTCGTCTCATTGATTGGACTCCAGGTTAGCTGACTCCTGACTCCAATTAGCTTTTGGAGAAGTCATTAGCATAGGGGTTCACATACTTTTTCCAACCTACACTGTACATGTTTAAATTATGCATTCAATATAGACAAGGACAATAAATGTATTTATGTGTTATTAGTTTAATAAGCACACTGTGTTTGGCTATTGTTGTGACTTCGATGAAGATCAGATCAATTTATGCAGAAAGGGTTCACATCCATTTACCTGCCACTGTATCTGCTTCTTCTGCTTCTTTTACTTCTTCTTCTGCTTCTACTTCTTCTACTTCTTCCACTTCTTCTTCTTCTGCTTCTTCTTCTTCTGCTTCTTCTTCTTCTGCTTCTTCTTCTGCTTCTACTTCTTCTACTTCTTCTGCTTCTACTTCTTCTACTTCCTCTTCTACTTCTTCTTCTACTTCTTCTGCTTCTTTCTTCTTCTTCTGCTTCTTCTTCTGCTTCTTCTTCTTCTTCTGCTTCTTCTTCTGCTTCTTCTTCTGCTTCTTCTTAATCTACTTCTTCTTCTTCTCCTTCTTCTTCTGCTTCTTCTTCTTCTACTTCTTAATCTACTTCTTCTTCTACTTCTTAATCTACTTCTTCTTCTTCTACTTCTTCTTCTTCTACTTCTTCTTCTTCTGCTTCTTCTTCTTCTGCTTCTTCTTCTGCTTCCCCTTCTGCTTCTTCTTCTGCTTCTTCTTAATCTACTTCTTCTTCTTCTCCTTCTTCTTCTGCTTCTTCTTCTTCTTCCACCGTATGAAGATGTCTGCAGTAGATTACAATAGAGTTCTAAATAATGCATGTCATCTACTAAAGAAGCATTTTGTAGAGGGTGTAACTGTGAACATAAAATCCATAGTTGACACGGGGTTCAGTTGCATATGTCTCACGGATGTCATAACAAAAATAGACATAACTTATAGCAAAGTGGTTCATGTATTTTTTTTATGTTTAATGAATGAATTCATATAAAATGAGAAGAAAATTAGATGGTGAAAAAAGCAATTCCTTGAGACACACTGACTGGTGGGTTACTCAGCTGATGGACCACAGTCCATGTTCTTCACAATGAGACACATTGACTGGTGGGTTACTCAGCTGATGGACCACAGTCCATGTTCTTCACAATGAGACACATTGACTGGTGGGTTACTCAGCTGATGGACCACAGTCCATGGTCTTCACATTGAGACACATAGACTGGTGGGTTACTCAGCTGATGGACCACAGTCCATGGTCTTCACATTAAGACATATTGACTGGTGGGTTACTCAGCTGATGGACCACAGTCCATGGTCTTCACATTGAGACACATAGACTGGTGGGTTACTCAGCTGATGGACCACAGTCCATGGTCTTCACATTAAGACATATTGACTGGTGGGTTACTCAGCTGATGGACCACAGTCCATGGTCTTCACATTGAGACACATTGCCTGGTGGGTTACTCAGCTGATGGACCACAGTCCATGGTCTTCACATAGAGACACATTGCCTGGTGGGTTACACACAGTTGGGAGAACATGTATTTGATATACTGCCGATTTTGCACTCACAAAGCATGTAGAGGTCTGTCATTTTTTATCATAGGTACACTATAACTGTGAGAGACGGAATCTAAAACAAAAATCCAGAAAATCACATTTTATGATTTCTAAGTAATTAATTAGCATTTTATTGCATGACATAAGTATTTGATATATCAGAAAAGCAGAACTTAATATTTGGTACAGAAACCTTTGTTTGCAATTACAGAGATCATACGTTTCCTGTAGTTCTTGACCAGGTTTGCACACACTGCCACAGGGATTTTGGCCCACTCCTCCATACAGACCTTCTCCAGATCCTTCAGGTTTCGGGGCTGTCACTGGTCAATATGGACTTTCAGCTCCCTCCAAAGATTTTCTATTGGGTTCAGGTCTGGAGACTGGCTAGGCCACTCCAGGACCTTGAGATGCTTCTTATGGAGCCACTCCTTAGTTGCCCTGGCTGTGTGTTTCGGGTCGTTGTCATGCTGGAAGACCCAGCCACGACCCATCTTCAATCCTCTTACTGAGGGAAGGAGGTTGTTGGCCAAGATCTCGCGATACATGGCCCCATCCATCCTCCCCTCAATACGGTGCAGTCGCCCTGTCCCCTTTGCAGAAAAGCATCCCCAAAGAATGATGTTTCCATCTCCATGATTCACGGTTGGGATGGTGTTCTTGGGGTTGTACTCATCCTTCTACTTCTTCCAAACACGACGAGTTTAGACCAAAACGCTCTATTTTTGTCTCATCAGACCACATGACCTTCTCCCATTCCTCCTCTGGATCATCCAGATGGTCATTGAAGACTTCAGACGGGCCTGGACATGCACTGGCTTGAGCAGGGGGACCTTGCATGCACTGCAGGATTTTAATCCATGATGGCGTAGTGTGTTACTAATGGTTTTCTTTGAGACTGTGGTCCCAGCTCTCTTCAGGTCATTGACCAGGTCCTGCCGTGTAGTTCTGGGCTGATCCCTCACCTTCCTCATGATCATTGATGCCCCACGAGGTGAGATCTTGCATGGAGCCCCAGACCGAGGGTGATTGACCGTCAGCTTGAACTTCTTCAATTTTCTAACAATTGTGCCAACAGTTGTTGCCTTCCCACCAAGCTGCTTACCTATTGTCCTGTAGCCCATCCCAGCTGTCCTTACACAGCTTTTGGTCTTCACCATTGTGGAGAGGTTGGAGTCTGTTTGATTGAGTGTGTGGACAGGTGTCTTTTATACAGGTAACGAGTTCAAACAGGTGCAGTTAATACAGGTAATGAGTGGAGAACAGGTCTGTGAGAGCCGGAATTCTTATTGGTTGGTAGGTGATCAAATACTTATGTCATGCAATAAAATGCTAATTAATTACTTAAAAATCATACAATGTGATTTTTGTGATTTTTGTGTCAGATTCCGTCTCTCACAGTTGAAGTGTACCTATGATTAAAATAATTGGTCTGCCTCTACATGCTTTGTAAGTAGGAAAACCTGCAAAATAGGCAGTGTATCAAATACTTGTTCTCGCCACTGTATATATATATATATATATATAAATAAGAGTATCACCATGCATTGAAAAAATAAAACTGGTGTGGTCTTTATGGGAGATCCCATCGCCTCATTTTTTTTGGAGCTCATGACCAGACAAGAGTTTAAAAAATAATGTACCCCAGGGGTCCATAACAATATAAGCCAATCTTTATGTTTCTGCTTATATGTGTTGGAAATAGAGATGGAAATAGTGTTTACTAACCATGCCACATTGGATTTACTTCTTATTGCCTCATAAGAGCCTCTGGTTACGAACCCATTCTCCTCCAACACACCTGACTGGCACACTAATTAATTCAGTGATGTAGAATCTGTCTGACACCCCATTCCACCCACATGTAGTCATGTGGACACTAGAATAATCATTTGTTGAACTTTCACACCAATGTTTTCGATAAGCAAAAAAAAACACTTTTATAGATTTTTTTTTGTTGCTTGGCTGTTCCTGTGAAATAACTCCCTGGTTAATGTTATCTTGTGTTCAGATACAGTGAAGCTCTCTGTGAAGTATGAGAGGATGGCTGTTCCTGTGAAATAACTCCCTGGTTAATGTTATCTTGTGTTCAGATACAGTGAAGCTCTCTGTGAAGTATGAGAGGATGGCTGTTCCTGTGAAATAACTCCCTGGTTAATGTTATATTGTGTTCAGATACAGTGAAGCACTCGGTGAAGTATGATGGCTGTTCCTGTGAAATAACTCCCTGGTTAATGTTATCTTATGTTCAGATACAGTGAAGCTCTCTGTGAAGTATGAGAGGATGGCTGCTCCTGTGAAATAACTCCCTGGTTAATGTTATCTTGTGTTCAGATACAGTGAAGCTCTCTGTGAAGTATGAGAGGATGGCTGCTCCTGTGAAATAACTCCCTGGTTAATGTTATCTTGTGTTCAGATACAGTGAAGCACTCGGTGAAGTATGATGGCTGTTACACCCTCCCCAAGCAAGACACACCACATCGCTACAGGCATCAGCGCATCACAAATCATTTCAATGATTACATTGCAATCAATATAGTGAAACGGTGTATATTTTAGTGTTTAGCTATTGGATAAATAGACAACTTGACACATCATGAATCTAACCCTCATTTGTTTTTTTGTTTTTCCTCCATATTCTAAAACCCTGTCTACTTTTTCTTGAGCTGAACAGTCAAGTCGACAGTAGTTATCCAAGAACTGGTGCAGATTTAATTGGGATTATAATTATAATTTGGATTATTTATTTATTGTTACTTAAACATCTGTTTGGAACAGGTACATGAACCCAGAGGGATAAACAGATACGCATTCAGCCAAGAGATATTACGTTGCAAACAGGAATTAATACAACTCATGTAGCACAATGTCCCTAGGAGCTCAGTACACCATCATGCAAAGATTTGAGTTCCCAGAGGGAATCAGTTGAAGCAAAACCATGGACATTTCTTCTGATTGTACTGTTCCTTACATGTTGGGGAGAGAGATAGAGAGAGGCAGAGAGAGAGAAATTGAATTTAATTTGAGAGAGGGTTGGGAGTGAGAGATAGAGGCAGAATACCTGACCACTGTGACTGACCCAAAGTTAAGAAAAGCTTTGACTATGTACAGACTCAGTGAGCATAGCCTTGCTATTGAGAAAGGCCGCCGTAGGCAGACATGGCTCTCAAGAGAAGACAGGCTATGTGCTCACTGCCCACAAAATGAGGTGGAAACTGAGCTGCACTTCCTAACCTCCTGCCCAATGTATGACCATATTAGAGACACATATTTCCCTCAGAATACACAGATCCACAAAGAATTTGAAAACAAACCCCATTTTGATAAACTCCCATGTCTACTGGGTGAAATTCCACAGTGTGCCATCACAGCAGCAATATTTGTGAACTGTTGCCACGAGAAAAGGGCAACCAGTGAAGAACAAACACCATTGTAAATACAACCCAAAATTACGCTTATTTATTTTCCCTTGTGTGCTTTAACCATTTGTACATTGTTACAACACTGTATATATACATAATATGACATTTGTAATGTCTTTATTGTTTTGAAACTTCTGTATGTGTAATGTTTACTGTTGATTTTTCATTGTTTATTTCACTTTTGTATATTATCTACCTCACTTGCTTTGGCAACGTTAACACATGTTTTCCCATGCCAATAAAGCCCCTCGAATTGAATTGAGAGGGTTGAGGGAGAGAGAGAGAGAGAGAGAGAGAGAGAGAGAGAGAGAGAGAGAGAGAGGGTTGAAAGAGGGTTTGGAGAGAGGGAGAGAGAGAGGGTTTGGAGAGAGGGAGAGAGAGAGGGTTGAGAGGGAGGGAGAGAGAGAGGGTTGAGAGGGAGGGAGAGAGAGAGAGGGTTGAGGGAGAGGTTGAGAGAGTGGGTTGAGAGAGAGTGGGAGAGAGAGAGAGAGAGAGAGAGAGGGTTGAGAGAGAGCGAGAGAGAGAGGGTTGAGAGAGAGAGAGAGGGTTGAGAGAGACAGTTGAGAGGGTTGAGAGAGAGAAAAGGTTGAGAGAGGGTTGAAAGAGGGTTTGGAGAGAGGGTTTGGAGAGAGTGAGAGAGAGAGGGTTGAGAGAGATACGGTTGAGAGAGAGGGTTGGGAGAGACGGTTGAGAGGGTTTGGAGAGACTGAGAGAGAGAGGGTTGAGAGAGAGAGTGAGAGAGAGGGTTGAGAGAGAGAGAGGGTTGAGAGAGAGAGAGAGAGATAGGGGGTTGAAAGAGAGAGAGGGGTTGAGAGAGAGAGAGAGAGAGAGAGAGAGAGAGAGAGATAGGGGTTGAGAGAGAGAGAGGGGGTTGAGAGAGAGAGAGAGAGAGAGAGAGAGAGATTGGAGAGAGAGAGAGAGAGAGAGGATTGAGAGAGAAAGATTGGGTTGAGAAAGAGGGTTGAGAAAGAGAGAGAGAGAGGGGGTTGAGAGAGAGAGAGAGAGAGAGAGGGTTGAGAGAGAGGGAGGGTTGAGAGAGGGTTTGAGAGAGAGAGAGAGAGAGAGAGAGAGAGAGAGAGAGAGAGAGAGAGAGAGAGACACACACAAGCCTTACTAGTCTTACTAGTCTCAGAGCCCTATGGAAACACTTGATGCCTTTCTCATCTCAGAACTGTCTGGAACCAGTATTCTACACTGCTTAGAGTTAAAACAAGATGAGCCACGTTTGGAATTCAAGCCAAACAAATACACTCTTCTTTTCACACACACACACACATACAAAAAGAGGGAGAGCTCGAAGGCCTTGGGGCCAGGCAGCTACCACCTACATGACATTCTGAACTGCAATGTGTTTGGTGCTGTGACTTTGAAATGTAGAACATCCAGGTCAGACACAGAGAGAAGTAGATCTATCTTCCAGGTGTCAGGGCCCAACATTGATGGATGACCCTTGGTTCTTGAGTTGTGTTGGCTCCTGCGACAGCCGGTCATTAATAAACTGATTGTGACAACCCTCTCCTTTGTGTCCGCGTGCTGTCTGCCTGTCTGTGTGCAGCAGCCTCCACTTCTTGATGATTTCCATGCCACTGATAATAAATACTCATAAAGCTAATGATCCCTGATTACTGCTGCAATCTTTGCCTCATTACACCGATTAGCTGCAACGGTGTAACTCGGAGGACGCCCGCGCCTGTTTTAAAAATACCATCACGAGTTCATGACGTCGCCCTGTTTAGACACCTCTCTGAATTAAAACCTAACACCTTGTAACCTTATCAAACTAAGCTGCTGTCTCAACAGAAACGCAAACGACACCGTGTTAATTAATATAATGTAATCATACAAACAACATTAATGTCTAAACCTTTTTATTACCATCAGTGAGGATTATGTTGTAAAAACCCGGTGCTGTAATGGGGGGGGGGTGTTCCAAACAGCAGTCTACTGTATGTCCTATATAGTGCACTGCTTTTAACACGGGCCCTGGTCAAACGTAGCGCACTATCGTAGAGGATAGGGTACCGTTTGGAACACATCCATGCAGTGCCACCGGCTCCGAGTCTTGGATTTCGGGAAGACACGGTTCATTTACAGTCCTTACGCTAGAAAATATGTCCTTCAATGTCAAAACAAAGCCTTGTGAGACCGCAGACAGATCAAACAAGCAGGCGGAGTCACTGACCCCAATAATTTTGCAAGTTGGCTCTGGACGTTTTCCCCGAGGCTGTGCAAAGTGGGCATTTTCCCCCCCCCCCGAAAATAGTGCCATGCTCCTATCTGCTTATTACAGGTTGTTGACCCACCACCAGAGAAGGCTGATCACATGGAGCTTTATAGGAGGTCAGGCCCAATGACACATCCATCATCTCCTCTCTCCATCTCAAACAACACGAGTTGAAAGTGAAACAGAGACAAAGAAAGAATTGAAAAACCGGAGAGAAACAGAGTGAAGCCACAAAGGCACAAGGCTCGTCCTCTGAGTGGTCCGTTTTGGGAATGCAACAGACTGGTTAGTTAGCATATTTACTGTGTCAGTAAAAACAGTCTGCCCCCATCAGATCCCATGAGCTTGTAGTAATAAGGTTTTTGGACAATGCTGAGGTTGTGAAAGAGATACAAGTTGGTATTGTTGAATAAACTGATAATTGATTAGTCAGTTTTCAATTGATATCTTTATTTCACCTGTGGTAAATTCAATTGATTGGACATGATTTGGAAAAGCGCACACCTGTCTATATAAGGTCACACAGTTGACAGTTCATGTCAGAGCAAAAACCAAGCCATGAGGTCGAAGGAATTGTCCGTAGAGCTCAGAGACAGAATTGTGTCTAGGCACAGATCTGGGGAAGGGTACCAAAACATTTATGCAGCATTGAAGGTCCCCAAGAACACAGTGGTCTCCATCATTTTTAAATGGAAGAAGTTTGGAACCACCAAGCTCTTCGTAGAGCCGGCTGCCCGCCCAGCAAAACTGTGCAATCAGGGGAGAAGGGCCTTGGTCAGGGAGGTGACCAAGAACCCGATGGTCACTTTGACAGAGCTCCAGAGTTTCTCTGTGGAGATGGAGAGCCGTCCAGAAGGACAACCATCTCTGCAGAACTCCACCAATCAGGCCTTTATGGTAGAATGTCTAATGGGAAGCCACTCCTCAGTGAAAGTCACATGGCAGCCCGCATGGAGTTTGCCAAAAGGCACCTAAAGGACTCTCAGACCATGAGAAACAAGATTCTCTAGTCTGATGAAACCAACATTGAACACTTTGGCCTGAATGCGTCTGGAGGAAACCTGACACCATCCCTACGGTGAAGCATGGTGGTGGCAGCATCATGCTCTGGGATGTTTTTCAGCAACAGGGACTGGGAGACTAGTCAGGATCGAGCGAAAGATTAATGGAGCAAAGTACAGTGAGATCCTTGATGAAAACCTGCTTCAGAGCGCTCAGGACCACAGACTGGGGTTAAGGTTCATCTTCTAACAGGAAAATGACCCTAAGCACACAGCCAAGACAATGCTGGAGTGGCTTCAGAACAAGTCTCCGAATGTCCTTGAGTGGCCCAGCCAGAACCCGTTCGAGCATCTCTGGAGAGACCTGAAAATAGCTGTGCAGCGACGCTCCCCATCCAATCTGACAGAGCTTGAGGGGATCTGCAGAGAAGAATGGGAGAAACTCCCCAAATAAAGGTGCGCCAAGCTTGTAGTGTCAAGAAGACTTTGAGGCTGAAATGGCTGCCAAAGGTGTTTCAACAAAGTACTGGGTAAAGGGTCTGAATGTTTATGCAAATGTGATATTTCAGTTTTTCGTTTATAATTTTTTATATATTTTCAAACATTTCTAAAAGCCTGTTTTTGCTTTTTCATTATCGGGATTATTGTCTGTAGATTAATGAGGGAATAATTAAAAAGTCTGTTACGTAACAAAATGTGATAAAAGTGAAGGGGCCTGAATACTTTCCGAATGCACCATATACATGACTACAAAACACAGAATATCTATCACAGTATATTACCCAAAACAATCATATCACAATTACTCCACATTGTACTGAAACCATGTTTGGGTTCCAAAACGGTTCTCCCACTGTTCCTATAGGAGAACCCTTTTTGGTTCCATGTCGAACCTTCTGTGGAAAGGGTTCTACATTGAATGGGAAAGAGGAATACCGAGTCAGTTGGGATTAGGGTTAAGGTTAGGGTTAGGGGTAGGGTTAAGGTTAGGGTTAGGGGTAGGGTTAAGGTTAGGGTTAGGGGTAGGGTTAAGGTTCGGGTTAGGGGTAGGGTTAAGGTTAGGGTTAGGGGTAGGGTTAGGGTTAGGGGTAGGGTTAAGGTTAGGGTTAGGGTTAGGGGTATGAACGCTTGTAAAGGCACTTCAGTATGGAAAGGGAAATGGGGATACCTAGTCAGTTGTACAACTGAACACATTCAAATGAAATGTGTTTTCCCGAAATATGGCTGCTTTAATCGACATCCACGTCATCGGCGCCCGGGGAACAACGGGTTAACTGCCTTGCTCAGAGAACCAAAATGGTTCTACATGGAACCAAAAAGGGTTCTTCAAACAGTACTCCTATGGGAACAGCCAAAGTACCCCTTTTTTTCTAAGAGTCTAGCAACAATCCCCATTTTCTTTTTTAGTATCTACAGTATCTTCAGGGGCTGTGAAGAGATGATTTGTGCATTTCTATCACAGGGGAGGGATGAAGGGAGGGAAGAAATGAATGAACAAGGCAGTGCAACATTGATCCAGGACCCCCTAGGCTTCAATTTCACCATAGAGAAAACATGGCTAATTAGGCTAGCATGTTGCCTGTTCCAGCACAGCTGCACTGAGAGATTATACAGACAGAGGCTGCCAGCTGTTAGCCAGCTGCACTATCAGTGACTAATTGAGACCAGAACAACATTCACAGTGCAAGGCCTCACTAACTCTCTACAGCTTTAATGTGGCCTAAATGCATGGTCCACAGATAAGGTTAATGGAGAGAAACCGAAGCCGCACAGCATGGCTCGATGAGAACATGATTCAAATGTAAAGATCTATTGACCGAATTGAAGTATTGAACTCATGAGAGCTCCCTGAGAGAGATTCAGTCTTGTACTGTATGATGATCCGTGTTTTGTGGTTTATGTCTGCCTCACATCAACACCACCGTGTGAACTGACAAGTGATTGTTAATGGCTTGGTTGGCAATGCTGAGTCTGATGTTATAGACTAGGGATAACTACTACAACAACATTAGGGAAGGGCAGATCTGAAGGTTCTAACACAACCTAGTCTACTTTAAAAGGGAATAGGGTGCCATTTGGAATGCTCCGAGCACGCAAATTGGAGCACGGAAGGGTTCGGAGTCCAAATCAAGTATGCAAAACAGATGCGTTGGTAGATATTTTTTGAAGCACGTATTAATGCTTCAACGGCAGGTATTCAAAATAATGATGTAAAAAAAAAAGACAAATCTGAAGTGAGAGAAAATACACTTTTCACATCTCATATGTTGCCACACTAAACTCAGCAGGACCTTGTCTTTCAAAGATCATTTGTAAAATTCCGAATAACTTCACAGATCTTCATTGAAAAGGTTTATGAACACTGTTTCCCCATGCTTGTTCAATTAACCATCAACAATTAAATGAACATGCACCTGTGGAACGGTCGTTAAGACACTAACAACTTATAGACGGTAGGCAATTAAGGTCACAGTTATGAAAACTTAGGACACTAAAGAGGCCTTTCTACTGACTCTGAAAAACCCCAAAACCCAGGGTCCCTGCTCATCTGTGTGAAAGTGCCTTAGGCATGGTGCAAGGAGGCATGACGACTGCAGATGTGGCCAGGGCAATAAATTGGATTGTCCATACTGTGAGACGCCTAAGACAGCGCTACAGGGAGACAAGACGGGCAGCTTATTGTCCTCTCAGTGGCAGACCACATGATACAACACCTGCAGAGGATCGGTACATCCGAACATCACTCCCGCGTGACAGGTACAGGATGTTAACAACAACTGCCCAAGTTACACCAGGAACGCACAATCCCTCCATCAGTGCTCAGACTGTCCGCAATAGGCTGAGAGAGGCTAGACTGAGGGCTTGTAGGCCTGTTGTAAGGCAGGTCCTCACCAGACATCACCAGCAACAACATCGCCTATGGGCACAAACCCACCTTCACTGGACCAGACAGGACTGGCAAAACAGTGCTCTTCACAGACTAGTCGCGGTTTTGTCTCACCAGCGGTGATGGTCGGATTCACGTTGATCGTCGAAGGAATGAGCGTTACACCGAGGCCTGTACTCTGGAGCGGGATCGATTTGTAGATGGAGGTTCCGTCATGGTCTGGGGCGGTGTGTCACAGCATCATCGGTCTGAGCTTGTTGTCATTGCAGGCAATCTCAAGTCTGTGCGTTACAGGGAGGACATCCTCCTCCCTCATGTGGTGCCCTTCCTGCAGGCACATCCTGACGTGACCCTCCAGCATGACAATGCCACCAGCCATGCTGCCCGTTCTGTGCATGATTTCCTAAAAGACAGGAATGTCAGTGTTCTGCCATGGCCAGCAAAGAGCCAAGATCTCAATCCCATTGAGCACGTCTGGGACCTGTTGGATTGGACTGTGAGGGCTAGGGCCAATCCCCCCAGAAATGTCCGGGAACTTGCAGGTGCCTTGGTGGAAGAGTGGGGTATCAACTCTGGTGCAGTCCATGAGGAGGAGATGCACTACAGTACTTAATGCAGCTGGTGGCCACACCAGATACTGACTGTTACTTTTGATTTGTGTAAATCTTGTTTAGTCTCTATTGCCATTGTCGTCTCAAATAACTAATCTATGTAAAAAAATATATTAAAACAGAAGGATAGCTAAATATTTACCGGGGAAAATCCTTCAGCAAATAACACAGGCATTGGTTGAGAGTCAAGTGAACAACTGTTCGGTGGTCTGGGGAAATGCATCATCTAGTGAAGTTAGGAGGCTGCAGAATGCACAGAATAAAGCAGCAAGGATTGTTTTAAGGCGGAGATATGGTTCTTCGGTTGCAGTCATGCGCAGTGTTCTTGGTTGGTCATCGACAAGATAATAAAAAAAAACAGGCTTATTTTATTTTATAATATACATCATTTAAAACGGCCAAGTTCTATTCAGTTGGTAAGAGACAGACATTCCATAAATACTAGGAATAGATTGTCCACCATCTATGAGTTATCCAGGCAGAAAAAAGAAATGGGCAAAAGAACATTTCGATTTAGAGCAATAAAGAAATGGAATAAATTAACTGAGCAAACTAGAAACCTTTCAATATATTAGTTTAAACATTACTTTAAAATAATTTAAATATAGTATATAGAAATGTTGTGGGACTATAGTAGATGAAGAATCAATATATTTTTAGATTGAGTATTTATTGGGTCATTGTGCTAGTGTATTATGTATGTTTGTAATAGTGTGTTATATGTGAAAGTGTGTTTGTATTATAAATTGTATTTTAATGTTAAGGACTCTTGGAAGATTAGTCCAAATGGGGACTAAAAGAGATCCTAATAAAATGAAATAAAATCAAATTGTCCTGGCAGGAATGTGATTCATTGAATTGGTAAGTCCATAGTAAGTCGATAGGGCTAACTGGCTAGCTTGCTATCCACAAAGAATTGGCAACTAGCTGGCTAGCTAGATTATTACGATTGACATATCTAACTGATAAAACGTTTGCTTTGAGCATATCTTGTTGTCATCATTGTCATTGCTAGAAGAAGGTTCAGTGAATGAGGGAGGTAAAGCGTGAGGTAGGGGTTGTGCTTCTCAAATGTAATGTTCTATGTGTTCTCCGCACTCTCGTCCTCACAAGAACATGCTCAAGAGAGCGTGGTCGGAGAATGCACTCCGAGCGTGAGAGCACAGTACTATGCATTTTTTTGAGAAACACCCATTGTCTGTTAATTACACATCTACATCGTTAAGGGTCTCAAAGAAGCGATGGTTTCAAACTCCACATGGGCATTTACATGTTTGATCAGGCTGTTTTCTTCTGTGAAAATCCATATGATCTGTTCATTTGATCCATAATCAATACATGTTGGTGTTAATAAATCAACTAAGCTATCTTGCTAGCTTCTCTTCTGATCCAAATGTCTGATTGTAGTGTGAGAGAGTCTATTGAGGGTTGTGTCAGGCGACATCGGCAAAACGGATTGACAGTATGATGGACTGTACAGCAGTGGTGTGGATAGTCTCTGTAGGTTGGATGGAGCCTCCCTATGCACTATGTATTCCAGCAACAACAGATAACCCTCTCCTCAAAGCCACCGGTGCTTCACTCTCTTTTTCCCTCACTGACAAACCATCACTACGGCACTGTATTGCTGTCAAATGCAGCCAAAATAATCTATTTTTTTTTCCCCCAACAGAATTGAACCACATACCTTCTACTAGCACAGGGATGCAATGTAATGTCTCCACGTATAACTAATGGGAGAAACTCTTCAATCGTCAGAGCTTATAATAAGCTTGTCAGCTTATCATATTAGCATTTAAATGTTCTTTGGAAGCATGTGAAGTCGGAGCGCTAGCTGCCATTTTGACTTGGCCATTGAAAGGGGGGGGGGGGGGAGCTAGTGATACTCCTGTGCAGATGCACAATTTTCATTCATCTGTTTATCCAAATTGTTTCTGACACATGACTTATTGTTATTAGTCAGTCAGACGGGTGTGAAATGATCACATTATTTACCATATGGTATTATTTGACATATGATCCTGTTGCATAGAAGCCTTATCCTGATTGCTGCATTCACCATTCTATTTAATTTCACAGGCTGGTGTAGTGAACACAAGGAGCAGCCAGGTTTAAAAAAAATATATGTATATATATATGTATGTATTAAAAAAAGAGAATGTTTAATAAAGACTTGTGGTTTGCGTTCAACCTGGGAGTTAAGCTAACGTATGGAATTGTTTTACGTTTTAACTGTTGGGTTCAGATATAAGCCTGGGATGGGGTTCTACTAAGCTAACGTATGGAATTGTTTTACGTTTTAACTGTTGGGTTCAGATATAAGCCTGGGATGGGGTTCTACTAAGCTAACGTATGGAATTGTTTTACGTTTTAACTGTTGGGTTCAGATATAAGCCTGGGATGGGGTTCTACTAAGCTAACGTATGGAATTGTTTTACGTTTTAACTGTTGGGTTCAGATATAAGCCTGGGATGGGGTTCTACTAAGCTAACGTATGGAATTGTTTTACGTTTTAACTTTTGGGTTCAGATATAAGCCTGGGATGGGGATCTACTAAGCTAAAGTATGGAATTGTTTTAAGATGGTTATACCAAGGATCATTTCATCTCTTTGAATTTTAGGACCCCATTGAATTTGGCCTTACTGCATGGAAACCGGATAGTCCAAAAATAAATAAAAGTATGTTTGTTATAAAGTGTATGTCCTATATCTGAGTAATCAGGAAAATATTTGTATAACTTTCTAACCCATAGTTAACAAAGGAAATTGAGTACTAAACTACTTCAATGTAGAGTACCAGTCAAAAGGTTGGACATACCTACTCATTCAAGGGTTTTTCTTTATTTTTAATATTTTCTACATTGTAGAAGAATAGTGGAGACATCAAAACTATGAAATAACACATATGGAATCATGTAGTAGCCAAAAAAGTGTTTAACAAATGCAAATATACATTTCATTTGAGATTCTTCAAAGTAGCCACCATTTGCCTTAATGACAGCTTTCCACACTCTTGGCATTATCTCAATCAGCTTCACCTGGAATGCTTTTCCAACAGTCTTATTGGAGTTCCCACAATACGCTGAAAACTTGTTGGCTGCTTTTCCTTCTCTTTGCTGTCCAACTCATCCCAAACCATCTCAATTAGGTTGAGGTCGGGTGATTGTGGAGGCCAGGTCATCTGATGCAGCACTCCATCACTCTCCTTCTTGGTCAAATAGCCCTTACCCAGCCTGGAGGTGTGTTGCGTCATTGTCCTGATGAAAAACAAATGATAGTTCCACTAAGAGCAAAACAGTTGGGATGGCATATCGCTGCAGAATGCTGTGGTAGCCATTCTGGTTAAGTGTGCCCTGAATTCTAAATAAATCACAGTCACCAGCAAAACACCATCACCTCTCCTCCTCCATGCTTCACGGTGGGAACCACACATACGGAGATCATCCGTTCACCTACTCTGCGTCTCACAAAGATACGACGGTTGGAACCAAATATTGCTAATTTGGACTCATGAGACCAAAGGGCAGATTTCCACTGGTCTGATATCCATGCAGTCTCTTCTGAACAGTTGATGTTGAGATGTGTCTGTTACTTGAACTCTGTGAAGCATTTATTTGAGCTGCAATCTAAGGTGCAGTTAACTCTAATTAACTTATCCTCTGCAGCAGAGGTAACTCTCGGTCTTCCTTTCCTGTGGCGGTCCTCATGAGAGCCAGTGTCATCATAGCGCTTGATGATTTTTCCAACTACACTTGCAGAAATGTTCAAAGTTCTTGAAAAAAAACATTGGGGACTGACCTTCATGTCTTAAAGTAATATGGACTGTCATTTCTCTTTGCTTATTTTAGCTGTTCTTACCATATTATGGAGTTTATGTTTTGCCAAATAGGGCTATCTTCTGTATTCCACCACTACCTGATTGGCTCAAACACATTAAAAAGGAAAGCAATTCCACAAATTAACTTTTGACAAAGCACACCTGTTCATTGAAATGCATTCCAGGTGACCACCTCATGAAGCTGGTTGAGAGAAGGCCAATAGTGTGCAAAGCTGTCATCAAGGCAAAGGGTGGCTACTTTGAAGAATCTCAAATATAAAATATATTTTGGTTTTGGTTACTACATGACTCCATATGTGTTATTTCATAGTGTTGATGTCTTATTCTACAATGTAGAAAATAGTAACAAAAATAAAGAATAAACCCTTGAATGATTAGGTGTGTTCAAACTTTTGACTAGTACCGTATACTTCCATAAACCATTTTAACTGGTATCGGGTTACCTTCAGACAAAATGTGTTTGTGAGAGTCTGACCTTTCTACAGAGGGGTCATGTTAGTGTGTAACCCAAGCGGTTCAGACGCTACAGACAGAAGATTGCAGATTGGCTGAATTAGAGATGTGTCCAACCAATGACCTGTCTCAGCGAGATACAACACTAAGCAAGTGATCATTTTCAAGATTGACAGAGATTATTAAACAGAAGTAATTATAGTCGTTGGTACAGAACAATAATATCCTGCATACTAAAGTATTAATGAGGGAGATTAAAATAGGCCTATCCATTAAAACACTGATCTTTCGTTCCATCTTAACAGGGAGGATATAAGATTCATAAGCCTTTGATTTGGTAGGAAATGGAGAGAAGAGACGAAGACGAATATCTGTTAAAAACTGGATCCGCTCCCCCATCAGAGAGGAATGTCTGTTAAAAACTGGATCTGCTCCCCCTCAGAGAGGAACGTCTGTTAAAAACTAGATCCTCTCCCGCTCAGAGAGGAACGTCTGTTAAAAACTGGATCTGCTCCCCCTCAGAGAGGAACGTCTGTTAAAAACTAGATCCTCTCCCGCTCAGAGAGGAACGTCTGTTAAAAACTAGATCCTCTCCCCCTCAGAGAGGAATGTCTGTTAAAAACTAGATCCGCTCCCCCTCAGAGAGGAACGTCTGTTAAAAACTAGATCAGCTCCCCCTCAGAGAGGAACGTCTGTTAAAAACTAGATCAGCTCCCCCTCAGAGAGGAACGTCTGTTAAAAACTAGATCCTCTCCCCCTCAGAGAGGAATGTCTGTTAAAAACTGGATCCTCTCCCCCTCAGAGAGGAATGTCTGTTAAAAACTGGATCCGCTCCCCCTCAGAGAGGAATGTCTGTTAAAACCTGGATCCTCTCCCCATCAGAGAGGAACGTCTGTTAAAAACTAGATCCGCTCCCCCCTCAGAGAGGAACGTCTGTTAAAAACTGGATCCTCTCCCCCTCAGAGAGGAATGTCTGTTAAAAACTGGATCCGCTCCCCCTCAGAGAGGAATGTCTGTTAAAACCTGGATCTGCTCCCCCCTCAGATCGCTTGCTATAAACTCAGGTATAGTGAATGTAGAGTTTAGAGACACAGCTAAATATTACATGATAGAGACTTGACATCAAGCCATTGAAAATAAGGAAGAAAACTAGCATTGATTAAAGCTCGAAGTACATGTCGTTCACTGTTCCTACCAGTTGTAATGCTTAACCTGCCTTGATCGGTATCCATATAGAATATAGTAGTTTAGGTATCTACATAAAACAACCGTCTCTATCGGTCATTCATCATGATCATAAAATAACCTTCATCTCTATAGGTCATTCATCATGATCATAAAATAACCTTCATCTCTATAGGTCATTCATCATGATCATAACATTCATCTACTCTACATGACCAAACTCATGTGCATTAATATGGAGTTGGTCCTCCCTTTGCTGCTATAACAACCTCAACTCTTCTGGGAATGTTTTCCACTAGATGTTGGAACATTGCTGTGGGGACTTGCTTCCACTTAGCCACAAGAGCATTAGTGAGGTCGGGAACTGATGTTGGGTGATTAAGGATGGCTCACAGTTGGCATTCCAATTCTTACCAAAGGTGTACGAAAGGGTTGATGTCTGGGCTCTGTGCAGGCCGGTCAAGTTCTTCCACACCGATCTTAACAAACCATTTCTGTATGTGCCACGCTTTATGCACGGGGGCACTGTCATGCTGAAACAGGAAAGGGCCTTCCCCAAACTGTTGCTACAAAGTTGGAAGTAGAGAATTGTCTAGAATGTCATTGCTTGCTGTTGCGTTAAGATTTCCCTTCACTGGAACTAAGGGGCTTAGCTCGAACCATGAAAAATCAGCTCCAGACCATTATTCCTCCTCCACCAAACTTTACAGTTGGCACTATGCATTGTGGCAGGTAGCATTCTCCTGGCATCTGCCAAACTCAGATTTGTCCGTCGGACTTCCAGATGATGAGGCGTGATTCAATACTCCAAAGAATGTGTTTCCACTGCTCCAGAGTCCAATGGTGGCGAGTTTTACACCACTCCAGCTGACGCTTATGCTTGTGTGTGGCTGCTCTGCCTTGGAAACCCATTTCATGAAGCTCCAGATGAACACTTCTTGTGCTGACGTTGCTTCCAGAGGCAGTTTGGAACTCGGTACGGAGCGTTGCAACCGAGACGATTTTAATGCGATACGCACTTCAGCGGTCCCATTCGGTGAGTTTGTGTGGCCTACCACTTTGAGGATGAGTCGTTGTTGCTCCTTTCCACTTCACAATAACAGCACTTACAGTTGACCTAGCAGAATTGGCCGTATTAGAGATGTGTGCAACCAATGATCTGTCTCAGCGAGATACAACACTAAGCAAGTGATCATTTTCAAGATTGACAGAGATTATTAAACAGAAGTAATTTGACTGCTAGGTAGCTCTAGCAGAATTTGACTGCTAGGTAGCTCTAGCAGAATGTGACTGCTAGGTTGCTATAGCAGAATTTGACTGCTAGGTAGCTCTAGCAGAATTTGACTGCTAGGTAGCTCTAGCAGAATTTGACTGCTAGGTAGCTCTAGCAGAATTTGACTAACTGACTAGTTGGAAAGGTGCCACGTTGAAAGTCACTGAGCTCTTCAGTAAGGCCATTCTACTGCCAACGTTTGTGTATGGAGATTGCATGGCTGTGTGCTCGGTTTTATACACCTGTCAGCAACGGGTGTGGCTAAATTAGCCAAATCCACTAAATTGAAGGTGTGTCCACATTTTTTTATTTGACCAGGCAAGTCAGTTAAGAACAATTTCTTTATCTTCAATGACAGCCTAGGAACAGTGGGTTAACTGCCAGTTCAGAGGCAGAATGACAGATTTGTATATTGTCAGCTCGGGGGTTTGAACTTGCAACCTTCCGGTTACTAGTCCAACCACTAGGCTACCCTGCCGCCCCCACATACTTTTGTATATATAGGTAATCCGTCATATGCTGTTATATAATGGCCATTAAGAGGAAAGTACACTTTTTATACAATTCTATATCTATTATTCAATTTCATTAATGCCCTAGTTATTCTAAAATAGTATTATGTGCCGTTGTTCAATGTAAAAGTTATTTGCTATGACCATTGTGCTTTAAAAAACACAAATTACATCTTACATTGGATTTAATAGGTATTCAATTAAAAACATTTACATTACAATTTGTGTTTATGATAAAGGATTTTAAGTGTAATCAGTGAGAAATAGGAATTATATCATCAATCCTAGATGGTCTCTTTGATTGTGTCAAAATAGGTGATTGTACAATATTATATTGCCAGAAGCAAATTTAACATGAAATCAGAGGCATGACTATTGTTTGGAACAATGTGATAAAGAAGTACATAACACCAGACCAGAATTAGACCAGACCATATTTAACATTTACAAGCTCTGGTCCTTTCAATATTTCAGTCACGATTAGCACGACAGATAGTATTAACAATCGACAGTTAAAAATAACACCTGAGATATTTTTGTAAAATATTTACCAGCATTTGTTTTCCTTTTTTCTAAACAAAAGGGAATGTTCGCAGAACGCATCCATTTCTGAGCATTAGCTGATTCAATTATATATGGATCAATGAGTTTACTGAGTGAAACATCAGTAATGACCACCACTAAACGTGTATTTTCCTGTCTGTGTCTTCTTCTTCATAACTACGTCACATCTCATAATGAGTTACCGTACCGCTGAGGATATAGCTGTTATGCATAAAAAAAAAATATTTTACCTTTATTTAACTAGGCAAGTCAGTTAACAACAAATTCTTATTTTCAATGACGGCCTAGGAACAGTGGGTTAAGTGCCTGTTCAGGGACAGAACGACAGATTTGTACCTTGTCAGCTCGGGGGTTTGAACTTGCAACCTTCCGGTTACTAGTCCAACACTCTAACCACTAGGCTACTCTAACCACTAGGCTACCCTGCTCTACACCTAACCACTAGGCTACCCTGCCACCTCTACACTCTAACCACTAGGCTACCCTGCCACCTCTACACTCTAACCACTAGGCTACCCTGCCACCTCTACACTCTAACCACTAGGCTACCCTCTAAGTGTTCTCCA
Source organism: Oncorhynchus nerka (assembly GCF_034236695.1). Taxonomy (NCBI): domain Eukaryota; kingdom Metazoa; phylum Chordata; class Actinopteri; order Salmoniformes; family Salmonidae; genus Oncorhynchus; species Oncorhynchus nerka. Next base: position 7,825,808 of record NC_088400.1, read on the forward strand.
GATGGAGCCTAGATTCTTAGAAAACAATCGTTATGAATCACAGAGGACACAATCCCATCAGTTGGTGCCTATCATTATAAACACCAATACAATATATATCCTATCTGTGACTTTATAAACACCAGTACAATATATATATCCTATCTGTGACTTTATAAACACCAGTAAGATATATATCCTATCTGTGACTTTATAAACACCAGTAAGATATATATCCTATCTGTGACTTTATAAACACCAGTACAATATATATCCTATCTGTGACTTTATAAACACCAATACAATATATATCCTATCTGTGACTTTATAAACACCAGTACAATATATATCCTATCTGTGACTTTATAAACACCAGTACAATATATATCCTATCTGTGACTTTATAAACACCAGTACAATATATATCCTATCTGTGACTTTATAAACACCAGTACAATATATATCCTATCTGTGACTTTATAAACACCAGTAAGATATATATCCTATCTGTGACTTTATAAACACCAGTACACCAGTACATTATATATCATATCTGTGACTTTATAAACACCAATACATTATATATCCTATCTGTGACTTTATAAACACCAGTACATTATATCTCATAATACCTCTTCTGGAATTACCTTCATGTGTACTCGTCCATGTGTTAGATTTTTTGAAATCACATTCGATTCCAAACCCACCTAATAGTTACTGGCAAAATTCTACACAGGCTGTTTATTTATGAATGTGTGTCACGCCCTGACCTTAGAGAGACATTATATTTCTCTATTTGGTTAGGTCAGGGTGTGATTTGGGGTGGGCATTCTATGTTGTTTGTTTCTATGTTTTGGGTATGGTTCTCAATCAAGGACAGCTGTCTATTGTTGTCTCTGATTTGGAATCATACTTAGGCAGCCTTTTTTCCTTTTGGTAGTTGTGGGTAGTTGTCTTTGTTTGTGCATATGTAGCATTACAGAGCTTCACGTTAGTTTTTATTATTGTAATATTGTTTTGTTGGCGACATTTGCAAATAAAGAAAAATGTACGCTCACCACCCTGCACCTTGGTCCATTCCATACGACGATCGTCACGATGTATAGTGTACACCTAAAATGGATCCAAAATCAATGTTAAGTTCCACATGAGGAAGAGGCAAGGACAAATGTTGTTTCAATGTTTCAATAGTTCAGAGAGAGATTAACCTTTTCCCTTCAATGGCAAACCATATGTGTGGAAGAGAGATAAGGAAATACCAAAGCTCTTGGTTCACTTCCTTATACGTGTGAAGAGATCAGAAGTGTATTCAAATTGAAATGACAGACATGAATTATAAAACCCAGTGACATTTTCAGAAACCTTTGATTTTCCTGGTGTCTGTTTTACAGGGGTTTTAAACTTGACCAACCCCATGAGAGGTCTTTCACCCAATGAGTCATGCCAGGTACCACAGAATTAAATAGAACACTAGAATGGATTTTTGGCATTACTGACAACATGGCCATGGGACAGCCATTTTGGTCGGGGTAGCAACATGGCCACAGGACTGCCATCTTGGGCAGCGTGGCAACATGGCCACAGGACAGCCATCTTGGGCAGCGTGGCAACATGGCCACAGGACAGCCATCTTGGGCAGGGTGGCAACATGGCCACAGGGCAGGAATCTCTTTGCCAGGTTCGCTTTGGTTGGAGATTTATTGTATACACAGCTTCGTTATGTACTAGACATTTGTGTTGTTGATCTTTATTTTCTTAATATTTAAAGTAGTTAAATTTACACAGAAAGATGTTAAAGTCAACAGGTGAAGATTTATGTTAATGACATATCACAATAGGGAGTTTTAGAGTTATATGAACTATTCTATTCATGTAAATTGTGAAAAGGATGCCATCCTTTAATCAAGGTTTATACCAATGTCAAATTCAATACATTTTCAGGGACTTTCTTTTAAAGAAGAACTTCATTGTAATTTTCAAGGACCTCAACGTTATAAAATTGTATAATGTATATTTTACCAGGCAAGTCAATTAAGAACATATTCTTATTTTCAATGACGGCCTAGGAACAGTGGGTTAACTGCCTGTTCAGGGGCAGAACGACAGATTTGTACTTTGTCAGCTCGGGGGTTTGAACTTGCAACCTTCTGATTACTAATCCAATGCTCTAACCACTAGGCTACCCTGCCGCCCCAAATAGTTGTACCCCCCCACAAAAAAACATGCAAAAAGTGTAAAACAAAACAAACAAGTACACCATTACCCCTTTAAGAATAATGCATTTTTTCCGGCTTTGCCAATGCACTGAAATTCAAATGACCATTACATTCTAAAATATACCAAACAAAAATGTAAACGCAACATGTAAAGTGTTGGTCCCATGTTTCATGAGCTGAAATGTAAAAGATCCCAACATTTGTCCATATGCCCAAAAAGCTTTTTTTCTCTGAAATGTTGTGCACAATTTTGTTAGCATCCCTGTTAGTGAGCATTTCTCCATTTCCAAGATAATCCATCAACCTGACAGGTGCGGCATATCAAGAAGATGACTAAACAGCATGACCATTACACAGGTGCACCTTAGGCTGGGGACAATAAAATGCCACTCTAAAATGTGCAGGTTTGTCACAACACAATGCCACAGATGGCACTAGCTTTGAAGAAGCATAATGAACGCACAGATAATTAATAAGGGAGCAGGAGAACATGGCTAAAATAATTACAAGGGTCTTTTGATACACCACATTTTGGCCATTTTTAAGGTAGACCTATTCCAGTACTTTCATTTCTGAGCTCCAAATTCAAGTTGAAATAAGCTACTTCAAGTCCCTTGTAGTGTTTAAAATTGCAGGTGTAACATGGAAAACAAAATGTTTTTCGTCATGTTATTTCATTACCAGATCATAGTATGTATAAGTCCACTAGGCTGTGTAATCTGTTGTTTTATTATCACGAAAAGTTCATGGGAATAGCTTCGGGTGTACCGAAATAGACTATCCTACACAATTACGCACAGTAGACTCAGTGTCCAATTCGTAGCAAAAAAAAACCCACGTGAAAACATGAAGTCATTACCCTGATGCTTTCTCTGTTAAATCTAGCGAGACCCTGCAGTAAATCAAGCAGACTACAACAGATAATCAACATAAAGTCACAAGGGATGTTAGATCCAACGTGGATCCAGGCGCAACTGATACACCAAAGTATTCTGGACATTCCTCTCAAACACATTCTTTCCAGCACTTGGGCTGTTTGTTGCATTGCATGTGCTATCATAACATCATAACAGCTGTTTGTTTGTCACTTGACTGTCATTACAAAAAATTACTTACTGGATCAGATGATGGTGTGTGAGAATATCACAGCAAAACTAATCAGATGGACTCCAAATGTGCATCCAACAAGTATTATGAATAATTATTGAAGAACCACAATAAGGACATTATTCATTTCGTTTTAACCCTACAAATGCCGCGTCCCCACGGAAATGTAATTAACATGATAAAAAAATTCCCAGTCAAAATCCATCTGTTTAAGCTAGAGATACACTACATATACAAATGTATGTGGACAACGCTTCAAATTAATGGATTCAGATGTTTCAACCACACACGTTGTTGAAAATTGAGCACACAGCCATGCAATCTCCATAGACAAACATTGGCAGTAGAATGGCCTTACTGAAGAGCTCAGTGACATCCAACATAACACTGTCATAGGATGCCACCTTTCCAACAAGTCAGTTTGTCAAATTTCTGCTCTGCTAGAGCTGCCCGGTGTCAACTGCAAGTGTCGTTATTGGGAAGTGGAAACATCTAGAAGAAACAACGGGCTCAGCCGCGAAGTGGTAGGCCACACTATCTCACAGAATGGAACGGTCGATTGCTGAAGCGTGTAGTGCGTTGAAATCATCTGTCCTCGGTTGCATCACTCACTACCGATTTCCAAACTGTCTCTGGAAGCATCGTCAGCAAAATAACTGTTCGTCAGGACCTTCATGAAATAACATTCGGTAGCTCCTACTTATACATTCGTATTTAGCTAGTTAGCAGTATCCATGTAAATGTTCTATTACTTGTGCTAATTTTGTTAGCATTCTGTTAATAGATGCCCAAATGGGCTTTTTTTCATAGTTTTTGGTCGCCCCCTTGTGTACTAAGCCGGTAATACCGTAAATCCCGGGATGAGAGAAGGACGATATGACGATATGAACATCTGCATACTGCCCAAACCTAACTAGTACCCTAGTTTATAGAAAGACCCATGATGGTAAACATCAGTCTGAACGAGCATCTTTATTTTTATTTTTTTATTTTTTTATTTCACCTTTATTTAACCAGGTAGGCCAGTTGAGAACAAGTTCTCAATTACAACTGCTACCTGGCCAAGATAAAGCAAAGCAGTGCGACAAAAAACAACACAGAGTTACACATAGGATAAACAAAAGTACAGTCAATAACAGAATAGAAAAGTCTATATACAGTGTGTGCAAATGGAGTACGGAGGTAAGGCAATAAATAGGCCGTCGTAACGAAGTCATTACAATTTAGCAAATTAACACTGAAGTGAAAGATGTACAGATGATGATGTGCAAGTAGAAATACTGGTGTGCAAAAGAGCAAAACGTAACGGCATTCAGAGGAAGAAGGTGAGGACCAAGGTGCAGCATGGAACGTGTTCATCCTTTATTAGTTGAACTGAACACTGAATAGCAAAACAACAAAGAGAACAACCAAAACAGTTCTGTCTGGTGCAGACAAAAACAGAAAGCAACTACCCACAACCTAAGGTGGCAAAACAGGCTACCTAAGTATGATTCCCAATCAGAGACATCAAAAGACAGCTGTCCCTGATTGAGAACCATACCCGGCCAAAACATAGAAATAGAAAAACCTAGACATACAAACATAGAATACCCACCCACATCATACCCTGACCAAACAAAAATAGAAACATTCAAAGCGATCTACGGTCAGGGCGTGACACAAAAAAGTATATAAAAACAATATGGGGATGAAGTAGGTAGTTGGCTGGGCAATTTAAAGATGGGCTATGCACAGCTGCAGCAATCGGTAAGCTGGTCAGACAGCTGATGCTTAAAGTTAGTGAGGGAGCTACGTATAAGTCTCCAACTTCAGTGATTTTTGCAATTCGTTCCAGTCACTGGCAAAAGAGAACTGGAAGGAAAGGCGGCCAAAGTGGGTGTTAGCTTTTCGGGATGACCAGTGAGATATACCTGCTGGAGCGCGTGCTACGGGTGGGTGTTGTTATGGTGACCAGTGAACTGAGATAAGGCAGAGCTTTACCTAGCAAAGACTTATAGATGACCTGGAATCAGTGGGTTTGGCAACGAATATGAAGCGAGGGCCAGCCGACAAGAGCATACAGGTTGCAGTGGTGGGTGGTATATGGGGCTTTGGTTACAAAATAGATGGCACTGTGATAGACTGCATCCAGTTTGCTGAGTAGAGTGTTGGAGGCTATTTTGTAAATGACATCGCCGAAGTCAAGGATCGGTAGTATAGTCCGTTTTACAAGGGTATGTTTGGCAGCGTGAGTAAAGGAGGCTTTGTTGCGAAATAGCAAGCCGGTTCTAGATGTAATTTTGGATTGGAAATGCTTAGTATGAGTCTGGAAGGAGAGTTTACAGTCTAGCCAGACACCTAGGTATTTGTAGTTGTCCACATATACTAGGTCAGAACCGTCCAGTGTAGTGATGCTAGTCGGGCGGGCGGGTGCGGGCAGCAATCGGTTGAAGAGCATGCATTTTGTTTTACTAGCATTTAAGAGCAGTTGAAGGCCCCAGAATGAGTATTGTATGGTTTGGAGGTTTGTTAACACAGTGTCCAAAAAATGGCCAGATGTATACAGAAGGGTGTTTTCTGCGTAGAGGTGGATCAAGGAATCACCCGCAGCAAGAGCGACATCATTGATATATACAGAGAAAAGAGTCAGCCATAGAATTTAGCCCTGTGGTACACCCATAGAGACTGCCAAAGGTCCGGACAACAGGCCCTCCGATTTGACACACTGAACTCTATCTGAGAAGTAGTTGGTGAACCAGGTGAGGCAGTCATTTGAGAAACCAAAGCTGTTGAGTCTTCCCAAAATAATTTGTTGATTGACAGAGTCGAAAGCCTTGGCCAGGTCGATGAAGACAGCTGCACAGTACTGTCTTTTATCGATGGCGGTTATGATATTGTTTAGGACCTTGAGCATGGCTGAGGTGCACCCGTGACCAGCTCGGAAACCGGATTGCACAGCGGAGAAGGTACGGTCGGATTCGAAATGGTCAGTGATCTGTTTGTTAACTTGGCTTTCGGAGACTCTAGAAAGGCAGGGCAGGATGGGTAATAGGTCTGTAACAGTTTGGGTCAAGCGTGTCTCCCCCTTTTGACAAGCGGGATGACCGCGCAAGCTTTCCAAACTTTTTGGAATCTCGGACGATACGAAAGAGAGGTTGAACAAACTAGGGTTGCAACAATGGCGGCGGATAATTTTAGAAAGACAGGGTCCAGATTGTCTAGCCCAGCTGATTTGTATGGGTCCAGGTTTTGCAGCTCTTTCAGAACATCTTCTATCTGGATTTGAGTGAAGGAGAAGCTGGGGAGACTTTGGTAAGTAGCTGTGGGGGATACGGGGCTGTTGGCCCGGGGTTGGGGTAGCCAGATGGAAAGCATGGCCAGCCATAGAGAAATTCATATTGAAATCTCGATTATCATGGATTTATTGTTGGTGACATTGTTTCCTAGCCAAAGTGCCGTGGGCAGCTGGGAGGAGGTGCTCTTATTCTCAATGGACTTTACAGTGTCCCAGAACTTTTGTGAGTTGGTATTACAGGATGCACATTTCTGTTTGAAAAAGCTATCCTTTGCTAACCTAACTGACTGTGTGTATTGGTTCCTGACTTCCCTGAAAAATTGCACAATACTAGTGCAGTACGCCACAAGGATGTTTTTCTGCTGGTCGAGGGCAGTCAGGTCTGGAGTGAACCAAGGGCTCTATCTTTTCTTAGTTATAAATTATTTGAAATGGGCATGCTTATTTAAGATGGTGAGGAAATTACTTTTAAAGAACAAACAGGCATCCTCAACTGATGGGATGAGGTCAATATCCTTCCAGGAAACCCGGGCCAGGTCGATTAGAAAGGCCTACTCACAGAAGTTTTGTAGGGAGAGTTTGACAGTGATGAGGGGTGGTGTTTGACCGTGGACCCATAACAGATGCAGGCAAAGAGTCATTGACCGCTGAGATCCTGATTGAAAACAGCAGAGGTGTATTTGGAACGCAAGTTGGTCAGGATAATATCTATGAGGGTGCCCATGTTTATGGATTTCGGGTTGTACCTGGTGGGTTCCTTGATGATTGAGGCCATCACGCTTAGATTGTAGGTGTTATTCTAGGTGTTATTCTACCTTATTTATAAGATTCTTAGAAGTTGAACATCCCCCAGGTTTGCCTAACTTCAGTTGAACTACAGTTTAGACTCTAGAAGAAAGATACTGTTTAGGAGGGCACCGATATTATATAACACATTTACAAAGTGAAAATGAGGCCCGTACGGTGTCCATAATATGACTCAGCAGTACATATTAGGACCAGAACTTTAGCAGTGACATCACACCTCCAGGGCCGTCGCTGCCAACTTGTTCTTCTTCTGAAACTCCCATTAGTTTCTGATCCAAAAAGTTCCAGCCTTCCAGGGTGGCTGCTTGGTTTATTGCTTAATAAGTTGGTGAAGTCAGTGTCACCATGGAGCTTGTGGAGTTCTGGCCAAACTTTAGCCAATCACGATAGTTAAGGCAGCTAGACCAGGGAAAGATACATTTTAGTCTTTGGAAATCAAAAAACTGCTTCTGTTTAGTCAGGTGTGGAACACTAGGGTGATTAGGCACTCATATGACAGGCATGGATGTTAGAATCCAAGCAGAACTAACAATACTTCTGATCTCTGTGGGCCAATTAGCCTTGGAGTTCTCATGTAAACCCTTCATAAAGAGCCTGTGAAGAGAGGCCATTACAGAGGGAGAGAGAGCTATGGCAGGCTTGTCAGGCGAGCCGTGTCTCAAGTGGTTATCACCCTGTCCAGTCATGCCTAAAGTCATAACGGGTGAAAATGTTCAGCCACCATATGTGATGTTGAGTGGGACCAGAGCAGGCAATACAGACCAGACCATAACAGTCTGGATGGAACATTACAGTAATAGCCCCAGTCACTTGGATGAGTCGTTGGTGAAGACACACATGGTTGATTGGTTGTTCGTATCATCATCAACATCATCATCATCATCATTCTTGATATAGTCTCAACATTGTTCACTGATCGCTTTAAAACATTATGTCCTAGTAGGAACACATTCAAATATGTCTATATTGGCATTAGATGTTCCTTGGGATTCAAAGAATGTCTAAAAAAATAATTGGAACGCTTCACGCATGCTTGTTAGTGTAGGGAGAGTTAGTTGTGTGGGCCTGTGTGTTTTGGTGTAGGGAGTTAGGTGTGTGGGCCTGTGTGTTGGTGTAGGGAGAGTTAGGTGTGTGGGCCTGTGTGTTTTGGTGTAGGGAGTTAGGTGTGTGGGCCTGTGTGTTGGTGTAGGGAGAGTTAGGTGTGTGGGCCTGTGTGTTGGTGTAGGGAGTTAGGTGTGTGGGCCTGTGTGTTTTGGTGTAGGGAGTTAGGTGTGTGGGCCTGTGTGTTGGTGTAGGGAGAGTTAGGTGTGTGGGCCTGTGTGTTTTGGTGTAGGGAGTTAGGTGTGTGGGCCTGTGTGTTGGTGTAGGGAGAGTTAGGTGTGTGGGCCTGTGTGTTGGTGTAGGGAGTTAGGTGTGTGGGCCTGTGTGTTTTGGTGTAGGGAGTTAGGTGTGTGGGCCTGTGTGTTGGTGTAGGGAGAGTTAGGTGTGTGGGCATGTGTGTGTTGGTGTAGGGAGTTAGGTGTGTGGGCCTGTGTGTTGGTGTAGGGAGAGTTAGGTGTGTGGGCATGTGTGTGTTGGTGTAGGGAGTTAGGTGTGTGGGCCTGTGTGTTGGTGTAGGGAGAGTTAGGTGTGTGGGCATGTGTGTGTTGGTGTAGGGAGTTAGGTGTGTGGGCCTGTGTGTTGGTGTAGGGAGAGTTAGGTGTGTGGGCCTGTGTGTGTTGGTGTAGGGAGAGTTAGGTGTGTGGGCCTGTGTGTTTTGGTGTAGGGAGTTAGGTGTGTGGGCCTGTGTGTTTTGGTGTAGGGAGTTAGGTGTGTGGGCCTGTGTGTTTTGGTGTAGGGAGTTAGGTGTGTGGGCCTGTGTGTTGGTGTAGGGAGAGTTAGGTGTGTGGGCATGTGTGTGTTGGTGTAGGGAGTTAGGTGTGTGGGCCTGTGTGTTTTGGTGTAGGGAGTTAGGTGTGTGGGCCTGTGTGTTGGTGTAGGGAGAGTTAGGTGTGTGGGCCTGTGTGTTTTGGTGTAGGGAGTTAGGTGTGTGGGCCTGTGTGTTGGTGTAGGGAGAGTTAGGTGTGTGGGCATGTGTGTGTTGGTGTAGGGAGTTAGGTGTGTGGGCCTGTGTGTTGGTGTAGGGAGAGTTAGGTGTGTGGGCATGTGTGTGTTGGTGTAGGGAGTTAGGTGTGTGGGCCTGTGTGTTGGTGTAGGGAGAGTTAGGTGTGTGGGCCTGTGTGTTGGTGTAGGGAGAGTTAGGTGTGTGGGCCTGTGTGTTGGTGTAGGGAGAGTTAGGTGTGTGGGCCTGTGTGTTGGTGTAGGGAGTTAGGTGTGTGGGCCTGTGTGTTTTGGTGTAGGGAGTTAGGTGTGTGGGCCTGTGTGTTGGTGTAGGGAGAGTTAGGTGTGTGGGCATGTGTGTGTTGGTGTAGGGAGTTAGGTGTGTGGGCCTGTGTGTTGGTGTAGGAGAGTTAGGTGTGTGGGCATGTGTGTGTTGGTGTAGGGAGTTAGGTGTGTGGGCCTGTGTGTTGGTGTAGGGAGAGTTAGGTGTGTGGGCATGTGTGTGTTGGTGTAGGGAGTTAGGTGTGTGGGCCTGTGTGTTGGTGTAGGGAGAGTTAGGGTGTGGGCCTGTGTGTGTTGGTGTAGGGAGAGTAGGTGTGTGGGCCTGTGTGTTTTGGTGTAGGGAGTTAGGTGTGTGGGCCTGTGTGTTTTGGTGTAGGGAGTTAGGTGTGTGGGCCTGTGTGTTTTGGTGTAGGGAGTTAGGTGTGTGGGCCTGTGTGTTGGTGTAGGGAGAGTTAGGTGTGTGGGCATGTGTGTGTTGGTGTAGGGAGTTAGGTGTGTGGGCCTGTGTGTTTTGGTGTAGGGAGTTAGGTGTGTGGGCCTGTGTGTGTTGGTGTAGGGAGTTAGGTGTGTGGGCCTGTGTGTTTTGGTGTAGGGAGTTAGGTGTGTGGGCCTGTGTGTTGGTGTAGGGAGAGTTAGGTGTGTGGGCATGTGTGTGTTGGTGTAGGGAGTTAGGTGTGTGGGCCTGTGTGTTGGTGTAGGGAGAGTTAGGTGTGTGGGCATGTGTGTGTTGGTGTAGGAAGTTAGGTGTGTGGGCCTGTGTGTTGGTGTAGGGAGAGTTAGGTGTGTGGGCCTGTGTGTTGGTGTAGGGAGAGTTAGGTGTGTGGGCCTGTGTGTGTTGGTGTAGGGAGATTCAGGTGTGTGGGCCTTTTTGTGTTGGTGTAGGGATAGTTAGGTGTGTGGGCCTGTGTGTTTTGGTGTAGGGAGAGTTAGGTGTGTGGGCCTGTGTGTTTTGGTGTAGGGAGAGTTAGGTGTGTGGGCCTGTGTGTTTTGGTGTAGGGAGAGTTAGTTGTGTGGGCCTGTGTGTTTTGGTGTAGGGAGAGTTAGTTGAGGCAGCTTGATGTACCAGTACACCCCCTGGACAGGACACTAGTCTATCTCCTGTTTCTGTAGTGAGGCAGCTTGATGTACCAGGACACCCTCTGGACAGGACACTAATCTATCTCCTGTTTCTGTGGTGAGGCAGCTTGATGTACCAGGACACCCTCTGGACAGGACACTAGTCTATCTCCTGTTTCTGTAGTGAGGCAGCTTGATATACCAGGACACCCTCTGGACAGGACACTATTTTATCTCCTGTTTCTGTAGTGAGGCAGCTTGATGTACCAGGACACCCTCTGGACAGGACACTAGTCTGTATGGTGACAGCCTGTACGGTGCGCCTATCTTTACCATTGCTTTGAATTGATACATCAAATAAAATTCAAATTGTATTTGTTTCCCGAATACAATAGGTGTAGAGGCTTACTTACAAGCTTTTAAAACCAACAATGCAGTTTTAAGAAAAAAATTCCCCCAAAATAAATATATATATATTACAAAAATAAGAAGAAATAAAAGTCTAAAAATAATTAAAGAGCAGCTGTGAAATAGCAAATCAAATCAAATTTTATTTGTCAAATGCACATGGTTAGCAGATGTTAATGCGAGTGTAGCGAAATGCTTGTGCTTCTATTTCCGACAATGCAGTAATAACCAACGAGTAATCTAACCTAACAATTCCACAACTACTACATTATACACACAAGTGTAAAGGGATACCTATTGAAGTGAATTAGATGATGAACATCGTCTCAGTTGGTAACTGTTAATGACTTACATCAGCAAACCAGTTGCTTTTAGTGTAAAGAGATTTTAAGTAAGAGTCTACGAGTACGTCTTGTGTACGACCTTCCACCTTCCCGATTCTCATGTCGTTTGCAACTGACCTTAGAGCAAGGCACTAAAGTCCTTCTAGATAAGAGCGACTGCTACAGTAAATGACTAAAATAATTATAATAACAGATATATATATATATATATATATATATATATATAGAATATTTAGATTTGCGTCCTAAACTTAGGTCTGTCCCCTATTCCCTAAGTAGTGCACTTCTTTTGGACCAGGGTCCTATAGGGAATCATTTACCATTTCTGGATAGACAGGAATCCGTTAACGCAGCAGGAGGAGCAGATGCTTCCCTGATGTTGAACGGATGGACTTTTTGATGATAGCAGGATTGATTATAGTGTAGGGAGCAACTGTATTTTCTTAGACACTTGCTCACTTGATCGGAGGTTAGTTAGATGAATAGCAACATCACTCAACCGGCCTGCATGGGGTAAGGCGTGCAGCCACATCGTTCTAGCGGCCTGCATGGGGTAAGGCGTGCAGCCGCATCGTTCTAGCGGTCTGCATGGGGTAGGCCTATGTTTTAGGCTTACACCTGGAAATACAGAACCAGCAACGAGAAACCGCTTCAAAGCTTCCTTCGGGATGAAGGGATTGTTCAGAGATAAATGACCCCACGGTGTTGATAGATACAGCGAAATACATTTGGCTTTAAATGAAAATTGCAGTAGTTCAACTCAAGAGATATCTGTTCAAGTCCCATGATTTTCTGTGTGGATACACAACACTTGTGCAATTTCATCTCCCACAAAATCTGACATGAATGGCTAGGCTCTATTAACTGAGACGGAGAGGCCTTCGGCTGGTCTGTAACTACTGCTATTAATCCATATACTATAGCTACTGTAGCCGCTGTATCAAGATGTATGAAATAACAGAATTGTCCGTTCGTTCGTTCTAAAATATATTATAAAAAATAAAACCCATTATGATGTTTCTGTATTGAACACGATTTTAGACTCACAATCAATTTGTGATGTTGTGAAATTTGTGCAGATATTATGAGAAAGTGTATTGTCATTTCTGACGTGGTAGTACACTGTATATCCATTCACTTCTATGGTTATAGTTGATGGTCATGTAACCTGATAGTGATTATAGTTGATGGTGATGTAACCTGATAGTGATTATAGTTGATGTTGTTGTAACCTGATAGTGATTATAGTTGATGGTGATGTAACCTGATAGTGATTATAGTTGATGGTGATGTAACCTGATAGTGATTATAGTTGATGGTGATGTAACCTGATAGTGATTATAGTTGATGGTGATGTAACCTGATAGTGATTATAGTTGATGTTGTTGTAACCTGATAGTGATTATAGTTGATGGTGATGTAACCTGATAGTGATTATAGTTGATGGTGATGTAACCTGATAGTGATTATAGTTGATGGTGATGTAACCTGATAGTGATTATAGTTGATGGTGATGTAACCTGATAGTGATTATAGTTGATGTAACCTGATAGTGATTATAGTTGATGGTGATGTAACCTGATAGTGATTATAGTTGATGGTGATGTAACCTGATAGTGATTATAGTTGATGGTGATGTAACCTGATAGTGATTATAGTTGATGTAACCTGATACTGATTATAGTTGATGGTGATGTAACCTGATAGTGATTATAGTTGATGTAACCTGATAGTGATTATAGTTGATGGTGATGTAACCTGATAGTGATTATAGTTGATGTAACCTGATAGTGATTATAGTTGATGGTGATGTAACCTGATAGTGATTATAGTTGATGTAACCTGATAGTGATTATAGTTGATGGTGATGTAACCTGATAGTGATTATAGTTGATGGTGATGTAACCTGATAGTGATTATAGTTGATGGTGATGTAACCTGATAGTGATTATAGTTGATGGTGATGTAACCTGATAGTGATTATAGTTGATGGTCATGTAACCTGATAGTGATTATAGTTGATGGTGATGTAACCTGATAGTGATTATAGTTGATGATTATAGTTGATGTAACCTGATTATAGTTGATTATAGTTGATGGTGATGTAACCTGATAGTGATTATAGTTGATGGTGATGTAACCTGATAGTGATTATAGTTGATGGTGATGTAACCTGATAGTGATTATAGTTGATGTAACCTGATAGTGATTATAGTTGATGGTGATGTCACCCACAATATCAAAGTGGTATTATGTTTTTATTTTTTTTATTTACGTATACAAATGAATTACAAATGAAAAGATGAAATGAAATGAACCCCTTTGTTAAGGCAAGCCTAAATAAGTTCAGGAGTAAACGTTTGCTTTAACAAAGTTACATAATAAGGACCATGGTGTTTAACACGATTTTTGAATGACTACCTCACCTCTGTACCCCACACATACAATTATATGTAAAGTATATTATATGTGAATTTCAAAGACAGATTCAACCAGGGAGATGTTCAAATGCTTCATAAATAAGGGCACCTATTGGAGAATGAAATGAAAAGCAGACATTGAATATCCTTTTGAGCATGGTATTAATACCAAAACAATTAACAAAGTGAAAAAAAGGAAGGCTGTACTGAAACAAAATAGTCCAGAATATGCATCCTGTTTGCATCAAGCCATTAAAGTAAAACTTCCAAAAATGTAGCAAAGAAATTAACTTCATGTCCTGAATGCAAAGTGTTATGTTTGGGGCGAATCCAATACAACATATTACTGCAACACTGTAACACTATCCATACCACTCTCTACATAGTGGTGGCTGCCTCATGTTATGGGTATATTTGCAATTGTTGAGGACTGGTGAGTTTTTCAGGATAAAAAATAAACTGAGTGGAGCAAAGCACAGGCAACATCCTATTGGAAAACCTGGTTCAGTCTACTTTCCACCAGACACTGGGGGAAAAATTCACCTTTCAGCAGGAACTTAACTTAAAACACAAGGCCAAATCTACACTGGAATTGCTTCCCAAGAAAACAGTGAATGTTGCTGATTGGTCGAGTTACAGTTGTGACTCAAATCTACTGGAAAATATATGGAAAAACTTCAAAATGGTTGACTAGCAATGATCAACAATCAATTTGAAAGATCTTGAAGAAGTTTGAAAATAATAATTGGCAAATGTTGCACAATCCAGGTGTGGAAAGCTCTTACCCAGAGACTTACCCAGAAAGACACATGGCTGAAAATTGCTGCTATGAGGTGATTCCACAAAGTATTGACTCATGGGTGTGAATACTTATATAAATTAGATATTGCTGAATTTAATTGTCAATACATTTTCAAAAAAGAAAATGAAAAACATATTTTCACTTTGTCATTTAATGGGGAATTTTGTTTAGGTAGGTAAAAGGAAAAATCAATCCATTTTGAATTCAGGTTGTAACAACAACCAAATGTGGAATAAGTCAAGGGGTATGAATACTTTCTGAAGGCACTGTATATCTAATTGTAAGTTGCTCTGGATAAGAGCGTCTGCTAAATGACTCCAATGTAAAATGTAGGTTGAATATGCTGCTTAGAGAGTAGGACCAGGACACTAGGTGTTCATTCCACACCATGACCCACAAATTGTCCTTTAAACACAATTCATGAGTGGCATTCTACGTCAAGCATTTCACAAATTCTTCTATCTCAGTTAAATGTCCGCCATAAACCTGCATGGCGCTACCAGACGTTATATTGATTGGTCTAAATGGTAATGTCTTTAGAGCCAAGACATCTGATGTTTCACCATTAAATCAGAGATAAAGCATGTAACATTCTAATGATATTTACCAACAGCTGTTATAATGCTGCTTCACTGGGAAGGGGGGGCAGCCAGTCTACTGTTTATAGCCCCAGTGGTTGTCTTCATTGATTTCATCAGGGAAAAATAGAATCAATAAAAATATCAGTCAGTAGAGATGTTCCTAAACAATATTTTCATCTTTAAAGGGCAAACAAGTCCAAAACATTAACACCTTTGATGCATTATATTACAAACATAGAAACAATGGACATCTACAAACCCTTTGGGAGCTGACAAAGGAACAAAAGCAATTTTCAAAATCCCACTTGCTCAAAATTCCACTTGCCAGAACTTGGGACTCCATGATGATGCTTTCATTCTGTAAGAGTTAGTAGAAATCACTTTCGCTTAACAGAGTCATTTATAGTAATCAAAAATTAGCTAAAATACATTCCCCAAACTACAATTAGGTCATATAGATGTTCCAGTGAACCGAAGGCCTCTGGAGCCTAAGAACTATGGGTTTATTCTTATTGGTTATAACATGAAAGCCTTGATAACTTATTTGTCAAAAAGCACCAGTGTTTCATCAAGGAGGGACGTATTTATGTACGTTAGCTGTGCACGGTGCTATGTTAGTGGCTGCGCCCATAATTGCTTCGTTAAAACCAGTTGCTTTGTGTGTCCTAGAGTAATTAAGTAGACGGAATTTTACATTACACTAGTGAAAATTAACAAAGAACACATCTGGGTGTCCCATAGGTTTAGTCATTAAAAAGCCCATTATTTTTCAAATTACTTTCTCAATCTTTCTGCCCCTCTAATCCTAAGGTATTTCCCTGTGGATACTTGCTGTTACTGTTTTTGAATGACTCCTTTAGGAAAGTTAACATTTAGAGACCGTATGTCCTGTTTTGGCTGCTCTTCTACGAGGTGAACCCCATTTTCACTGGCAGCCATGATGCTAAGAGAACTGACAATCGCCAGACTTGCAGGTATCAGTGCCAAATCAGTTGTAAATCCCCATTTCAAGTAGGCTACTCAGTCCTTGCCATTATCTACCACTGCCTGGTTAAGCTAATTAAATCTCATTCATTCTGACTTCAGAAGTTTATTGCAAGTATTTGTAACCACCTAATTGTTTTATATTGTGGTTTTATCTTTATAGCTGAGAATCTGCTTTAGGGAAACACCTGCTGTGTCACGACTTCTGCCGAAGTCGTTGCCTCTCCTTGTTCGGGCGGTGCTCGGCGTTCGACGTCACCGGTCTTCTAGCCATCATTGATCCTTTTTTCATTTTCCATTGGTTTTTGTCTTGTCTTCCCACACACCTGTTTTCAATCCCATTCATTACCTGTTGTGTATTTAACCCTCTGTTTCCCCTCATGTCTTTGTCAGAGATTGATTTGTTGTCTGTGTAGTGTGCTTGTTTGTATAGGTGCGCGTCGGGTCTTCGTACCCATGTTTTGTTTGTTTGTACATTTATTGTTATGGAGCATACTCGTGGAACTTTATTAAAAGACTCCATATTTAAACTCCAGTTTGACTCTCCTGCGCCTGACTTCCCTGCCACCTATTACACCTATGCGTGACAGAATCTCTGACAAAGACATGAGGGGAAACAGAGGGTTAAATACATAACAGGTAATGAATGGAAAATGAAAAAAGGATCAATGATGGCTAGAAGACCGGTGACGTCGAACGCCGAGCACCGCCCGAACAAGGAGAGGCAAAGACTTCGGCAGAAGTCGTGACATGCTGTCAATACATTTGAAGTGTATTTTCTATTCTCTGAATTCACAGAGTGGAGATGACACCACATTTACATGCACACCAATATCCCATTATTATTCGGGATAGTCAAGTATTCCGATTTTAGTTGAAAGATATAAACATCATATCTCGTTTACAATAACCCGAAAAAAAGCTTGTATCCCAGGTTATCAGAAATGCGGATAAAATCCCTGGAATATGCTGATTTTAGACGGGATACTGTAGCATTGTAAACATCTTATCTAGTTTACTGTTGTTGTTTTTTTTGCGGTCAGCAAAGGCTCAGTTTCACATATCATTGGTGTTGTGTGCTGTTTTTATCTGATTGTCAAACAAATGACTTCAAATAATAATGATTTATTTTGCTGATACTGATGCTGATTTTGCTGATACTTTTGCTGATGCTGATGCTGATTTTGCTGATACTGATGCTGATTTTGCTGATACTGATGCTGATTTTGCTGATACTGATGCTGATTTTGCTGATGCTGATGCTGATTTTGCTGATGCTGATGCTGATTTTGCTGATGCTGATTTTGCTGATGCTGCTTTTGCTGATGCTGATGCTGATTTTGCTGATGCTGATTTTGCTGATGCTGATGCTGATTTTGCTGATGCTGATTTTGCTGATACTGATGCTGATTTTGCTGATACTGATGCTGATTTTGCTGATACTGATGCTGATTTTGCTGATACTGATGCTGATTTTGCTGATACTGATGCTGATTTTGCTGATGCTGATTTTGCTGATACTGATGCTGATTTTGCTGATGCTGATGCTGATTTTGCTGATACTGATGCTGATTTTGCTGATACTGATGCTGATTTTACTGATGCTGATTTTGCTGATACTGATGCTGATTTTGCTGATACTGATGCTGATTTTGCTGATGCTGATGCTGATTTTGCTGATACTGATGGACCGGGGAGAAAATGCAATAACTACAAAAACAAAAGTGGAAAGATTGCAACATGTCCAAATGTCATCAGTTTGAACGGTTTTAAGGGAATGACAGGCTGAGAAAATGACGACACACGTTTCTGATCTACAGTTAGTCTTGGGT
This sequence comes from Oncorhynchus nerka, assembly GCF_034236695.1. Taxonomy (NCBI): domain Eukaryota; kingdom Metazoa; phylum Chordata; class Actinopteri; order Salmoniformes; family Salmonidae; genus Oncorhynchus; species Oncorhynchus nerka. The sequence continues at coordinate 7,843,943 of NC_088400.1, forward strand.
ACATATTTTATGTGGTTGAAATGCTGTCTGTTTGCATAAACCTGTCAACGATTAACACATGACATTACACGCTCATTCACAATAAATAAGTTATATGTCTCCACTCCTGTTCCCGGGACAAAATTTACATTTGTTGTATCCTTTTACTGCAAGAAATGCATAATTCTGCATTAGTTAATATTATATTAGGGGCTTAGGATATCACTGTTCAATCCAATGATCTCATACGATCATTCAAGTTACATAATACAATATTAGTTTCAATGTTTCAATGTTTCAATTTTCTGATCCACTCATACAATTTTAAAATATCAACTGAGTTTCAATGTCAAGGATATTTTGATATTATTATTATTTTTATTCAATTTCTGACATCCCCCTTGTATCCTTTGATAATGTTTAGCTGAAATATTGGTGGGGTTAGAGAAACTACAGCGATTGCTAAGCACGTGCTTCAAGCATATACTACTATTACAGTGACAGGGAGGGAGGCACATTGAGAGAGAGAGACATTTGGATGAGGCCACTCAACCAAAGAGGTAAATTAATGGGGTCTTTAGGATGAGAAATCTCTCTCTCTCTCTCTCTCTCTCTCTCTCTCTCTCTCTCTCTCTCTCTCTCTCTCTCTCTCTCACACTCACACTCACACTCACACTCACACTCACACACACATGCCCTGTGGCTATGCAAGCTGCACGTTTTCCATCACAAGAGTTCAGGGGCAGTCCTTCTCAAAGTAATCAGTGCAGTCAGTGACATCACCAAAACAGTTAACTCCTGACAATGCAATGGTGTGTGTGTGTGTGTGTGTGTGTGTGTGTGTGTGTGTGTGTGTGTGTGTGTGTGTGTGTGTGTGTGCCTGTGTAACCACCTCCAATGACCACAGCAAGGTGTAGGTTCATCTCCCCCTGAACCAAAGTGGTAGCATCCACAGCAAGGTGGAGGTTCATCTCCCCCTGAACTGAAGTGGTAGCATCCACAGCAAGGTGGAGGTTCATCTCCCCCTGAACTGAAGTGGTAGCATCCACAGCAAGGTGTAGGTTCATCTCCCCCTGAACTGAAGTTGTAGCATCCACAGCAAGGTGTTGGTTCATCTCCCCCTGAACCAAAGTGGTAGCATCCACAGCAAGGTGTTGGTTCATCTCCCCCTGAACTGAAGTGGTAGCATCCACAGCAAGGTGTTGGTTCATCTCCCCCCTGAACTTAATTGGTAACATCCACAGGAAGGTGTAGGTTCATCTCCCCCCTGAACTGAAGTGGTAGCATCCACAGCAAGGTGTTGGTTCATCTCCCCCTGAACTGAAGTGGTAGCATCCACAGCAAGGTGTAGGTTCATCTCCCCCTGAACTGAAGTGGTAGCATCCACCTTCCTATTGATCTACAAACTTAGACATCACGCAATTTCCATCAGCAACGGCAATATTTTCGTTTTCCTTTTCAAATGAATAGAGGTAAATTGTTACAATTTGAAAAACTATATTTAAAACATAAAAAATGTACATTGTAGAAAATCAGGATTTTGTACATTGAAAACAATTGTCTATCCTTCAATTTAAATGACTGGATCATAAAATGTAAATCTTCAGAAATTGAAACTACCATTTTAATTTGAAGGAGTGTGTTAGATCATCAAAGACCCCTTGTTATAGGCCTACAGTCAGTGTCTGTATTTCAGATAATATTCCATATGAGCTTGAATGAGGGATTTTCTGTTTATTCATGGACACATTCAGATATTCGTGAGCGGGATATCAAAGATGCATGTAAACGGCTTATCCGGAATAACACCTAAAGCGGGATATGAGCTACTATCCTTTAATACTCTGCACATGCTAACGCGGTCACCGTAATGTCGGCCCGTGTATTCCTATTAAGTTGAAGTCTTACACACCAAAAACAATTGCGTTCCTCGAGGGCACTTTAGGAAAGGTGATGATTCTATGTGGACTCACACTGAGCGTGTCAATGATTCTTTGCAGTTAAACAAAAAAAAAGGGGTTCTTTCCTTAATTAGTGTTAATTATGATATAAGGCGTGTCTGAGAGTGTCATTCCAGTTAATCGAATCTGTTGTAATATGCTATTACATGTTATACACTGAGTATACAAAACATTAAGAACACCTGCTCTTTCCATGACATAGACTGACCAGGTGAATCCAGGTGAACGCTATGATCCCTTGTTGATGTCTCTTGTTAAATCCACCTCAATCAGTGTAGATGAAGGGGAGGAGACAGGTCAAAGAAGGATTTTTAAACCTTGAAACAATTAAGACATGGATTGTACATGTGTGCCATTCAGTTCATTAATTGTACCTTTATTTAACTAGGCAAGTCAGTCAAGAATAAATTATTATGTACAATTACGGCCTACCCCGGCCAAACCCTAACCTGGACATTTCTGGGGCAATTGCGTACCAACCTATGGGACTCCCAATCACGGCCGGTTGTGATAGAGCCTAGAATCGAACCAGGGTCTGTAGTGACACCTCTAGCACTGAGATGCAATGCCTTAGAGCACTGCGCCACTTGAAGTGCCTTTGAACGGGGTATGGTAGTAGTGGCCAGGCGCACCGGTTTGTGTCAAGAAATGTAACACTTAACAGTTTCCCGTGTGTATCAAGAATAGTCCACCACCCAAAGCAATCCAGTCAACTTGACACAAACGTGGGAAGCATTGGAGTCAACATGAGCCAGCATCCCTGTGGAAGGCTTTTGACACCATGCCCCGAACGAATTGTTCTGAAGGCAAAAGGAGTCTGGTATACTCTGTGTATACGACTATGGCTAGTTACGGTGTCTTGTGAAAGACTCATGTACGGCCTTGTGTCAATTGAGAACGGTTGACTAAGTTAGTAGTTCTTAATTCACTCCTCAGGGACCCTCAGTCATTCCAGACCTAGCACACCTGGTGCAACGTGTTAATAAACACAATAATAAAACCAATTGGGAAATGTAACAGTATATTATGGCTATTAAACCAAAATAAAAGAGAAACCTTGTGATTCTACAAAGAACTTTTTAGATAGAGAAAGATTTTTAAAGGAACCATTCTCTACAAAAATTCAATAAATGACAATAACAAAAATATTTTATATATATATATATATATTATTATAGAACATTTGGAAAGGGTTCTATACTGTTTCCAACCAGTGGTCCTCCAGTACCCCACAACAGTACATCATTTTATTGCAATCCTGGACAAGAACACCTGATTCAACTTGTCAACTAATCATCTAGCCCTGAATTACTTGAATGAGATGTTTGTGTCGAACGGCTGTCTTTTTTTTTGGGGGGGGCATCCTGAACATATGACATCTTGGCAGAGACCCCTGAGTAACAAGATCCTTGACATTCAGGTCTTATTTTGTTCACAATTTGAATCCCAAGAAGAAAAATAACATGAATGAGTATGTAAAAAATCACTTGTTTTCCCCTCTGTGCCTCTGAGACGAAAAATCTTCTGGACACAACAGTTTCTGATGGAATTATTTCTAAAACTGCTATCACACACACACACACACACACACACACACACACACACACACACACACACACACACACACACACACACACACACACACACACACACACACACACACACACACAAAAACACCATGCCGGAACACAGCTATTCAGCTTTAATGGTTGCCATGTCAACAGCCACAGTTTTTTTCTTGGACACATGGGGTGTTAACCTCAAACAAAATAAAGACATCTTTGTATTGCCGCCTATACATTGCTGAATGTTGGCTTATTATGACCAGAACAAGACTTGTTTTAAATAGCCTCATGCACAGACAGGAAGCATAGGCCAGTACTTTACCTAGGCCAGTACTTTACCTATGCCAGTACTTTAAGTTGATTCTGCAACTAAAAGGATCATGAATTTTCGGCTTGTAGACTGCATGTCTATAAGTTATATACTGCATGTACAGACTGCATGTATAGAGACTGCATTTACAGACTGCATATAGATACTTCATGTATAGAGACTGCATGTATAGAGACTGCATGTATAAACTGCATGAATAGACTGCATATATAGACTGCATTTATAGAGACTGCATATATAGACTGCATGTAGAGACTGCATGTATAGAGACTGCATATGTAGACTGCATGTAGAGACTGCATGCATAGAGACTGCATGTGTAGACAGCATGTAGAGACTGCATGTATGGAGACTACATATATAGACTGCACGTAGAGATTGCATGTATAGAGACTGCATATATAGACTGCATGTATAGAGATGCATGTATATAGACTGTGGGTATAGAGACTGCATGTATAGAGATGCATGTACATAGACTGCATGTATAGAGACTGCACGTATAGAGATGCATGTATAGAGGCTGCATGTATAGAGACTGCATGTATAGAGACTGCATATACAGAGACTGCATGCACAGAGACTGAGAGTATAGAGACTGCATGTATAGAGACTGCATGTATAGAGACTGCATGTATAGAGACTGCATATACAGAGACTGCATGCACAGATACTGAGGGTATAGAGACTGCATGTATAGAGACTGCATGTATAGAGACTGCGGGTATAGAGACTGCATGTATAGAGACTGCATATATAGAGACTGGATCTATAGAAACTCTATGTACAGAGACAGCATGTACAGAGACTGCATGTACTGAGACTGTGGGTATAGAGACTGCGGGTATAGAGACTGCATGTATAGAGACTGCATGTACAGAGACTGTAGGGGTAATAGAGACAGGCGGAGCCCAGCCAACAGCGACTGCATGTATAGAGACTGCATGTATAGAGTTATGCACAAGCTGTATAGCATATTGTATATAACATATATTGATGAATATAACGAAGTACGATGTAGTGTAATAAAGGGTATATTTTTTTTAAAGCACCTTTTTGTGACGTTAGATCAGCTGCATTTCAAGGTCATGCATATACACAGCTCACCTGCAGACAGTTTACACCTCCCTGCCAAGTACTACAACGCCTCCAAATACCCTTCCCCTCCAAAGTATTGCACCAAATAAGGCAATCGTGTCATCTTAAGCAGTTTCCCAATCTCACATATTTCACCTCTTCAGAGAAGGTGTAGGATAATGTAGCAGCGCATGTCTCTTAAAAAATACAAAATATATTGGATATCTTATTTACTGACACTACCACCAGGAATATTTCTGAGGTTTTGCAACAGTGGAAGTGGAGGAGGAGGGGGGAGGGTAGCTTTCATCCACCCAGGGACCCTTGACAGGGGTTGCTTTCATAAGAGCAGAGCCATAGGAGAAAAGAGAAGGAGGGGTTGAGACCATACTAGCCCAGCCCCTATCCACCGTGATATATCTTTATCATTTTAGGTGATGGGCTGACCTCTAAGAGTTGGTGAGGGGGGTCCTCATTAATACAACTTTAAAACCCTCCTGGCTCATTCCTCTTATTTTCTTGATACCTGTGACCTTTCTAAGGACGCAGCCTAGAATGGGTGATATCAAACAGAGCCCTCCGTGGCAGCTCTTTTAGTCGAGAGAATAGAGGAGAGTTTTTTCAGCAATGGATCCTGTTTGGTTTAGTAAAAAAAAAGCCCATCATGTTATTGTCTCTAAGGTAGGCTAACTAAAATGTCAGACATATTTTATCTTGTAGCAAGCTTGTGTGAGCATGACTGTTGTCTCATAGTGTTCCATTTGAATTAGGAAATTGATTTTATATTGTTACTAAACAAATCAAATTACAACAGGTTAGGTCTGTAAGGTCCCAAGGGCTTTATTGTATAGGGGGAACCAACCCCAATGTGTACAGTAGATTCCTATTGTATAGGGGGAACCAACCCCAATGTGTACAGTAGATTCCTATTGTATAGGGGGGAACCAACCCAATGTGTACAGTAAATTCCTATTGTATAGGCAGGAACCAACCCAATGTGTACAGTAGATTCCTATTGTAAGGAGGAACCAACCCAATGTGTACAGTAGATACCTATTGTATAGGGGGAACCAACCCAATGTGTACAGTAAATTCCTATTGTATGAACCAACCCAATGTGTACAGTAGATTCCTATTGTAGCGGGAGGGGAACCAACCCAATGTGTACAGTAGATTCTAATAGGGCAGAACCAACCCAATGTGTACAGTAGATTCCTATTGTTGAGGAGGCAGAATCAGGAGATTCCTATTGGAGGGGAACCAAGGGAATGTGTACAGTAGATTCCTATTGTATAGGGGGAACCAACCCAATGTGTACAGTAGATTCCTATTGTAAGGGGGAACCAACCCAATGTGTACAGTAGATTCCTATTGGGAAGTGTTGGGGAACCAACCCATTGTGTACAGTAGATTCCTATTGTATAGGGAGACTTGGTACAGTAGATTCCTATTGTAGGGAAGAACCAACCCAATGTGTACAGTAGATTCCTATTGTAGGGGGGAACCAACCCAATGTGTACAGTAGATACCTGATAGGGGAACCAACCCAATGTGTACAGTAGATTCCTATTGTATAGGGAGGAACCAACCCAATGTGTACAGTAGATTCCTATTGTATAGGGAGGAACCAACCCAATGTGTACAGTAGATTCCTATTGTATAGGGAGGAACCAACCCAATGTGTACAGTAGATTCCTATTGTATCAAGGAACCAACCCAATGTGTACAGTAGATTCCTATTTATAGGGAGGAACCAAAATGTGTACAGTAGATTCCTATTGTATAGGGAGGAACTGTGACAATGTGTACAGTAGATTCCTATTGTATAGGGGGAACCAACCCAATGTGTACAGTAGATTGTATAGGGAGGAACCAACCCAATGTGTACAGTAGATTCCTATTGTATAGGGAGAACAACCCAATGTGTACAGTAGATTCCTATTGTATAGGGGGAACCAACCCAATGTGTACAGTAGATTCCTATTGTATAGGGAGGAACCAACCCAATGTGTACAGTAGATTCCTATTGTAGGCGGAGGAACCAACCCAATGTGTACAGTAGATTCCTATTGTAGAGGGGGAACCTGGAACCCAATGTGTACAGTAGATTCCTATTGTATAGGGGGAACCAACCCAATGTGTACAGTAGATTCTATTGTATAGAGGAGGAACCAACCCAAGAACCAACCCAAATGTGTACAGTAGATTCCTATTGTATAGGGAGGAACCAACCCAATGTGTACAGTAGATTCCTATTGTATAGGGGGGAACCAACTAAAATGATGTAAAACAGTAGACCTATTGTATAGGGAGGAACCAACCCAATGTGTACAGTAGATTCCTATTGTATAGGGGGAACCAACCCAATGTGTACAGTAGATTCCTATTGTATAGGAGGAACCAACCCAATGTGTACAGTAGATTCTACATTGTAGAACCAACCCAATTCCTATTGTATAGGAGGAACCAACCCAATGTGTACAGTAGATTCCTATTGTAATAGGGGAACCAACCCAATGTGTACAGTAGATTCCTATTGTATAGGGAGGAACCAACCCAATGTGTACAGTAGATTGAAATGAATGTGTTAGATTCCTATTGTATAGGGAGGAACCAACCCAATGTGTACAGTAGATTCCTATTGTATAGGGGGAACCAACCCAATGTGTACAGTAGATTCCTATTGTATAGGGAGGAACCAACAATGTGTACAGTACAATTAGATTCCTATTGTATAGGGGGAACCAACCCAATGTGTACAGTAGATTCCTATTGTATAGGGGAACCAACCAACACTAATCAAACCAATGTGTACAGTAGATTCCTATTGTATAGGGAGGAACCAACCCAATGTGTACAGTAGATTCCTATTGTATAGGAGGAACCAACCCAATGTGTACAGTAGATTCCTATTGTATAGGGAGGAACCAACCCAATGTGTACAGTAGATTCCCAGGAACCAACCCAATGTACAACAGTAGGGGGGAACCAACCCAATGTGTACAGTAGATTCCTATTGTATAGGGAGGAACCAACCCAATGTGTACAGTAGATTCCTATTGTATAGGGGGAACCAACCCAATGTACAGTAGATTCCTATTGTATAGGGGGAACCAACCCAATGTGTACAGTAGATTCCTATTGTATAGGGAGGAACCAACCCAATGTGTACATTGTATAGATTCCTATTGTATAGGGAGGAACCAACCCAATGTGTACAGTATAGGGGAACCAACCCCAATGTACAGTAGATTCCTATTGTATAGGGAGGAACCAACCCAATGTGTACAGTAGATTCCTATTGTATAGGGAGGAACCAACCCAATGTGTACAGTAGATTCCTATTGTATAGGGGGAACCAACCCAATGTGTACAGTAGATTCCTATTGTATAGGGGGAACCAACCCAATGTGTACAGTAGATTCCTATTGTATAGGGGGAACCAACCCAATGTGTACAGTAGATTCCTATTGTATAGGGAGGAACCAACAGTAGATGAACCAACCCAATGTGTACAGTAGATTCCTATTGTATAGGACAGGGGGAACCAACCCATGTACAGTAGATTCCTATTGTATAGGGAGAACCAACCCAATGTGTACAGGATTCCTATTGTATAGGGGGATGTGTACAGTAGATTCCTATTGTATAGGGGGAACCAACCCAATGTGTACAGTAGATTCCTATTTAATAGGGAGGAACCAACCCAATGTGTACAGTAGATTCCTATTGTATAGGGGGAACCAACCCAATGTGTACAGTAGATTCCTAGTATAGGGGAGGAACCAACCCAATGTGTACAGGATTCCTATTGTATAGGCAGGAACCAACCCAATGTGTACAGTAGATTCCTATTGTATAGGCAGGAACCAACCCAATGTGTACAGTAGATTCCTATTGTATAGGGGGAACCAACCCAATGTGTACAGTAGAACCAATTCCTATTGTATAGGGAGGAACCAACCCAATGTGTACAGTAGATTCCTATTGTATAGGGAGGAACCACACTACCAAGTGTACAGTAGATTGCCTATTGTATAGAGGAGGAGGAACCAGCCAATGTGTACAGTAGATACCAATTGTATAGGGGGAACCAACCCCAATGCCACAGGAGATATAAAGGAGGGGGAGACCATACTAGCCCATGGTAGAGATATAACCCCGACCTGGCCCAGATCCCCAATGAGTTGGTAGAGAGGGGGTCCCCGACCTGGCCCAGATACCCAATGAGCCCGGACGGTAGAGATATAACCCCCTGACCTGGCCCAGATACCCAATGAGCCGGACGGTAGAGATATAACAACCTGGCCCAGAGCCCGGACCTGGCAGCCAGATACCCAATGAGCCGGACGGAGAGATATAACACCCTGTTTGGACCTGGCCCAGATACACAATGAGCCGGACGGTAGAGATATAACACCCGACCTGGCCCAGATACCCAATGAGCCGGACGGTAGAGATATAACACCCCCGACCTGGCCCAGATACCCAATGAGCCGGACGGTAGAGATTGATAACATATTGACCTGGCCCAGAACAAATGAGCCGGACAGAGATTACAACTTGTTACCTGGCCCAGATACCCAATGAGCCGGGGTAGAGATATAACACCCCGACCTGGCCCAGATACCCAATGAGCCGGACGGTAGAGATATAACACCCCGAACCAACCTGGCCCAGATACCAATGAGCCAGACGGTAGAGGACCTGGCCCAGATGTACAGTAGAGATATAACACTATTGACCTGGCCCAGATAGGGACCTGGCCCAGAACCAATGAGCCAGACGGTAGAGAGATAACACTATTGACCTGGCCCAGATACCCAATGAGCCAGACGGTAGAGATATGACCTGGCCCAGACCAACCCAATGAGCCGGACGGGAGAGATATAGGGGGAACCAACCCAATGGCGGACCTATAAGGGAGACCTGGCCCAGATGTGCCCAATGAGCCGGACGGTAGAGATATAACACCCCGACCTGGCCCAGATACACAATGACCGGACGGTAGAGAGATTCCTATTGTATAACACCCCGACCTGGCCCAGATACACAATGACGGACGGTAGAGATAACACCCTGAACCCAGATACAATGAGCCTAGAGATATAACAACCCTGGCCCAGATACCCAATGAGCCGGACGGTAGAGGAACCAATGGCCCAGATACCCAATGAGCCGGACGGTAGAGATATAACACCCCGACCTGGCCCAGATACCCAATGAGCAGTAGACGGTAGAGATATAACACCCCGACCTGGCCCAGATTCCAATGAGCCGGACGGTAGAGATATAACACCCCGACCTGGCCCAGATACCCAATGAGCCGGACGGTAGAGATAACACCCCGACCTGGCCCAGATACACAATGAGCCGGACGGTAGAGGAACCAACCCAATGTGTACCCAGTAGGCCCAGAACCAACCCAATGATACAATGAGCCGGACGGTAGAGGGGGAACACCCCGACCTGGCCCAGATACCCAATGAGCCGGAGGGTAGAGATATAACACCCCGACCTGGCCCAGATACCCACCCCCGACCTGGCCCAGATACACAATGAGCCGGACGGTAGAGATATAACACCCCGACCTGGCCCAGATATTCCAATGAGAACCGGACGGTAGAGATATAACACCCCGACCTGGCCCAGATACCAATGAGCCGGACGGTAGAGATATAACACCCCGACCTGGCCCAGATACAGATACCAATGAGCCGGACGGTAGAGATATAACACCCCCGACCTGGCCCAGATACACAATGAGCCGGACGGTAGAGATATAACACCCCCGACCTGGCCCAGATACACAATGAGCCGGACGGTAGAGATATAACACCCCCGACCTGGCCCAGATACACAATGAGCCGGACGGTAGAGATATAACACCCCCGACCTGGCCCAGATACCCAATGAGCCGGACGGTAGAGATATAAACACCCCGACCTGGCCCTACACAATGCCCGACCTGGCCCAGATACCCAATGAGCCGGACGGTAGAGATATAACACCTGGCCCCGACCTGGCCCAGATACACAATGAGCCGGACCACCCCGACCTGCCCAGATACACAATGAGCCGGACGGTAGAGATATAACACCCCGACCTGGCCCAGATACACAATGAGCCGGACGGTAGAGATATAACACCCCCGACCTGGCCCAGATACACCAATGAGCCGGACGGTAGAGATATAACACCCCCGACCTGGCCCAGATCCCCGTTATTTGCTGGAGAAGGAAGCGGAGACTTTGCGGATTGAGATCAGGGTGCATCTTCTGTTTCATCGAGTCGTGGCTGAACGACAACGTTAAAAACATACAGCTGGCGGGTTATGTACTTTATCGGCAGAACAGAAAAGCAGCCTCTGGTAAGACACGGGGCGGGGGCCTATGCATTTATACAGCATGATATCTAAGGAAATCTCTAGATTTTGCTCACCTGAGGCAGAGTATCTCATGATAAGCTGTAGACCACACTATCTACCTAGAGAGTTTTCATCTGTATTCTTCGTAGCTGTCTACATACCACCGCAGACCGAAGCTGGCACTAAAACCACAGTCAATGAGCTGTATAAGGCCATAAGCAAACACGAGTGGCCGGGGACTTTAATGCAGGGAAACTTAAATCAGTTTTGTTTTACTTCATTTCAATCAGCATGTTAAATGTGCAACCAGAGGGAAAACAATTCTAGACCACCTTTCCTCCACACACAGCGACACGTACAAAGCTCTCCCTCGCCCTCCATTTGGCAAATCTGACCATAATTATATCCTCCTGATTCATGCTTGCAAGCAAAAATTTAAGCGGGAAGCAATGGTGAATCCGTCAAAAAAAGGTGGTCAAATGAAGCAGATGCTAAGCTACAGGACTGATTTGATAGCCAAGACTGGAATACGTTACAGGATTATTCCTATGGCATTGAGGAGTACACCACATCAGCCATTGGCTTCATCAATAAGTGCATCGATGACGTCTTCCCCACAGTGACCGTACATACCCCAACCAGAAGCCATGGATTACAGGCAGCATCCGCACTGAGCTAAAGGCTAGAGCTGCCGCTTTCAAAAGCTGGACTCTAACCCGGAACCTTATAAGACATCCCGCTATGCCCTCCGACAACCATCAAACAGGCAAAGTGTCAATACAGGACTAAGATTGAATCGTATTCATTTATTTAGGGCTAGGGTTAGGGTTAGGGGGTTAGGGTTAGGGTTAGGGCTAGGGTTAGGGTTAGGGTTAGGGTTAGGGTTAGGGCTAGGGTTAGGGTTAGGGGTAGGGTTAGGGTTAGGGCTAGGGTTAGGGTTAGGGGGTTGGGGTTGGGGTTATTGGGTGTGTAGAGGGAAAAGACAGCAATCCTAAAAAAACACCAATTTCAACAGCATAAATAATTCTGCAGTTAGCTTTAAAAGATCAAAGGCCAATCAAAGTGATTACCTTCTCCAACATTTCAATTCATATTTCACTCTCACGTTTGATGTGCACCTTGTAGAAGCCTCATTCTTTATTCGATGCCATCGTTTCAGCTACTCTATATATCTGACTCCTCCCTGTTCAAATACCTCTCAACTGACCTTGAAATATCAAGCAATGCTTCTTCTTCTGCACTTGATCAGACCATTTCTATTAACAGATGAGTTTGATTGAACCGATGCATGGAAGTGAGTCCTGGTCTATAGGTAAAATATGAGGTAGGTAACAATGCCACTTACTCACCGTAAGGCCTTGAGTATGGCAAACTATTTCTGACTCTCAGACATCCAACCCAAATCTCTTGCACGGCCCTGTTCACTTTTAGCCTCAGTAAATGATAGTGTCGTAATATCTGCCCTTTAGCAGATGCTCTTATTCAAAGACACGTACTGTACAGGCATGCAAACAACCTTGTTTGCGAGTGGACCTTTTCCGTCCCGAAATATCCCACGAAATACTAGACATTTGACTTAATACATTAATGACAAGTTATTTAAATTAATTCCTTAAGGAAATGGAAGCTTTAAGCCACAATTGAATCATTGACTCTAATTGCGGTGAGATGAATGGTATGGTAATTACCAACCCAGCCGAACATAACTCAGAACCAATCAATTATATTGAGGGGAAAAAATGCTATTAAATGAATGTAGCTAATTGAAATCCCACTTCAGAACGTAATTAGACCCAAATATAACCTTTTTGGAAAAAAATGAAGTTGAAAGGAATAACTGTTTGCTCTTGGTGATTGACGAGGGACAGTAACAGGGATACGAAGGGAAGAACAAAAAAATAGCACATCAAATAAGTAAAGCACCACATTAAGGCTGATGATCAGTAAAAATAGGTTTTATTCTCATGCATATCTTATTAACAGGGGGCTAAAGAGAGAAAAAACAGGAAAGAGAAATTGATCGTAATGATCTTAAAAGACACCACAAACCAGCTACACCTATAGCTATACCTCCGAGGCTCTTGTTTATGAGTGGTGTTTATCCCATTAACATTCTACCTGTAATTCCTCCCATATGGTGAATAACTGATATGGATTAAACAATTAAAGACAATTTTCTCCGCTTGTCTCCTGGCAGAATCCTCCAACTTGCATTTCAATTGAAATGTGCCCCAATAGATGAATACGTTTTACTTCCCTGAACAATTAAACGTGGCATAGCTTGTAAGATTATCTCTAATTAAAAGTGACTGCTGGGGTGTCTGGTGCCTTCATGCAGCTTGTCCTTTGTTGTTGTGTTTTACTCCAGAAACTATAGTGAGTTTTATATTTGGCCTTGTATTCATGTGCAAATAATACATCCTACACTTCCCAGTAGTATTTTAGGGATCTTGTCATTTTTAAATTGGACTTTATTTCTACAGGTTTTTTCTCATTGAGATAATATCTCTTTTCCAAGAGAGATCTGGTCCAATAGCAGCACAGGGAACAACGTTTCAGACAAAACAACTTACATACATACACGAACACAACATTAAACAAAACTATAAACACACATACAGTACAACAGATACATAATACAATTAAAAACACAAACATCTTGACTAAAAACAGCTGGCCTAAAAACATTCTATGATATATACATCGATCAAGTGTTTAAACTCCACCAACGAAACTAGATCATTTTAAAATGTTCAGGAGAGAATTTCAGGAGCACGGTGCTAAGTAACTAAATCTATTTCTACCATGACCTGTTCTACTTTTTGGTACTGGTCGAAGCAAATAAGAGTGGGACCGTAATTGATATTTATTTACTGAACTGACTTAAAAAGAACAGAGAGAAAATGGCATTTTACCCAACATGGCCTTATAAATCAGTGTATACCAGTGTTTAAGCCTACGCAAGGTCAATGACGACCAGCCAACAGCGCTGTAGAGATCCTAATGATGTGTTAGAAATTTCTGATTTGTAATGAACCTGAGGGCTACATGATACACTGAATGAGGTGCTCTCAGGGTCGTGTCTGAGGCCGGCATATACAGTGGGGAGAACAAGCATTTGATACACTGCTGATTTTGCAGGTTTTCCTACTTACAAAGCATGTAGAGGTCTGTAATTTTTATCATAGGTACACTTCAACTGTGAGAGACGGAATCTAAAACAAAAATCCAGAAAATCACATTGTATGATTTTTAAGTAATTAATTTGCATTTTATTGGGACATGATTTGGCATTTGAAAATACCATGCATTTTGTTTTACCTGAATTTAGAATCAGCTTTAAATCATACAGATTCTGTTGTATGATGTTAAATGCTCTTTGTGCATTTTCTAAAGCTAAAGATAAACTACTACCACTTGAATAAATAACTGTATCATCTGCATAAAAATGAACATCCCCTGTTTCAATAAGATCCCCATGTTGTTGATATACAAAATGAACAACAGTGGTCCCAAAATAGAACCTTGCGGAACACCTGAGCACACCTCTATGGACTCAGATTTACAACCATCCGCCATTACACATTGTGTACGATTTGATAGGTAATTTATAAACCAATCTAGATCATGACCAGTAATTCCACAACATTTGAACCTTTGCACTAACACATGTCCACGGTGTCAAAAGCCTTCGACAAATCAATAAAAACAGACACACAATGTAACTTCTCAGAGCTCTGCTCTGTCCTTTTGTTTGAGTCACAGCTCTGCTCTGTCCTTTTGTTTAAGTCACAGCTCTGCTGTCCTTTGTTTGAGTCACAGCTCTACTCTGTCCTTTTGAGTCACAGCTCTGCGCTGTCCTTTTGTTTGAGTCACAGCTCTTCTCTGTCCTTTGTTTGAGGCGCAGCTCAACCCCATTAAGATGCATAATGTGTGTACTAGTTCTGCAGCGACTTAAAGATTTTTGGCAATAGCCATGACTGCTTCAGAAGTTTCATCTGAAAATAAGGGAGGAAGGAAGGAAGGAAGGATGGATGGAAGAAAGGGAGGAGGTAAGGACACCCATGTGTGTTAAGGTTAATTTGATGACCCTATCCATCTCAATTAGTGATTTAAAGACATGCTTTTCTCCAAGTAGGTGCGGAAATTGAAATGTGTTACAGATGGTCCTTCTTGAGGGGTTAGTTGGAGATAATATAACACTGTTTTGACATTTCAACCGCCTGGTGGAGCTCTGTAATTTCCAAATAAACATAAAACTATTGGAATGTCTTATTTGAGTTGTCAGTAGTTTTAGAATGGAAAGGTGAAATATTTGACAGCTGAAGGGTTCAAACTCAATTAAACTGAAACTTAAAGTTATTCTAATACATTGAATAGTGTAAAAGACTATGCAGCCACACCATGAATATGAACCATTATGAATATGGCTGTGAAAATGACGCCACCTCATCGGTACATAGTGACAAAGATCAATAACATAATTGCTTTGTTCTTTGTCTGTCACCATCCAGAGCAACCATGCCATTTATTATAATGCTATTTGCTGTCCATTGCAATTGTCATCTCTTTCATTATAATCACCATTTAATTACCATTATTGATGTAATTCTAATCCATCATAAAGTTTTGCGATTTAATTTCTATTCTAAAATGATCACTTTCATTGCTGATTTCCCTTTGTCAAAAGCCATTGAGACAGTATTAGTATAGGCTATGATATTCAATTAATCCTATTCATTTAAACACACTCTGTTTCTAGATGAGATTACAGCTGTGAAAGCATCTGGCATTGATGGCTTAATTGTTATGACTTGTATCTCTTATCCAAGAATCTGGTCTGGCTAAGAGGGTCTTATGAAAATTGTCTAATTGTTTGAAATAAATGTATGCTACTTGTGACTAGTTATCCCAACAGAAATTAGAAGCTTTTGTTTAGATCACAGTGTGTGGGACCACTAGCGGCCTTGCCATTTCCAACAACCAGTGCTGAAAGTGTAACTTTCATTCTATGGGTCTGTCCCAGCCTGTTCCCTATGTAGTGCATTCCTTTTAACCAGTGGCAAACGAGTAGTAGTGACCTAGTGCCAGGTAAAAAGTCAAATCAAATCAAAGTTTATTTGTCACATTCGCCAAATACAACAGGTATGGAGTTTACTGTGAAATGCTTACTTTACAAGCCCTTTAATAATCAACAATGCAGTTGAAGAATGTAGTTAAGAAAATATTTACCAAATAAAGTAAAAATGATTCAAAAGTAACACCATTATCTCAGCCCAAGACCCGTCTCCCCAGCCACCTTCTCTCCAGCCCCGTCTTCCCTGCCCCGTCTCCCCTAACCAGTCACCCCAGCCCGTCTCCCCAGACCCAGCCCCGTCTCCCCAGCCCCGTCACTCCAGCCCCGTCTCCCCAGACCCAGCCCCATCTCCCCAGCCCCGTCTCCCCGCCCCATCTCTCCAGCCCCGTCTCTCCAGCCCCGTCATTCCAGCCCCGTCTCCCCAGACCCAGCCCCGTCTCCCCAGCCCCGTCACTCCAGCCCCGTCACTCCAGCCCCGTCTCCCCAGACCCATCTCCCCAGCCCCGTCGCCCCAGACCCAGCCCCGTCTCCCCAGCCCCGTCATTCCAGCCCCGTCACTCCAGCCCCGTCTCCCCAGACCCAGCCCCATCCCCCAGCCCCGTCACTCCAGCCCCGTCACTCCAGCCCCGTCTTCCCAGCCCCGTCTCCCCGCCCCATCTCTCCAGCCCCGTCACTCCAGTCCCAGCCCCGTCTCCCCAGACCCAGCCCCGTCTCCCCAGCCCCGTCACTCCAGCCCCGTCACTCCTGCCCCGTCTCCCCAGACCCAGCCCCGTCTCCCCAGCCCCGTCTCCCCGCCCCATCTCTCCAGCCCCGTCACTCCAGCCCCGTCTCTCCAGCCCCGTCACTCCAGCTCCGTCTCCCCAGACCCAGCCCCGTCACTCCAGCCCCGTATCTCCAGCCCCGTCACTCCAGCCCCGTCACTCCAGCCCCGTCTCCCCAGACCCAGCCCCGTCTCCCCAGCCCCGTCTCCCCGCCCCATCTCCCCGCCCCATCTCTCCAGCCCCGTCACTTAAGCCCTGTCAGTCCAGCCCCGTCACTCCAGCCCCGTCACTCAAGCCCCGTCAGTCAAGCCCCGTCACTCCAGCCCCGTCACTCCAGCCCCGTCCCCCAGCCCCGTCACTCCAGCCCCGTCACTCCAGCCCCGTCACTCCAGCCCCGTCACTCCAGCCCCGTCTCCCCAGACCCAGCCCCGTCTCTCCAGCCCCGTCTCCCCGCCCCATCCCTCCAGCCCCGTCACTCCAGCCCCGTCTCTCCAGCCCCGTCACTCCAGCTCCGTCTCCCCAGACCCAGCCCCGTCACTCCAGCCCCGTATCTCCAGCCCCGTCACTCCAGCCCCGTCACTCCAGCCCCGTCTCCCCAGACCCAGCCCCGTCTCCCCAGCCCCGTCTCCCCCGCCCCATCTCCCCCGCCCCATCTCTCCAGCCCCGTCACTCAAGCCCCGTCATTCAAGCCCCGTCACTCCAGCCCCGTCACTCCAGCCCCGTCTCCCCAGCCCCGTCACTCCAGCCCCGTCACTCCAGCCCCGTCACTCCAGCCCCGTCTCCCCAGACCCAGCCCCGTCTCTCCAGCCCCGTCTCCCCCGCCCCATCTCTCCAGCCCGTCACTCCAGCCCGTCTCCCTGGCCCGTCTCCCCCGCCCCATCTCTCCAGCCCCGTCACTCCAGCCCCGTCTCCCCAGCCCCGTATCCCCGCCCCATCTCCCCGCCCCATCTCTCCAGCCCCGTCACTTAAGCCCCGTCAGTCCAGCCCCGTCACTCCAGCCCCGTCACTCAAGCCCCGTCAGTCAAGCCCCGTCACTCCAGCCCCGTCACTCCAGCCCCGTCTCCCCCGCCCCATCTCTCCAGCCCCGTCACTCCAGCCCCGTCACTCCAGCTCCGTCTCCCCAGACCCAGCCCCGTCACTCCAGCCCCGTATCTCCAGCCCCGTCACTCCAGCCCCGTCACTCCAGCCCCGTCTCCCCAGACCCAGCCCCGTCTCCCCAGCCCCGTCTCCCCCGCCCCATCTCCCCCGCCCCATCTCTCCAGCCCCGTCACTTAAGCCCCGTCAGTCCAGCCCCGTCCTCCAGCCCCGTCACTCAAGCCCCGTCAGTCAAGCCCCGTGTGTCCAGCCCCGTCACTCCAGCCCCGTCTCCCCAGCCCCGTCACTCCAGCCCCGTCACTCCAGCCCCGTCACTCCAGCCCCGTCACTCCAGCCCCGTCTCCCCAGACCCAGCCCCGTCTCTCCAGCCCCGTCTCCCCGCCCCATCTCTCCAGCCCCGTCACTCCAGCCCCGTCTCCCTGGCCCGTCTCCCCCGCCCCATCTCTCCAGCCCCGTCACTCCAGCCCCGTCTCCTCAGCCCCGTCTCCCCGCCCCATCTCTCCCGCCCCGTCATTCCAGCCCCGTCATTCCAGCCCCGTCAGTCCAGCCCCATCTCCCCAGCCCCGTCACCCCAGCCCCATCTCTCCAGCCCCGTCACTCCAGCCCCGCCACTCCAGCCCCGTCACACCTGCCCCGTCCCCCAGCCCCGTCTCCCCTGCCCCGTCTCCCCAGCCCCGTCTCCCCCGCCCCGTCACTCCAGCCCCGTCTCCCCTGCCCCGTCTCCCTGCCCCGTCTCCCCAGCCCCGTCTCCCCCGCCCCGTCTCTCCAGCCCCGTCACTCCAGCCCCGTCTCCCCGCCCCTTCTTCCCAGCCCCGTCTCCCCTGCCCCGTCTCCCCTGCCCCGTCTCCCCAGCCCCGTCTCTCCAGCCCCGTCCTCCCAGCCCCGTCACTCCAGCCCCGTCTCCCTGCCCCATCCCCTGCCCGTTTCCCCAGCCCCGTCTCCCCAGCCCCGTCTCCCCTGCCCCGTCTCCCCAGCCCCGTCTCCCCGCCCCGTCACTCCAGCCCCGTCTCTCCAGCCCCGTCTTCCCAGCCCCGTCAATCCAGCCCCGTCACCCCTGCCCCGTCTCCCCAGCCCCGTCTCCCCCGCCCCGTCACTCCAGCCCCGTCACTCCAGCCCCGTCTCCCCCGCCCCTTCTTCCCAGCCCCGTCTCCCCTGCCCCGTCTCCCCTGCCCCGTCTCCCCAGCCCCGTCTCTCCAGCCCCGTCTCCCCAGCCCCCTCTTTCCAGCCCCGTCTCCCCTGCCCCGTCTCCCCAGCCCCGTCACTCCAGCCCCGTCTCCCCTGCCCCGTCCCCCTGCCCGTTTCCCCAGCCCCGTCTCCCCAGCCCCGTCTCCCTGCCCCGTCTCCCCAGCCCCGTCTCCCCGCCCCGTCACTCCAGCCCCGTCTCTCCAGCCCCGTCTTCCCAGCCCCGTCAATCCAGCCCCGTCACCCCTGCCCCGTCTCCCCTGCCCCGTCTCCCCAGCCCCGTCTCCCCAGCCCCGTCTCCCCTGCCCCGTCTCCCCAGCCCCGTCGCCCCTGCCCCGTCCCCCTGCCCCGTCACCCCAGCCCCGTCTCCCCAGCCCCGTCACTCCAGCCCCGTCACCCCTGCCCCGTATCCCCAGCCCCGTCTCCCCAGCCCCGTCTCCCCAGCCCCGTCCCTCCAGCCCCGTCACCAGTCTCTCTCCATCCCCCCTCCAGCACCAACTTAAAGGGAATTCATTTCCCTCGGCACCCTGGCCCATCTATTGCCAACAAACATTGTGAGGACTGCAGTCACATCATGTTGACACAGTGCAGAATCAGTTCCCCTTGTCTGCGTTGTTCCAGTGGCACAAAGAAAATGAAAAGGACAGGGGGAGGTCCGTCTGAAAATGGCACATTATTTCAGAATCCGCTGTTAACCTCATGTTGTCGTTAGCCGGAGACATTCTCCTCCAGAATAAAAGGGACCCGGGGGAGGATGCTTCAATCAACAGCATTTGTTCTCTGTACATGTAAACAGAAATGGAAATGGATGTAAGGTCTAACTTCTTCCCTCAGAGACACCTTTAAAAGACATACTGTAAGTTGCCCTGGGCAGGCTCTCTGCACCGGTATCACCTACAGTAGAACCTTAGATCTTAACGAACACATAGAACAGTAGGTTAGGAATATATGTTTTGTAATGACAAATTTGCCTGAATGTAACCTTAATCCACCCCATGTGTATTCATTCTAATGTCATTTCAGATTATGCCATCATCAGGAGGGGAAAGGTTTCATGAGACGACGATGGAGGACAAAAACGCCCCAGGGAATATGCAGTGGCACGAAATCAATCGAATTCGGCTGGCAGGTTAGGAATTATTTTCAATGGGGAACTTATTAAGGATGATCAATCCCCATGATTCTAATTGTCTCTCTATGCAAATATCAAACGTGCCTGCATAGGCTCGTCAATGACTTTTGGACAATCCTTTTTTTTTACCAGGGATGATAGTCAGTTTGAATCAGGTTCTGCTTTTCTTTTCTTAGTCAACCGTGTGTTCCTTCAGGGACATAGGAGTAAATCAGGATGTCATCAATGTAGATGATGAGAAAGCGGTTGATCATATCCTAGAAAACCTCATTCATGAAGGATTGGAAGACTGCGGGGGCGTTCGTAAGGCCGTAAGGCGTGACCAGATATTCGTAGTGCCCTCAAGTGGTGATAAAGGCCGTCTTCCATTCTTCGCCTTCACGTATAATTACAAGGTTACAGTCGGAAGTTTACATACACCTTAGCCAAATACATTTAAACTGAGTTTTTCACAATTCCTGACATTTAATCCAAGTAAAAATGTCCTGTTTTAGGTCAGTTAGGATCACCACGAAATTTTAAGAATGTGAAATGTCAGAATAATAGTAGAGAGAATTATTTATTTCAGATTTTATTTTTTTTCATCACATTCCCAGTGGGTCAGAAGTTTACATACACTCAGTTAGTATTTGGTAGCATTGCCTTTAAATTGTTTAACTTGGGTCAAACATTGCGGGTTGCCTTCCACAAGCTTCCCACAAAAAGTTGGGTGAATTTTGGCCCATTCCTCCTGACAGAGCTTGTGTAACTGAGTCAGGTTTGTAGGCCTCCTTGCTCTCACACACTTGTTCAGTTCTGCCCACATATTTTCTATATGATTGAGGTCAGGGCTTTGTGATGGCCACTCCAATACCTTGACTTTGTTGTCCTTAAGCCATCTTGCCACAACTTTGTAAGTATGCTTGGGGTCATTGTCCATTTGGAAGACCCATTAGCAACCAAGCTTTAACTTCCTGACTGATGTCTTGAGATGTTGCTTCAATATATCCACATACATTTCTTATCCTCATGATGTCATCTATTTTATGAAGTGCACCAGTCAGTCCTGCAGCAAAGCACCTTTGATGTTGTTCTGGGATTGATTTGCACTTTTCGCACCAAAGTACGTTCATCTCTAGGAGACAGAAATTGTCTCCTTCCTGAGCAGTATGATGGCTGTGTGGTCCCATGGTGTTTATACTTGAGTACTATTATTTGTACAGATGAACATGGTACCTTCAGGCATTTGGAAATTGCTCCCAAGGATGAACCAGACTTGTGGAGGTCTACAATTTCTATTCTGAGGCCTGTGCAACTGGGTCCTGGACTTTCTGACGGGCCACCCCAGGTCGTAAAGTTAGGAAACAACATCTCCACCTCGCTGACTCTCAACACTGGGGCCCCACAATGGTGCATGCTCAGCTCCCTCCTGTACTCCCTGTTCACCCACGACTGAGTGGCCATGCACACCTCCAACTCAATCATCAAGTTTGCAGATGAACAGTAGTGTGCTCGATTACCAACAATGACGAGACAGCCTACAGGGAGGAGGTGAGGTCACTCGGAGTGAAGTGTCAGGAAAACAAACTCTCACTCAACATCAACAAAATAAAAGGGATGATTGTGGACTACAGGAAACAGCAGAGAGAACACCCCCCCCCATCCACATCGAAGAGAACAGCAGTGGAGAAAGTGGAAGGTTTTAAGTTCCTCGATGTACACAACAACGACAAACTATGCCTCTTCAACCACAGCCTGGTATGGCAACTGCTCCACCCTCAACCGCAAGGCACTCCAGAGGGTAGTGAGGTCTGCACAACACATCACCGGGGGCAAACTACCTGCCCTCCAGGACACCTACAGCACCCGATGTCACAGGAAGGCCAAAAAGGTCATCAAAGACAACAACCACCTGAGCCACTGCCTGTTCACACCGCTACCATCCAGAAGGTGAGGTCAGTACAGGTGCATCAAAGCTGGGGAGGAGAGACTGAAGAACAGGGAGGAGAGACTGAAGAACAGCTTCTATCTCAAGGCCATCAGACTGTTAAACAGTGAACAGTAACTCAGAGAGGCTGCTGCCTACATGGAGACTCAATCACTGGCCACTTTAACAAATGGACCACTAGTCACTTTAAACAATGCCACTTTAAATAATGCTACTTTAATAATGTTTACATATCTTACGTTACTCATATCATAAGTACATACTGTATCTTATACCATCTATTGTACCTTGCCTATGCCGCTCGGCCATCGCTCATCCATATATTTATATGTACATATTGTCATTCACCCCTTTTTGATTTGTGTGTATTAGGTAGTTGTTGGGGAATTGTTAGATTACTTGTTAGATATTGCTGCACTATCGAAACCAGAAGCACAAGCATTTCACTCCACTACCATTAACATCTGCTAACCATGTGTATGTGGCAAATAAAATGGGATTTGATTTGTTTTGAATTGATCTGACCACTTTTTAATTGAACGTGTCACTGGTACTTCCTGCTTTAATTTGTGCTTGTAAACAGGAATCAGGAGGATAGAATTATGGTCAGATTTGTCAAATGGAGGGCCGAGGGAGAGCTTTGTACGCATCTCTGTGTGTGGATATACATGCCTGTAGTTCGTCCACTTTATTTTCCAGCGATTGTATCGATGGCAAAGGCAGATTAGCCACTCGTTGCCGGATCCTTACAAGGCACCCCGAGCTCCTTCCGAGATCCCTCTGTCTCTTTCTCCTGCGAATGACGGGGATGAGGGCCTTGTCGGGTGTCTGGAGTAAATCTCGTCCGACTCGTTAAAGGAAATGATTTGTCCAGTTCGAGGTGAGCAATCGCTGTTTTGATGTCCAGAAGCTCTTTTCGGTCATAAGAGACGGTAGCAGCAACATTATGTACAAGATAAGTTACAAACGATGCAAAAAAACAAACAAAATAGCCACAGTTGGTTAAGAGCCCATAAAATGTCAGCCTTCCCTCCTGCATCACCTTCAAATGTTGTAAATGGAATGAAATGCCCTTGTTCTCAGTCTTATCCTGTATTCAGACCACAGAGGAAGGTTGTACGATCAATCTTTTTCTAGGCGTTTAGTCCTCTGTCCTAGTAAGCATCTCTTGGTCCATGCTTTGCCTTGTAACATAACCTTAGAATCTATATACCTAGAGTAATGCTCTGTTAACGTCAGCATTGCCTTATAACGTAAGCGTCTTGCTTAAGCATTGTATGCAAAGTTATTAAATAATACTTGCGTTGAATTTCGTTTCTCATGACTTTTCTCCTTGATCTTAGTCAGTGAAACTCCTAACAGTTGATTGCACGTGGTTCAACTGTAGTCTCTTGCATATGCCACTTCTCTTTATGGAGTCAGAGAAACATTTTAAATGGCTAATTGCTTGTGATGTGTATATATTATATACTGAATATTCACATATAAAATATCTAAATATTATTATTACACACTTATGTACACACTACACACTATGCCACGAAGCATTGAGCTGTTCTCACAGCTCCTGGTGCTCCGACACCCTTATAAGACACGTTATGTTGGTGTTTCCTCCGCTAATTACCTGTATGCGCTTGCAATAACATTTAATCCACAGTTATTGTTTTAGTGATGATTCAACCTCTGAAGCTAAATGATGGTCTCTGGGTCTATTTAAAACATTGAATGTGGGCTCCTGTGGTTGGATAAAAACAATAACAATAATAAATATATAACAGAATTTTTATTTTTTATTTTTTTATTTTTTTGCTTCTTGGGTCCAGCCGCGGACTTCACACGCTTGACATGTATTTGTTATGCAGTTAATGTTTATTTATTTTTATTAATCAGTTACCCAATCAAGACAGGGCCCCCCAGTTACCCAATCAAGACAGGGCCCCCCAGTTACCCAATCAAGACAGGGCCCCCCAGTTACCCAATCAAGACAGGGCCCCCCAGTTACCCAATCAAGACAGGGCCCCCCAGTTACCCAATCAAGACAGGGCCCCCCAGTTACCCAATCAAGACAGGGCCCCCCAGTTACCCAATCAAGACAGGGCCTCCCAGTTACCCAATCAAAACAGGGCCCCCCAGTTACCCAATCAAGACAGGGCCCCCCAGTTACCCAATCAAGACAGGGCCCCCCAGTTACCCACGTGGGCCCTCTACCTCCTCTCCTCCCTCATCTAATGATTAGCAGAGCAGCAGCAGGAAGCAGCAGGCTCTGAACGCGTGTTGACATCTCCTATATCCTCCTGTGGTTGGAGGTTGCAATAAAATAACATTGAACATAATATATACTACATATCTAATAAATAAGTATATACTGTAGAATATATACTGCATCTATGTATTATCATTTTATATGTGTTTACTTTTACTATTAATCCAGCCCTGTACACATGTAATTACACTGTAATACGGATTGCTGTAAATGAAATGTTACCATTAAAAACTCTTATTTCCACAGGGGTAATATGTAACAAAAAGTCCAATATAATTTTTTCATTTTGCAGCAGATTCCTCTCCACTGGAGGTAACTGGTTTCAGCAGAATACACCTGCATAGACTGTATAGACATGTTAATGGTAGGTATCAGGGACATTCAACTGAAATATTTTTCCCTTTTAGCAGTGTGTGCTGTGCCCTTGAAAATCAATAGCTACAAAATACTGGCTCGCTGCCTGTCACCCCGTTATAATGTTCCACAATTGAATCTCACCATCTAGACGAGTTCTATACAGTCCAGTTAACAAGGACCAGACCGCCTCACAAAATGCAGAGAATCCTTAGAGTACACTCTACATGAAAATGTAACCCTGAAGTACAGTCAATATGTTTTTCGATGTAGTTTAATGCAACATTTATTAGTCTCAACTATAATCAATGGTTATTGGTCCGTTTATAGAAAAACAGTCAACAGGAAGATATAAAAACAGTTTAAGGTTATTCAAGGATGAAGGTTTAGTTTAGCTTGTAATGAATGGATAACTGTACAAAACACGGATAAATTGGTTTTATTGCTATCTGCTGTTGGATTCTATCTGCTGCTGGATTCTATCTGCTGCTGGATTCTATCTGCTGTTGGATTCTATCTGCTGCTGGATTCTATCTGCTGTTGGATTCTATCTGCTGTTGGATTCTATCTGCTGTTGGATTCTATCTGCTGTTGGATTCTATCTGCTGCTGGATTCTATCTGCTGCTGGATTCTATCTGCTGTTGGATTCTATCTGCTGCTGGATTCTACTTGCTGCTGGATTCTATCTGCTGTTGGATTCTATCTGCTGCTGGATTCTATCTGCTGTTGGATTCTATCTGCTGCTGGATTCTATCTGCTGCTGGATTCTACCTGTTGCTGGATTCTACCTGCTGCTGGATTCTATCTGCTGTTGGAGTCTATCTGCTGCTGGATTCTATCTGCTGCTGGATTCTACATGCTGTTGGATTCTATCTGCTGTTGGATTCTATCTGCTGCTGGATTCTATCTGCTGTTGGATTCTATCTGCTGCTGGATTCTATCTGCTGTTGGATTCTATCTGCTGCTGGATTCTATCTGCTGCTGGATTCTACTTGCTGCTGGGTTCTACATCCTGTTGGATTCTATGTGCTGCTGGATTCTATCTGCTGTTGGATTCTATCTGCTGTTGGATTCTATGTGCTGCTGGATTCTATCTGCTGCTTGATTCTATCTGCTGCTGGATTCTACTTGCTGCTGGGTTCTACATCCTGTTGGATTCTATGTGCTGCTGGAATGTAATTGCTGCTGGATTCTACCTGCTGCTGGAATGTAATTGCTGCTGGATACTACTTGCTGCTGGATACTACTTGCTGCTGGATTCTACTTGCTGCTGGATACTACTTGCTGCTGGATACTACTTGCTGCTGGATTCTACTTCCTGCTTGATTCTACTTGCTGCTGGATACTACTTGCTGCTGGATTCTACCTGCTGCTGGATTCTACTTCCTGCTTGATTCTACTTGCTGCTGGATTCTACTTCCTGCTTGATTCTACTTGCTGCTGGATTCTACTTCCTGCTTGATTCTACTTGCTGCTGGATTCTACCTGCTGCTGGATTCTACTTCCTGCTTGATTCTACTTGCTGCTGGATTCTACTTCCTGCTTGATTCTACTTGCTGCTGGATACTACTTGTTGCTGGATTCTACCTGCTGCTGGATTCTACTTGCTGCTGGATTCTACTTCCTGCTGGATTCTACTTGCTGCTGGATTCTACTTGCTGCTAGATTCTACCTGCTGATCGATTCTACCTGCTGCTGGATTCTACTTGCTGCTGGATTCTACTTCCTGCTGGATTCTACCTGCTGCTGGAATCTACCTGCTGGTGCATTCTACTTCCTGCTGGATTCTACTTCCTGCTGGATTCTACTTCCTGCTGGATTCTACATGCTGCTGGATTCTACTTGCTGCTAGATTCTACCTGCTGATCGATTCTACTTGCTGCTGGATTCTACTTGCTGCTAGATTCTACCTGCTGCTGGATTCTACTTGCTGCTGGATTCTACTTGCTGCTGAATTCTACTTCCTGCTGGATTCTACCTGCTGCTGGAATCTACCTGCTGGTGCATTCTACTTCCTGCTGGATGCTACTTGCTGCTGGATTCTACCTGCTGGTGCATTCTACTTCCTGCTGGATGCTACTTGCTGCTGGATGCTACTTGCTGCTGGATGCTACTTGCTGCTGGATGCTACTTCCTGCTGGATGCTACTTGCTGCTGGATTCTACCTGCTGCTGGAATCTACTTGCTGCTGGATGCTACTTGCCGCTGGATTCTACCTGCTGCTGGAATCTACTTGCTGCTGGATGCTACTTGCCGCTGGATTCTACCTGCTGCTGGATTCTACCTGCTGCTGGATTCTACCTGCTGCTTCTACCTGCTGCTGGAATCTACCTGCTGCTGGATGCTGGCTAGTTGGCCCACAACAGTGCAACAGTGCTCTCAGACTTACCAACAATAACATAGAAGACAAGATACATTAAGGTTCTATACGTATTTTGTTACATTGTGCCCAAGAGTGTTGGTATTGAGATTCCATTCACTATAGGTGCTTGTTATTGTTATTTTGTTACGACAAGAGGTGCAGGGAAGACCAATGAAGACATGTGTTAAGTGTAATTACTTCAGTAATTTGGTAGTGACCATCTTACTATCTGGACATAGTATCTGATTTCACCATTGAACCTATTGGTCTGACTACCAGTAATTATCTCTAAGGACAGGAGTGTCTCCATTAAAAGATGTAAAGGTGTGGACCACACACTAATAAACTGTTTGCTGAAATTGATGAAAGGCAACTGCAATTCCTAAAAGCAAAAGTTTGCAAGTTCACATGCAAAGGGACTGGTTGCAGTCAACCATAGTGGTATATTAACTGACTGATTTATATTGGTCTAGTAACACAACTCTAACTGATCTATATCGTTATTAATACAACTCTAACTGATCTATATCGTTATTAATACAACTCTAACTGATCTATATCGTTATTAATACAACTCTAACTGGTCTATATCGTTATTAATACAACTCTAACTGATCTATATCGTTATTAATACAACTCTAACTGGTCTATATCGTTATTAATACAACTCTAACTGATCTATATCATTATTAACACAACTCTAACTGATATCGTTATTAACACAACTCTAACTGATCTATATAGTTATTAACACAACTCTAACTGGTCTATATCGTTATTAATACAACTCTAACTGGTCTATATCGTTATTAATACAACTCTAACTGATCTATATCGTTATTAATACAACTCTAACTGATCTATATCGTTATTAATACAACTCTAACTGATCTATATAGTTATTAACACAACTCTAAATGATCTATATAGTTATTAACACAACTCTAACTGATCTATATCATTATTAATACAACTCTAACTGATCTATATCATTATTAACACAACTCTAACTGATATCGTTATTAACACAACTCTAACTGATCTATATCGTTATTAATACAACTCTAACTGATCTATATCATTATTAACACAACTCTAACTGATATCGTTATTAACACAACTCTAACTGATCTATATAGTTATTAATACAACTCTAACTGATCTATATCATTATTAACACAACTCTAACTGATATCGTTATTAACACAACTCGAACTGATCTATATCATTATTAATACAACTCTAACTGATCTATATTGTTATTAATACAACTCTAACTGGTCTATATCGTTATTAATACAACTCTAACTGGTCTATATCGTTATTAATACAACTCTAACTGATCTATATAGTTTTTAATACAACTCTAACTGGTCTATATCGTTATTAATACAACTCTAACTGTTCTATATTGTTATTAATACAACTCTAACTGGTCTATATCGAACTGGTCTATATCGTTATTAATACAACTCTAACTGATCTATATAGTTATTAATACAACTCTAACTGGTCTAAATCGTTATTAATACAACTCTAACTGATCTATATCGTTATTAATACAACTCTAACTGATCTATATCGTTATTAATACTACTCTAACTGGTGCACCCTAACACTGCGAGTTTTTAAATGAAAAACTTAACTGTGTAAAGTGAACCTCACATTATCTTCAGGGCTGGAATCTTAAACAACATTGACAGGGAATCGTGCTTTATTATTAAACTAGTCAGGAATATGTTTCACTTCAACAACCCAGAGATGTTGCTCATTAGGCAACACATCTTAATGTGGATTAATGACTAGATGGCCATGTTTAGCCACACTCAATTGCAGGAGTAATGTTCCTGAGTCACATCAGACCACTGGACCATTCTGCTTCCGACAACATATCTGTAAATCCCAGGCCCATAATACACTTGAGCCTGTCCACATACCACAACCCTATGGGCCCTGGTCAAAAGTAGTGCACTACATAGGGAATAGGTTGCCATTTAGAAAAAAAAACTCAGGAATGACCTAACTTAACTACTTTACTGGTTGATGTCAATACTACACTAGAAAATCTACAAACTCTAAAAAATGAAAATAATTTTCAGACAGTATGACTGTTTCTCAACAGGCTCAAATCAAGGCCATTTCCTTTTACTTTGAAATGACAAATTAATAAAGACTTGGTTTGACTTAGTCGGTATTTCCCTGGTTTCTATTCAGTCTGGAGTGTAACCATTAGATATAATATGATTCTATATTTATAAGACTCATTCCTCTATTTAGTTTGATAAAGAGATAAAGAGATTACCCAGTATTTTTATAAGACTCATTCCTCTATTTAGTTTGATAAAGAGATAAAGAGATTACCCAGTATTTTTATATGACTCATTCCTCTATTTAGTTTGATAAAGAGATAAAGAGATTACCCAGTATATTTATAATACTCATTCCTCTATTTAGTTTGATAAAGAGATAAAGTGATTACCCAGTATTTTTATATGACTCACTCCTCTATTTAGTTTGATAAAGAGATAAAGAGATTACCCAGTATTTTTACATGACTCATTCCTCTATTTAGTTTGATAAAGAGATAAAGAGATTACCCAGTATATTTACAAGACTCATTCCTCTATTTAGTTTGATAAAGAGATAGAGATTACCCAGTATATTTATAAGACTCATTCCTCTATTTAGTTTGATAAAGAGATAAAGTGATTACCCAGTATTTTTATAATACTCATTCCTCTATTTAGTTTGATAAAGAGATAAAGTGATTACCCAGTATATTTATAATACTCATTCCTCTATTTAGTTTGATAAAGAGATAAAGAGATTACCCAGTATATTTATAATACTCATTCCTCTATTTAGTTTGATAAAGAGATAAAGAGATTACCCAGTATATTTATAAGACTCATTCCTCTATTTAGATTGATAAAGAGATAAAGAGATTACCCAGTATATTTATAATACTCATTCCTCTATTTAGTTTGATAAAGAGATAAAGTGATTACCCAGTATATTTATAAGACTCATTCCTCTATTTAGTTTGATAAAGAGATAAAGAGATTACCCAGTATATTTATAAGACTCATTCCTCTATTTAGATTGATAAAGAGATAAAGAGATTACCCAGTATATTTATAATACTCATTCCTCTATTTAGTTTGATAAAGAGATAAAGTGATTACCCAGTATTTTTCTATGACTCATTCCTCTATTTAGTTTGATAAAGAGATAAAGAGATTACCCAGTATATTTATAAGACTCATTCCTATATTTAGATTGTGAAACAGATGATGCAGTATATTTCCGTCCACTAACAGTGGAAAGCCATGGAATTGCCTTTGGTGCTTAAAGCTGACTTCCTTCCTGTCTTTTTCTGCACTTTCCATCTTGGCTAATGTTACACCATATTTCTGATTATAAGATTTCCGCAGTTCTGTCTGGTAGAAAATACATCTTCTTATGACCTCTTGACACTATTAACTTCTTCTGTTATCAGCTTAAGCTTTGAGTAGCGAACCTCCTGTGTGCTGAGTGCTGCAGGTAAGTCTCTCCTTCACCTCTCCATGCCAGGCGTTCTCTATCACCACTACCTCATTAAAGGCTAGTCCTTGAATCTTGGCTCTGGAGAGAAAGGACCGCTCTCCTCATTTTCCTCCTCCTCCAAGGCAGCCCAACACATTAGTGCATTTTTAAGGCACTCTATTAGCTGAGCAAGACTCTGTCCTGATTTTGACAGCCACCTCAAATAATATGGTATCATGAATGTTATGGTACTTTATTAAGGATCCGCCCCTTTAAAAAAAAACATTTTGCCGAAAATGACATACCCATCTCTAACTGCCTGTAGCTCAGGCCCTGAAGCAAGGATTTGATTTTATTTTGATTTTATTTTATTAGGATCTCTTTTCGTCCCCATTTGGACTAATCTTCCAAGAGTCCTTAACATTAAAATACAATTTATAATACAAAAAAACACTTTCACATATAACACACTATTACAAACATACATAATACACTAGCACAATGACCCAATAAATACTCAATCTAAAAATATATTGATTCTTCATCTACTATAGTCCCACAACATTTCTATATACTATATTTAAATTATTTTTAAATCATGTTTAAACTTATATATTGAAAGGTTTCTAGAAAGGATATGCATATTCTTGGTACCATGTGAAAGGAAACATTTTGAAGTTTGTGGGAATGTGAAAGGAATTCAGGAGAATACCACATAATAGATCTGGTAAAAGATAATACAAAGAAAACAACCGTTCTTTTCTATTTTTTTTGTATCATCATCTTTGAAATGCAAGAGAAAGGCCATAATGTATTATTCCAGCCCAGGTGCAATTTAGATTTTTGCCACTAGATGGCATCAGTGTATGTGCAATGTTTTAGACTGATCCAAGGAACCATTGCATTTCTGTTCAAAATGTTCATCAAGATTGCTCAAATGTGCCTAATTTGCTTATTAATAACTTTTTATGTTCAAACTTGTGCACTCTCCTCCCTTGAAGAATCTCAAATATAAAATATATTTAGATTTGTTTAATACTTTTTTGGTTATTACATTATTCCATATGTGTAATTTCATAGTTTTGATGTATTCACTAGTATTCTACAATGTAGAAAATATTGAAAATAAAGAAAAACCCTGGAATGAGTAGATGTGTCCAAACTTTTGACTGGTACTGTATATGGATTAGGATTACATCCCAAATGGCACCCTATTTCCTATATAGGGCACTACTTTAGACTTTTGTCAGGGGTCAAAAGTAGTGCACTATATAGTGAACAGAGTGACATTTGGGACAGAGGCTTGGACAGAAGGTTTTAGCTTAGTCGTGGAGGTCAGACAGACGTCAGCCATTTTATCGACAGGACAACGTTGAGGGATCACCTTAGAGAACGGTAGAATCATCCAATCATCCTCCTACTGAAATGTCATTATTGTCAAAGTAAGCTCACGCCACCCACAACTTTATGGATTTGACAGTTGCGGAGGCATGGCGTAGGAGGAGAGGTTAAATCAACACTATATATATAAACTAGTTAGATGTAGTGTGCTGTGAGGTCACTGAGGAGAGACCACATCAACACTAGTTAGATGTAGTCACATCAACACTCTATACACTGAACAAAAATGCAACTAAAAACAATTTCATTTTTTTTTTTTTTTGAGTTACAGTTCATAGAAGGAAATCAGTAAATTTATATAAATTCATTAGGCACTAATTTATGGATTTCTCATGACTGGGCAGGGGTGCAGCCTTGTGTGGGCTGCGAGGGCTTAGGCCCACCCACTGAGGAGCCAGGGCCTAGCCAATCAGAATACGTTTTTCCCCACAAAAGGGCTTTATTACAGACAGAAATACTTGTTTGGATGGTCTCGGCAAAGAAGAAATGCTAACAGGAATGTAAACACATTTTGAAGAAATAAGGTTTTTGTGCGTATGGAATATTTCTGGGATCTTTTATTTCAGCTCATGAAACATGGGACAAACACTTTACATGTTGCGTTTATATTTTTGTTCAGTATATTAACTAGTTATTTGTAATCCAGACCGTATCACAACCAGTCGTGATTGGGAGTGTCGTCCGTGTTTGGCCGGCGTAGGTTGTCAAAGTAAAGAAGAATTTGTTCTTCAACTGACTTGCATAAATGTAAATGTTCTGCATGGTCACACACGACTGACGAGCGGTCAAATCAACACTAGTTAGTTGTAGCCATATCAACAATATACGAAATGGTTAGTTGTAACCACATCAACACTATATATAAACAAGTTAGTTACATTTACATTTAAGTCATTTAGCAGACGCTCTTATCCAGAGCGACTTACAAATTGGTGCATTCACCTTATGACCTCCAGTGGAACAGTAGTGCATCTAAATCTTTTCAGGGGAGGGGTGAGAGGGATTACTTTATCCTATCCTAGGTATTCCTTAAAGAGGTGGGGTTTCAGGTGTCTCCGGAAGGTGGTGATTGACTCCGCTGTCCTGGCGTCGTGAGGGAGTTTGTTCCACCATTGGGGGGCCAGAGCAGCGAACAGTTTTGACTGGGCTGAGCGGGAACTGTACTTCCTCAGTGGTAGGGAGGCGAGCAGGCCAGAGGTGGATGAACGCAGTGCCCTTGTTTGGGTGTAGGGCCTGATCAGAGCCTGGAGGTACTGAGGTGCCGTTCCCCTCACAGCTCCGTAGGCAAGCACCATGGTCTTGTAGCGGATGCGAGCTTCAACTGGAAGCCAGTGGAGGGAGCGGAGGAGCGGGGTGACGTGAGAGAACATGGGAAGGTTGAACACCAACGGGCTGCGGCGTTCTGGATGAGTTGTAGGGGTTTAATGGCACAGGCAGGGAGCCCAGCCAACAGCGAGTTGCAGTAATCCAGACGGGAGATGACAAGTGCCTGGATTAGGACCTGCGCCGCTTCCTGTGTGAGGCAGGGTCTACTCTGGATGTTGTAGAGCATGAACCTACAGGAACGGGCCACCGCCTTGATGTTAGTTGAGAACGACAGGGTGTTGTCCAGGATCACGCCAAGGTTCTTAGCGCTCTGGGAGGAGGACACAATGGAGTTGTCAACCGTGATGGCGAGATCATGGAACGGGCAGTCCTTCCCCGGGAGGAAGAGCAGTTCCGTCTTGCCGAGGTTCAGCTTGAGGTGGTGATCCGTCATCCACACGGATATGTCTGCCAGACATGCAGAGATGCGATTCGCCACCTGGTCATCAGAAGGGGGAAAGGAGAAGATTAATTGTGTGTCGTCTGCATAGCAATGATAGGAGAGACCATGTGAGGTTATGACAGAGCCAAGTGACTTGGTGTATAGCGAGAATAGGAGAGGGCCTAGAACAGAGCCCTGGGGGACACCAGTGGTGAGAGCACGTGGTGTGGAGACGGATTCTCGCCACGCCACCTGGTAGGAGCGACCTGTCAGGTAGGACGCAATCAAGCGTGGGCCGCGCCGGAGATGCCCAACTCGGGAGAGGGTGGAGAGGAGGATCTGATGGTTCACAGTATCGAAGGCAGCCGATAGGTCTAGAAGGATGAGAGCAGAGAGAGAGAGTTAGCTTTAGCAGTGCGGAGCGCCTCCGTGATACAGAGAAGAGCAGTCTCAGTTGAATGACTAGTCTTGAAACCTGACTGATTTGGATCAAGAAGGTCATTCTGAGAGAGATAGCGGGAGAGCTGGCCAAGGACGGCACGTTCAAGAGTTTTGGAGAGAAAAGAAAGAAGGGATACTGGTCTGTAGTTGTTGACATCGGAGGGATCGAGTTAGGTTTTTTCAGAAGGGGTGCAACTCTCGCTCTCTTGTAGCCAGCGGTCAGGGATGAGTTGATGAGCGAGGTGAGGTAAGGGAGGAGGTCTCCGGAAATGGTCTGGAGAAGAGAGGAGGGGATAGGGTCAAGCGGGCAAGGGCGGCCGGCCGTAGATTTCATCTGGAGAGAGAGGGGAGAAAGAGGTCAGAGCACAGGGTAGGGCAGTTGAGCAGAACCAGCGGTGTCGTTTGACTTAGCAAACGAGGATCGGATGTCGTCGACCTTCTTTTCAAAATGGTTGACGAAGTCATCTGCAGAGAGGAGGAGGGGGGGAGGGGGAGGAGGATTCAGGAGGGAGGAGAAGGTTGCAAAGAGCTTCCTAGGGTTAGAGGCAGATGCTTGGAATTTAGAGTGGTAGAAAGTGGCTTTAGCAGCAGAGAGAGAAGAGGAAAATGTAGAGAGGAGGGAGTGAAAGGATGTCAGGTCCGCAGGGAGGCGAGTTTTCCTCCATTTCCGCTCGGCTGCCCGGAGCCCTGTTCTGTGAGCTCGCAATGAGTCGTCGAGCCACGGAGCGGGAGGGGAGGACCGAGCCGGCCTGGAGGATAGGGGACATAGAGAGTCAAAGGATGCAGAAAGGGAGGAGAGGAGGGTTGAGGAGGCAGAATCAGGAGATAGGTTGGAGAAGGTTTGAGCAGAGGAAGAGATGATAGGATGGAAGAGGGAGAGAGTAGCGGGGAGACGATACCAAGTAGGGGCAGTGTGGGAAGTGTTGGATGAGAGCGAGAGGGAAAAGGATACAAGGTAGTGGTCGGAGACTTGGAGGGGAGTTGCAACGAGGTTAGTGGAAGAACAGCATCTAGTAAAGATGAGGTCGAGCGTATTTCCTGCCTTGTGAGTAGGGGGAAGGTGAGAGGGTGAGGTCAAAAGAGGAGAGGAGTGGAAAGAAGGAGGCAGAGAGGAATGAGTCAAAGGTAGGCGTGGGGAGGTTAAAGTCGCCCAGAACTGTGAGAGGTGAGCCGTCCTCAGGAAAGGAGCTTATCAAGGCATCAAGCTCATTGATGAACTCTCCGAGGGAACCTGGAGGCGATAAATGATAAGGATGTTAAGCTTGAAAGGGCTGGTAACTGTGACAGCATGGAATTCAAAGGAGGCGATAGACAGATGGGTAAGGGGAGAAAAGAGAATGACCACTTGGGAGAGATGAGGATCCGGTGCCACCACCCCGCTGACCAGAAGCTCTCGGGGTGTGCGAGAACACGTGGGCAGACGAAGAGAGAGCAGTAGGAGTAGCAGTGTTGTCTGTGGTGATCCATGTTTCCGTCAGTGCCAAGAAGTCGAGGACTGGAGGGAGACATAGGCGGAGATGAACTCTGTGAGATCGGCAGTTCCAGAGGCTACCGGAGACCTGGAACTCCACGTTCGTGCGCGCTGGGACCACCAGAGTGTATGGTCTGTGCAGAGAGGAGAGAACAGGGATAGACAGACACATAGTTGACAGGCTACACAAGAGGCTACGCTAATGCAAAGGAGATTGGAATGACAAGTGGACTACACGTCACGATTGTTCAGAGAGTTAACTACGTAGCAATAATCTTATTGACTAAAATGATTAAAATGATACAGTACTGCTGATGTAGGCTAGCTGGCAGAGGCTGCGTTGTTGACTAAGTAGGCTAGTTGGCATTGGCTGCGTTGTTGACACTACACTAATCAAGTCGTTCCGTTGAGTGTAATAGTTTCTACTGTGCTGCTATTCGGGGCTAGCTGGCTAGCTAGCAGTGTTGATTACGTTACGTTGCGTTAAAAGAACGACAATAGCTGGCTAGCTAACCTAGGAAATCGCTCTAGACTACACAATTATCTTTGATACAAAGACGGCTATGTAGCTAGCTATGTAGCTAGCTACGATCAAACAAATCAAGCCGTTGTACTGTAATGAAATGAAATGAAAAATGTGATACTACCTGTGGAGCGAAGCGAAATGCGACCGGATTGTTGAGTGCAGAAGTTCTGTTCGGTAGACGTTGGCTAGCTGTTGGCTAGCTAGCAGAGTCTCCTATGTTAAGGACGACATAAAACTACACACTCTAAACTACACAATTATCTTGGGTACGAAGACAGCAAAGACAACTATGTAGCTAGCTAACACTACACTAATCAAGTCGTTCAGTTGAGTGTAATAGTTGTGCTGCTAATCGGTAGACGGTGGACTAGCTAACGGTGGACGTTAGCTAGCTGGCTGGCTAGCTGCAGGGCAGTGTAGACTGCGTTAGGACGACGAAATACGATAATTACGCAATTATCTATGATACAAAGACGGCTGTGTAGCTAGCTAGACTGCTAGTTGCAGTCATATCAACAATATGTAGTACAATACAATACAATACTAGTTTAAACATAGTGTTGATGTGACTACAGCTAACTAGTTTATATAGTGTTGATGTGACTACAACTAACTAGTTTATATAGTGTTGATGTGACTACAGCTAACTAGTTTAAACATAGTGTTGATGTGACTACAACTAACTAGTTTAAACATAGTGTTGATGTGACTACAGCTAACTAGTTTATATAGTGTTGATGTGACTACAGCTAACTAGTTTATATAGTGTTGATGTGACTACAACTAACTAGTTTATATATAGTGTTGATGTGACTACAACTAGGGAGGAGCACCCCCCTGTCCACATCGATGGGACAGTAGTGGAGAGGGTAGTAAGTTTTAAGTTCCTTGGCGTACACATCATGGACAAACTGAATTGGTCCACCCACACAGACAGCATCGTGAAGAAGGCGCAGCAGCGCCTCTTCAACCTCATGAGGCTGAAGATATTCGACCAAAAGCACTCACAAACTTCACCGCCTGGTACGGCAACTGCTCTGCCCACAACCGTAAGGTTCTCCAGAGGGTAGTGAGGTCTGCACAACGAATCACCGGGGGCAAGCTACCTGCCCTTGTAAAGAATTGCTATTTCTTATGCAGGAGACCAACCTACTGCTAAATACATGGCTATTGCATTGTTATAACTGAGACAACACATAGCAACGTATTTTCACAGTAAAGCCTGTGGGGTCCCCTACAGGATAGCTCCCGCATTACACTAACTGCCAAAACCAGCGCACACACATAATCTCCTCTAGTCGAACATTGTGTGACCAAGAACAGACAGGCCCGAAGAGGATTCTACGATGACGGACAGACAACTGAGCCAATGGCGGAAGACTACAGACTACACCCAGCCTGAACCAATCCAAAGATCCAATCTACTAGAATCAACCTACTTCCTGTTCCACATATAAGGGTTGTCCTGACTGTTAACGCTCTCTTTGCCTGCTGTTCCATACGAACTAACGGAGGAGCCGTAATTACGCTGTACTAGATATCTTCACTCTGAAATAAACTGGCGCTTGTCATTACAATTTACCACTTTGTCTGAATCGATCCTTGACCGGCTCACCCATCTACATATCTAATTACTAACAGAACTTGGTACGCAGAGGATAGTTAACTAACGGTCCAGTCGAAGTGAGCAGATTGGGTATGAGAGAGGGGGTGAGCTTGTGGAAAGGACGATTCAAGGAGGACGACGGGTGATGATTTTCGGTGGGTGGACAACAATTCTGCTCAACTCGGGAAACTGATCTAAAGGTGCACCATAAATAAGGTAAGCAAAACCTGTTAAATCAAACTTTGCATATTGTCGTATAGTCTGTCTAAATTTCGATCAGTATTTCCGAGTAAGTATGAATTCTTGTGTAAATTTATAATTTGCTGACGAGTCGAAAAGAACAGTGTAGTGAAGATATGTAGAAACAAGCCGGCGACGGCCGGTGTGATATAAATCATTGATGAGATATCAGTGAGGGGATAGTTAATTACTATTCATTAAATCTGGCACTGAGGGGATAAATTGTAATTTTGTCCCGTGACCCGGTCAGCACAGTCTGATAGCTTTCAATTGATGAGAGATCACTTTAAGGCCTAGATAGTTCCGATAGGGGTCGGACATATATAAATTTAGTTCCGATAGGGGTCGGACATGTGTAATAATTCTGATAGGGGTTAGCTCGATAGGGGTCGGGAATAGAGATCAGTCAGAAACCTAACGCCGAGGGGAGAAATTGTCATTTTGTCCCGTGAACCGGTCGAGGCTAGTCTGAGAAATTCACTGATAGGAGTCGGGAATAGAGATCAGACAGGGGATAGTTAACTACTATTCATTAAACCTAACGCCGAGGGGAGAAATTGTAATTTTCTCCCGTGAACCGGTCGAGGCTAGTCTGAGAAATTCACTGATAGGTGTCGGGAATAGAGATCAGACAGGGGATAGTTAACTACTATTCATTAAACCTAACGCCGAGGGGAGAAATTGTAATTTTGTCCCGTGAACCGGTCGAGGCGAGATTGATAGAGATTCATCGATAGGGGTCGGCATTCAGGGGTCAGAGAGATAACGTGTATTAATTCTGATAGGGGTTAATTCGATAGGGGTCAGTAGGGGATAGAATTGGATTCTAGAGTTGAATTTTATCCAGTAAATCCACTTAGTGCGGTCTGATAGGGGTCGATTAATAGAGGTCAGAGATATAACCTGTATTTGTATGTTTTGTCTTGTTTTGTCTATTTGTAACTGTTTATATGAAAATGCAATGTGGTTGTAATTGTTTCCATTAAGATTGATGGTGGTTAGATAGAGGGAGAGAGATAGAATTATAATAAGGGCTATTGGATAAATCCGAAACTTCTATATTGTATGTACAAATGACTTCTGTGTTAAATGTATAATCAGGAACAAAATGACTGATGTATAATCGAAATAATATCTGAATATAATATTTGAATGTTGAGACTAATTAGTCGAATAGATCCCTTGGTTGTGCGCTCCACAAATGCTATACCGACCCATGCGTTTTTCTCGAACTAAAACATACAAAGGAGAAGCTCAGAGATAAAACAGAGCACGTGCAGCAGTGTCTCTTCGAGTACATCGTGGGTATTAATCAACGTCGGGCGAAGTATATGCTAACTATATTCAGATAGAAGGAGAGAATTCCGATTAAAACTACGATTAAATTCCGATTGAATTAAATATAATTACGATTAAAGCAAATTCACAATGGCGACCCCCAATACTCCAAAGCTGAGGTTTAATGAGTTCCTAGAACAAAAAATAGAATATAGATCAGGGGGAAAGGAACAATGGAAGCACATGAAGAAAGTTTGGGAGGGATTAAAGCTAAAATGGACACAAGAAGGTTGTTTAGGAAGGGAACCGCCATCCGCAGTTCAGCTGAAAACAATGGAATGTGGGTGAAGAGAGAAAGAGGCAGAAAAGAACAAAAAATCACGTATTTAAGAAAGAAGGGTCAGATACGAAGGGAGCGAGATTAATGAGAATCCTAATTGAGGGAAAACTTTGGGCGTTTAAATTAGTGCTATTTTCTGTTGTTCAGATCCCGGAGTAAAAAATACAGATAACTGTAAATTGGAGAATCTTAGTTCCATAGCATTGGTGGTTCAGTGGTAGAATTCTCGCCTGCTACGTGGGAGGCCAGGGTTCGGTTCCCAGCTGAGGTTTAAAGAATAGTTATATATGTCTGATTTTTTGGTTGTAATTAAACTAATTGTTTTGCAGAGAAAGTTATCCTCTTAAGACTCTAGGGGCAGTATTTAATTTTTGGATAAAAAGACGTGCCCGTTTTAAGCGCAATATTTTGTCTCGAATATGCTTGGAATTGATAGTTTTGGAAAGAAGACAGTCTTACGTTTCCAGAAATGCAAAGATTTTCACTGTGAGTCCCTTAGAACAAATGCTTCGGGCAAAACCAAGATGTATGACCGACCAGGAAATGCACAGGATTTCTGAGGCTACGTTTTCCATGATCGCCTTATATGGCTGTGAATGCGACAGGAATGAACGGACTCTTTCTCTTGTTTCCCCAAGGTCTCTGCAGCATTGTGACATATTTGTAGGCATATCATTGGAAGATTGACCATAAGAGACTACAATTGCCAAGTGTCCCTCTTGGTGTCTGCGTGGCATTCGGTGCGCAAAAATCAAGTCCCATTATTTTTCCATTCAAATCTCAGAACAAACCAGGCTACAAGGACGGTGCTTTCAATGGAGAGAAATATGACAAACCACCTTCAGGATTGATTCAAACAACGTTTTCCATGTTTCAGTCGATATTATGGAGTTAATTCGGAAAAAAGTTTGACATGTAGGTGACTGAATTTTCGGTTAGTTTCGGTAGCCATATGCATAGTAACAAAAGGTAACGATGTGTCCTACACAAGAATCTTTCAGGAAAAACTGGACATCTGCTATGTAACTGAGAGTCTCCTCATTGAAACATCTGAAGTTCTTCAAAGGTAAATTATTTTATTTGATTCCTTGGCTGGTTTTTGTGAATATGTTGCGTGCTAAATGCTAAAGCTAATGCTAAGCTAGCTATCACCACTCTTACACAAATTAGTGATTTTCTCTGGTTCTAAAGCATATTTTGAAAATCTGAGACGACAGGATTGTTAAGAAAAGGATAAGCTTGAGAACAGGCATATTTATTTAATTTCATTTGCGATTTTTAGAAATCGCTAACGTTGCGTTATGGTAATGAGCTTGAGGCTGTAGTTACGCTACCGCATACGGGTTTGGGCGGACTATGAGGTTAAAGTCACTAGTATTGGTATAAGATATAAACTGAACGTTTTAAATAGTTTGTTTGGTTCAAATTGAAAGATTAATTCATTCAACTCAATATAAGAACGGAGATTTTGATGCAAGGCGATGTCTGTTCACTAAATGATTTGTTGGGAATAATACATTGGGAAAAGAGTCGTAATTAAAATGCTAATTCAAAGACGAGACAGTAACTTAAATCAAATTAATTCTGAATAATAACGGGGGAACAATTACGATAGATTTGTGTCCATCGAAATGTTTTTATAAAATTAGCGAATTGAGAGATGTTGATTGATGTTGTAAACTCTATTTCAGGATTCAACAGATGTGATAAATTAGGTTTGGTTTATCGAACCCGAAATACTGTTGTTGCAGACAGCCAACCATTATTTACAATGAGTTGAAAATCGTTGCGAATTGAGTCAAGATTGAGCGCTTGTTGATGACATCACTCGCGAGGTTTCCGTCGCCACGGAAATGATGTCTTGACTGGGGGTGACAGAGAAAATGGTTAGTGTCCTTTAGAAGGAAATGCGGGCATTAATGTTGAGTCACTTTTCAGAAGTTGATAAACATTTCGAAAAACATTTTTAAAAAGGAGTATGTAAATCGTCAGGAAAGATGCTAAAAAACTAGCAGCTGATTCGCTGGGTGGGTATCATTGATTTGTGGCGTTTATTTGGACTGTAATTAGGCCATGAGAAAGAGAGATTGAATGTCTGAATCATAAAACATTGTGATAATGGATTCTGATGGTTATTGATTCTTGGTTTGATCGTTTAAATAACACCAGTGAATTTGAGCACTGTTTCCATTATGTGGAACGGTGTCAGGGTATTAATGGTGAAAAGCAACCTCTATGGTAAAACATAATTGTACATGTTTCGGTAAACTAGCGAGGTTGAATTTGGTTATTTGAACATTTCCCTTGATACGTAGACATACGTAACAGGGGCAAGTTGTTTTTCCTTGAGGAACACGCAGATGGTGTTTTGTCAATCACCACCTTCCGGAGACACCTGAAACCCCACCTCTTTAAGGAATACCTAGGATAGGATAAAGTAATTCCTCTCACCCCCCTTAAAAGATTTAGATGCACTACTGTTCCCCTGGATGTCATAAGGTGAATGCACCAATTTGTAAGTCGCTCTGGATAAGAGCGTCTGCTAAATGACTTAAATGTTTTATTGAGATGTAAATGTGAGTTGAAGGAGCCAAGGGAAAATACGTTATTTTTATTAAATATCTGGGATTATAATCTTGGGGAGAATGAGGCCATAAACGACCAAATTGGAAAGGCCTGGAAGTTTTGATTAATCATTAAGGTTTGAAAATATATACACATAAAACATTTGTTAGGACTATTTGTTTTGGTGAAAAGGTATTTTAAAGAGGCATGCTCAAATATGGAACTTTATGAGTTTTTGTTTTATGAGTTTTAAATTACACAAGTGAATTTGGATTTTAAGGATAAAGGGTTCTTTAATATGTCTAGTGTAGTATAGAACTTGACTATAAATGGGTGGGTTGACTCATGGAACTTATCATGACTGTCTTCTAAGGTCTGATCAGCCTTGGGGGAGAGTCATTGTTATAATGAATGTGGTCATATTGAGTTACTAGTTTTAAGGTAAATTCATTATAAAGGAGTTTAGGTTAGGAGGCTAGGATAGGAGATATATTAAGCCAATAGGGCAGGGAATTACATAGAAAAATATTTGTTTTGATTTTTTTGTGACTATTACGAGTTTTTTTTAAATAGTATTAAATTCAACAGGTATATAGGACATCTGTGATGATTTAGGATTATAGTGAGGTTGATTAAGGAAATGTAAGGACTTTAGAGATTGACACTCATAGATATGATTTTAGATAAAGTCAAACAGATAGAAGCTTAGTGGTATTGACA
Organism: Oncorhynchus nerka; assembly: GCF_034236695.1. Classification (NCBI taxonomy): domain Eukaryota; kingdom Metazoa; phylum Chordata; class Actinopteri; order Salmoniformes; family Salmonidae; genus Oncorhynchus; species Oncorhynchus nerka. Next base: position 7,887,237 of record NC_088400.1, read on the forward strand.
GATATGAGAGAAAAGGTTTAAATTGGTAAATATATATTGTTGCTTCTACCCTCTACTTTTTTGAACATTCTGTTAAAAATCGCGCAACATTTCAGCGCCCTGCTACTCATGCCAGGAATATAGTATATGCATTTGCTTAGTCTGTGTGGATAGAAAACACTCAGACGTTTATAAAACTGGTTAAATCACTGCTGTGGCTTTACCAGAACGGCATTTACATCGAAAAGCACAGGAAAAACTGATCACTGAAAATGGGAAAATATATCCATGCGCTACTTGAACCCATTGATAAGGGTGAACCACAATTAATTGACTGAGGTTGCAGTACCTACAGCTTCCACACGGTGTCTAGAGTCTTGTCATTTCCCTTCGAGTTTTTTCTTGGTCAAACACATGCAGGGCACCGTATTTCTTCAGGTCTAGGACCGGATATTTTCGTTGAGTTTCTAGCCGGACATTTTTCCAGACGGACAGCTAATGATCTTTACATCGCCTCCTGATGAATTTTATCGCTTATTAACGTTTACTAATACGTAAAGTTGCATTACAAACGTATTTCGAAGTGTTTTGTGAAAGTTTATCGTCGAATTTTTGAATTTTAAAAAATGACGTTACGTTTTGAAAACGCTGTTTTTTTCGTTTATCACACAGTCTACATATAACGATATCTTGGCTTTATATGGACCGATTTAATCGAAATAAAGACCCAATAGTGTTTATGGGACATCTAGGAGTGCCAACAAAGAAGATGGTGAAAGGTAATGACTTTCTATTTTATTGTGCGGTTTGTGTAACGCCGAAATGCTAATTATTTTGTTTACGTCCCCTGCGTGGCTTTTGTGTTGTAGTGTATTGGTGCATGCTATCAGATAATAGCTTCTCATGCTTTCGCCGAAAAGCATTTTAAAAATCTGACTTGTTGCCTGGATTCACAACGAGTGTAGCTTTAATTCGATACCCTGCATGTGTATTTTAATGAACGTTTGAGTTTTAACTAATACTATTAGCATTTAGCGTAGCGCATTTGCATTTCCAGAGCTCTAGTTGGGACGTAAGCGTCTCAGGTAGAAGTAAGAGGTTAAGAAAATATATAAGTAGCGCAGATAGTTCTTAAGTAGATAAGAAACTTGACAGGGAATTGGTACTGGCTTGACGCCCAAGGGAGAATTGGACATGTGGAAAACTAAAAGGGGCTCCTTCATGATGATGTCAGACATAAGGATAATATACTAATCTTACCTAAGTCATTATTTAGAGTAGGTAAGGTTGATACCTGGGCAGAGTCAGGTATCAAAAGGGGGATGGGTAAATTGTGGTCTAGGATAGGATGGGGCCTATTGGATAAGAGACTAATAATTAAAAAATGTAAGCTAACAATTGGGCATAGAAGTTAAAGATATAATCAGATAAAACATATGAGAAATTGTTTGTTAACCAAGCCTGTATGTCCAGGATTTTATGCATTACAGGTGAACTACAGGTGAAGTCACTCAATCCAGTCCCAGAGGCTTGGGGACCATAGAAGACCCCTGGTGACAGCTAGCTGAAAGAGCTACCCAGATTCATATCGCACGGCGGAAGGGTAAGACACTTTTTCACTGTTGGACTATAAACAGAGTTCGGGAGAAGAACTGGAATTAACAGAATTCCGGGGGCCAACTCTCGAATGAAGTAACCCTACCTGTCCTATCACCCCTGTTTTTGTTCATAGAAGTGAAGATGTGTAAGGCTCTGGCTAAGTGATGTGTATTTTGTTCCAAAATAAGCATAAGAGATCCCTAGATCTGGGTAGACAAGAAGTTAGAGTAGAGATTACATGATAACCGACTTCGGACAGTTCTAGGATTGGAGAAGAGGGTATCCTTATAGCATGGGGGATCCCACAAGGGTGGATAGGTTTTCCATGATATGGGGAAACCTGGGAGCAATGTTGAACTTTGTAAAGGTGATGAAATCCTACTAACCATAAAAAATATTAAGCTCTCTGATGCAGGCACTCACACCCTCGGACTACAAAGGACGAGGACAGACATGATGGGTGTGTTTTCTATTAAACTAGTTAGTTGTAGTCACATCAACACTATATAAACTAGTTAGTTGTAGTCACATCAACACTATATAAACTAGTTAGTTGTAGTCACATCAACACTATGTTTAAACTAGTTAGTTGTAGTCACATCAACACTATGTTTAAACTAGTTAGTTGTAGTCACATCAACACTATATAAACTAGTTAGTTGTAGTCACATCAACACTATATAAACTAGTTAGTTGTAGTCACATCAACACTATGTTTAAACTAGTTAGTTGTAGTCACATCAACACTATGTTTAAACTAGTTAGTTGTAGTCACATCAACACTATATAAACTAGTTAGTTGTAGTCACATCAACACTATATAAACTAGTTAGTTGTAGTCACATCAACACTATGTTTAAACTAGTTAGCTGTAGTCACATCAACACTATGTTTAAACTAGTTAGCTGTAGTCACATCAGTACTATATAAACTAGTTAGTTCCTCTTACGACACTAGGGGCAGTATTTCATTTTTGGATAAAAAGACGTGCCCGTTTTAAGCGCAATATTTTGTCACGAAAAGATGCTCGACTATGCATGGAATTGATAGCTTTGGAAAGAAAACACTGACGTTTCCAGAACTGCAAAGATTTTCACTGTGAGTGCCCTAGAACAAAACCTTCAGGCAAAACCAAGATGTTTCTGCAACCAGGAAATGAACAGGATTTCCGAAGCTACGTTTTCCATGATCTCCTTATATGGCTGTGAATGCGACAGGAATGAGCCGACCCTTTCTATCGTTTCCCCAAGGGGTCTGGAGCATTGTGACGTATTTGCAGGCATATCATTGGCACGGTGTCCTGCGTGGAAATTGGTGCGCAAAACTCAGCTACTGGTATTTTTCCATGGGATTCTGACAAGAAAGCATGCTTCCACGAACGGCATTTCAATGAAGAGATATATGACAAAACACCTTGAGGATTGATTCAAACAACGTTTGCCATGTTTCAGTCGATATTATGGAGTTAATTCGGAAAAAAGTTCGACGTGTAGGTGACTGAATTTTCGGTTAGTTTCGGTAGCCAAATGCATAGTAACAAAACGGAGCGATTTGTCCTACACAAAGAATCTTTCAGGAAAAACTGGACATCTGCTATGTAACTGAGAGTCTCCTCATTGAAACATCTGAAGTTCTTCAAAGGTAAATTATTTTATTTGATTCCTTTGCTGGTTTTTGTGAATATGTTGCGTGCTAAATGCTACGCTAAATGCTAAGCTAGCTATCAACACTCTTACACAAATGATTGATTTTCTCTGGTTCAAAAGCATATTTTGAAAATCTGAGATGACAGTGTTGTTAAGAAAAGGATAAGCTTGAGAGCAGGCATATTTATTTCATTTCATTTGCGATTTTTAGAAATCGCTAACGTTGCGTTATGGTAATGAGCTTGAGGCTGTAGTCACGATACCGGATCCGGGATGGGTCGGACTATGAGGTTTTTAAACTAGTTAGTTGTAGTCACATCAGTACTATATAAACTAGTTAGTTGTAGTCACATCAACACTATGTTTAAACTAGTTAGTTGTAGTCACATCAACACTGTTTAAACTAGTTAGTTGTAGTCACATCAACACTATGTTTAAACTAGTTAGTTGTAGTCTCATCAACACTATGTTTCAACCAGTTAGTTGTGGTCACATCAACACTATATAAACTAGTTAGTTGTAGTCACATCAACACTATGTTTCAACCAGTTAGTTGTGGTCACATCAACACTATTAAACTAGTTAGTTGTAGTCACATCAGTACTATATAAACTAGTTAGTTGTAGTCACATCAACACTATGTTTAAACTAGTTAGTTGTAGTCTCATCAACACTATGTTTCAACCAGTTAGTTGTGGTCACATCAACACTATATAAACTAGTTAGTTGTAGTCACATCAACACTATATAAACTAGTTAGTTGTAGTCACATCAACACTATATAAACCAGTTAGCTGTAGTCACATCAACACTATATAAACCAGTTAGCTGTAGTCACATCAACACTATGTTTAAACTAGTTAGTTGTAGTCACATCAACACTATATAAACTAGTTAGTTGTGGTCACATCAACACTATATAAACTAGTTAGTTGTAGTCACATCAACACTATGTTTAAACTAGTTAATGGTAGTCACATCAACACTATATAAACTAGTTAGTTGTAGTCACATCAACACTATGTTTAAACTAGTTAGTTGTAGTCACATCAACACTATATAAACTAGTTAGCTGTAGTCACATCAACACTATATAAACTAGTTAGTTGTAGTCACATCAACACTATGTTTAAACATAAGTATAAAGGGATAAAGAATATGTACATAAAGATACATGAATGAGTGATGGTACAGAACGGCATATGCAAGATGCAGTAGATTGTATCGAGTACAGTATATACATATGGGATTAGTAATATAGCGTATGTAACAACGTGGCATAGTTTAAAGAGGCTAGTGATACATGAATTACATGTAGATGATATAGAGTACAGTATTTTACATATACATATGAGATGAGTAATGTAGGGTATGTATAAGTAGCATTGTTTAAAGTGGCTAGTGATATATTTTCCATCAATTTCCATCAATTCCCATTATTAAAGTGGCTGGAGTTAAGTCAGTGTGTTGGCAGCAGCCACTCAATGTTAGAGGTGGCTGTTTAACAGTCTGGTGGCCTTGAGATAGAAGCTGTTTTTCAGTCTCTCGGTCCCTGCTTTGATGCACCTGTACTGACCTCGCCTTCTGGATGATAGAGTGGTGAACAGGCAGTGGCTCGGATGGTTGTTGTCCTTGATGATCTTTATGGCCTTCCTGTGACATCGGGTGGTGTAGCTGTCCTGGAGGGCAGGTAGCTTGCCCCCGGTGATTCGTTGTGCAGACCTCACTACCCTCTGGAGAGCCTTACGGTTGTGGGCAGAGCAGTTGCCGTACCAGGCGGTGAAGTTTGTGAGTGCTTTTGGTGACAAGTCGAATATCTTCAGCCTCATGAGGTTGAAGAGGCGCTGCTGCGCCTTCTTCACGATGCTGTCTGTGTGGGTGGACCAATTCAGTTTGTCCGTGATGTGTACGCCAAGGAACTTAAAACTTACTACCCTCTCCACTACTGTCCCATCGATGTGGACAGGGGGGTGCTCCTCCCTAGTTGTAGTCACATCAACACTATATATAAACTAGTTAGTTGTAGTCACATCAACACTATATAAACTAGTTAGCTGTAGTCACATCAACACTATATAAACTAGTTAGTTGTAGTCACATCAACACTATATAAACTAGGTAGTTGTAGTCATATCAACACTATGTATTAACTAGTTAGTTGTAGTCACATCAACACTATATAAACTAGGTAGTTGTAGTCACATCAACGCTATATAAACTAGTTAGCTGTAGTCACATAAACACTACGTATTAACTAGTTAGCTGTAGTCACATAAACACTACGTATTAACTAGGTAGTTGTAGTGACATAAACACTATATAAACCAGTTAGCTGTAGTCACATCAACACTATAAAAACTAGTTAGTTGTAGTCACATAAACACTATATAAACCAGTTAGCTGTAGTCACATAAACACTACGTATTAACTAGGTAGCTGTAGTCACATCAACACTATGTTTAAACTAGTTAGTTGTGGTCACATCAACACTATATAAACTAGTTAGTTGTAGTCACATCAACACTACGTATTAACTAGTTAGCTGTAGTCACATCAACACTACGTATTAACGAGGTAGCTGTAGTCACATCAACACTACGTATTAACTAGGTAGCTGTAGTCACATCAACACTACGTATTAACTAGGTAGCTGTAGTCACATCAACACTACGTATTAACTAGTTAGCTGTAGTCACATAAACACTACGTATTAACTAGTTAGTTGTAGTCACATCAACACTACGTATTAACTAGTTAGCTGTAGTCACATAAACACTACGTATTAACTAGTTAGATGTAGTCACATAAACACTACGTATTAAATAGGTAGCTGTAGTAACATAAACACTACGTATTAACTAGGTAGTTGTAGTCACATCAACACTATATAAACTAGGTAGTTGTAGTCATATCAACACTATGTATTAACTAGTTAGTTGTAGTCACATCAACACTATATAAACTAGGTAGTTGTAGTCATATCAACACTATGTATTAACTAGTTAGTTGTAGTCACATCAACACTACGTATTAACTAGTTAGTTGTAGTCACATCAACACTATATAAACTAGTTAGCTGTAGTCACATCAACACTATATAAACTAGGTAGTTGTAGTCATATCAACACTATGTATTAACTAGTTAGTTGTAGTCACATCAACACTACGTATTAACTAGTTAGTTGTAGTCACATCAACACTATGTTTCAACTAGTTAGTTGTAGTCACATCAACACTATATAAACTAGTTAGTTGTAGTCACATCAACACTATATAAACTAGTTAGTTGTAGTCACATCAACACTATATAAACTAGTTAGCTGTAGTCACATCAACACTATGTTTCAACTAGTTAGTTGTAGTCACATCAACACTATATAAACCAGTTAGTTGTAGTCATATCAACACTATGTTTCAACCAGTTAGCTGTAGTCACATCAACACTATATTAACTAGTTAGTTGTAGTCACATCAACACTATATAAACTAGTTAGTTGTAGTCACATCAACGCTATATAAACTAGTTAGCTGTAGTCACATAAACACTACGTATTAACTAGTTAGCTGTAGTCACATAAACACTACGTATTAACTAGGTAGTTGTAGTGACATAAACACTATATAAACCAGTTAGCTGTAGTCACATCAACACTATAAAAACTAGTTAGTTGTAGTCACATAAACACTATATAAACCAGTTAGCTGTAGTCACATCAACACTATGTATTAACTAGTTAGCTGCAGTCACATAAACACTACGTATTAACTAGTTAGCTGTAGTCACATAAACACTACGTATTAACTAGTTAGTTGTAGTCACATCAACACTACGTATTAACTAGTTAGCTGTAGTCACATAAACACTACGTATTAACTAGTTAGATGTAGTCACATAAACACTACGTATTAAATAGGTAGCTGTAGTAACATAAACACTACGTATTAACTAGGTAGTTGTAGTCACATCAACACTATATAAACTAGGTAGTTGTAGTCATATCAACACTATGTATTAACTAGTTAGTTGTAGTCACATCAACACTATATAAACTAGGTAGTTGTAGTCATATCAACACTATGTATTAACTAGTTAGTTGTAGTCACATCAACACTACGTATTAACTAGTTAGTTGTAGTCACATCAACACTATGTTTCAACTAGTTAGTTGTAGTCACATCAACACTATATAAACTAGTTAGTTGTAGTCACATCAACACTATATAAACTAGTTAGCTGTAGTCACATCAACACTATATAAACTAGGTAGTTGTAGTCATATCAACACTATGTATTAACTAGTTAGTTGTAGTCACATCAACACTACGTATTAACTAGTTAGTTGTAGTCACATCAACACTATGTTTCAACTAGTTAGTTGTAGTCACATCAACACTATATAAACTAGTTAGTTGTAGTCACATCAACACTATATAAACTAGTTAGTTGTAGTCACATCAACACTATATAAACTAGTTAGCTGTAGTCACATCAACACTATGTTTCAACTAGTTAGTTGTAGTCACATCAACACTATATAAACCAGTTAGTTGTAGTCATATCAACACTATGTTTCAACCAGTTAGCTGTAGTCACATCAACACTATATTAACTAGTTAGTTGTAGTCACATCAACACTATATAAACTAGTTAGTTGTAGTCACATCAACACTATATAAACCAGTTAGCTGTAGTCACATCAACACTATATAAACCAGTTAGCTGTAGTCACATCAACACTATGTTTAAACTAGTTAGTTGTAGTCACATCAACACTATATAAACTAGTTAGTTGTAGTCACATCAACACTATATAAACTAGTTAGCTGTAGTCACATCAACACTATGTTTAAACTAGTTAGTTGTAGTCACATCAACACTATATAAACCAGTTAGCTGTAGTCACATCAACACTATATAAACTAGTTAGTTGTAGTCACATCAACACTATATAAACTAGTTAGCTGTAGTCACATCAACACTATGTTTAAACTAGTTAGTTGTAGTCACATCAACACTATGTTTCAACCAGTTAGCTGTAGTCACATCAACACTATATAAACTAGTTAGTTGTAGTCACATCAACACTACGTATTAACTAGTTAGCTGTAGTCACATCAACACTACGTATTAACTAGTTAGCTGTAGTCACATCAACACTACGTATTAACTAGTTAGTTGTAGTCACATAAACACTACGTATTAACTAGTTAGCTGTAGTCACATCAACACTACGTATTAACTAGTTAGTTGTAGTCACATCAACACTACGTATTAACTAGTTAGATGTAGTCATATAAACACTACGTATTAAATAGGTAGTTGTAGTCATATCAACACTATGTATTAACTAGTTAGTTGTAGTCACATCAACACTACGTATTAACTAGTTAGTTGTAGTCACATCAACACTATGTTTCAACTAGTTAGTTGTAGTCACATCAACACTATATAAACTAGTTAGTTGTAGTCACATCAACACTATATAAACTAGTTAGCTGTAGTCACATCAACACTATGTTTCAACTAGTTAGTTGTAGTCACATCAACACTATATAAACCAGTTAGTTGTAGTCATATCAACACTATGTTTCAACCAGTTAGCTGTAGTCACATCAACACTATATTAACTAGTTAGTTGTAGTCACATCAACACTATATAAACTAGTTAGTTGTAGTCACATCAACACTATATAAACCAGTTAGTTGTAGTCACATCAACACTATATAAACCAGTTAGCTGTAGTCACATCAACACTATATAAACTAGTTAGTTGTAGTCACATCAACACTATATAAACTAGTTAGCTGTAGTCACATCAACACTATATAAACCAGTTAGCTGTAGTCACATCAACACTATGTTTAAACTAGTTAGTTGTAGTCACATCAACACTATTTTTAAACTAGTTAGTTGTAGTCACATCAGTACTATATAAACTAGTTAGTTGTAGTCACATCAACACTACGTATTAACTAGTTAGCTGTAGTCACATCAACACTACGTATTAACTAGGTAGCTGTAGTCACATCAACACTATGTATTAACTAGTTAGCTGTAGTCACATCAACACTACGTATTAACTAGTTAGCTGTAGTCACATCAACACTACGTATTAACTAGGTAGCTGTAGTCACATCAACACTACGTATTAACTAGGTAGCTGTAGTCACATAAACACTACGTATTAACTAGTTAGCTGTAGTCACATCAACACTACGTATTAACTAGTTAGTTGTAGTCACATAAACACTACGTATTAACTAGTTAGCTGTAGTCACATCAACACTACGTATTAACTAGTTAGTTGTAGTCACATCAACACTACGTATTAACTAGTTAGATGTAGTCACATAAACACTACGTATTAAATAGGTAGTTGTAGTCATATCAACACTATGTATTAACTAGTTAGTTGTAGTCACATCAACACTACGTATTAACTAGTTAGTTGTAGTCACATCAACACTATGTTTCAATTCATTAGTTGTAGTCACATCAACACTATATAAACTAGTTAGTTGTAGTCACATCAACACTATATAAACTAGTTAGCTGTAGTCACATCAACACTATGTTTCAACTAGTTAGTTGTAGTCACATCAACACTATATAAACCAGTTAGTTGTAGTCATATCAACACTATGTTTCAACCAGTTAGCTGTAGTCACATCAACACTATATTAACTAGTTAGTTGTAGTCACATCAACACTATATAAACTAGTTAGTTGTAGTCACATCAAAACTATATAAACTAGTTAGCTGTAGTCACATCAACACTATATAAACCAGTTAGCTGTAGTCACATCAACACTATGTTTCAACCAGTTAGCTGTAGTCACATCAACACTATATAAACTAGTTAGTTGTAGTCACATCAACACTATATAAACTAGTTAGCTGTAGTCACATCAACACTATATAAACCAGTTAGCTGTAGTCACATCAACACTATATAAACCAGTTAGTTGTAGTCACATCAACACTATGTTTAAACTAGTTAGTTGTAGTCACATCAACACTATATAAACCAGTTAGTTGTAGTCACATCAACACTATGTTTAAACTAGTTAGCTGTAGTCACATCAACACTATATAAACTAGTTAGTTGTAGTCACATCAACACTATGTTTAAACTAGTTAGCTGTAGTCACATCAACACTATGTTTAAACTAGTTAGCTGTAGTCACATCAACACTATGTTTAAACTAGTTAGTTGTAGTCACATCAACACTATGTTTAAACTAGTTAGTTGTAGTCACATCAACACTATGTTTAAACTAGTTAGTTGTAGTCACATCAACACTATATAAACTAGTTAGTTGTAGTCACATCAACACTATATAAACCAGTTAGCTGTAGTCACATCAACACTATATAAACCAGTTAGTTGTAGTCACATCAACACTATATAAACCAGTTAGCTGTAGTCACATCAACACTATATAAACTAGTTAGTTGTAGTCACATCAACACTATATAAACTAGTTAGTTGTAGTCACATCAACACTATATAAACCAGTTAGCTGTAGTCACATCAACACTGTTTCAACCAGTTAGTTGTAGTCACATCAACACTATATAAACTAGTTAGTTGTAGTCACATCAACACTATATAAACTAGTTAGTTGTAGTCACATCAACACTATATAAACTAGTTAGTTGTAGTCACATCAACACTATGTTTAAACTAGTTAGTTGTAGTCACATCAACACTACGTATTAACTAGTTAGTTGTAGTCACATAAACACTACGTATTAACTAGGTAGCTGTAGTCACATAAACACTACGTATTAACTAGGTAGCTGTAGTCACATCAACACTACGTATTAACTAGGTAGCTGTAGTCACATCAACACTACGTATTAACTAGGTAGCTGTAGACACATCAACACTACGTATTAACTAGGGAGCTGTAGTCACATCAACACTATATAAACCAGTTAGCTGTAGTCACATCAACAATATATAAACCAGTTAGCTGTAGTCACATCAACACTATATAAACTAGTTAGCTGTAGTCACATCAACACTATATAAACTAGTTAGTTGTAGTCACATCAACACTACGTATTAACTAGTTAGTTGAAGTCACATAAACACTACGTATTAACTAGGTAGTTGTAGTCACATAAACACTATATAAACCAGTTAGCTGTAGTCACATCAACACTATATAAACTAGTTAGTTGTAGTCACATCAACACTATATAAACTAGTTAGCTGTAGTCACATCAACACTATATAAACTAGTTAGCTGTAGTCACATCAACACTATGTTTAAACTAGTTAGTTGTGGTCACATCAACACTATATAAACTAGTTAGCTGTAGTCACATCAACACTATATAAACTAGTTAGCTGTAGTCACATCAACACTATATAAACTAGTTAGCTGTAGTCACATCAACACTATATAAAGTAGTTAGCTGTAGTCACATAAACACTACGTATTAACTAGTTAGTTGTAGTCACATCAACACTACGTATTAACTAGTTAGCTGTAGTCACATCAACACTACGTATTAACTAGTTAGCTGTAGTCACATAAACACTACGTATTAACTAGTTAGTTGTAGTCACATCAACACTACGTATTAACTAGTTAGCTGTAGTCACATAAACACTACGTATTAACTAGTTAGATGTAGTCACATAAACACTACGTATTAAATAGGTAGCTGTAGTAACATAAACACTACGTATTAACTAGGTAGTTGTAGTCACATAAACACTATATAAACTAGTTAGCTGTAGACACATCAACACTACGTATTAACTAGTTAGCTGTAGTCACATCAACACTACGTATTAACTAGTTAGTTGTAGTCACATAAACACTATATAAACTAGTTAGCTGTAGACACATCAACACTACGTATTAACTAGTTAGCTGTAGTCACATCAACACTACGTATAAACTAGGTAGCTGTAGTCACATCAACACTACGTATTAACTAGTTAGTTGTAGTCACATCAACACTACGTATTAACTAGTTAGCTGAAGTCACATAAACACTACGTATAAACTAGGTAGTTGTAGTCACATAAACACTACGTATAAACTAGGTAGCTGTAGTCACATCAACACTACGTATTAACTAGTTAGTTGTAGTCACATCAACACTACGTATTAACTAGTTAGTTGAAGTCACATAAACACTACGTATTAACTAGGTAGTTGTAGTCACATAAACACTATATAAACCAGTTAGCTGTAGTCACATCAACACTATATAAACTAGTTAGTTGTAGTCACATCAACACTATATAAACTAGTTAGCTGTAGTCACATCAACACTATATAAACTAGTTAGCTGTAGTCACATCAACACTATGTTTAAACTAGTTAGTTGTGGTCACATCAACACTATATAAACTAGTTAGCTGTAGTCACATCAACACTATATAAACTAGTTAGCTGTAGTCACATCAACACTATATAAACTAGTTAGCTGTAGTCACATCAACACTATATAAAGTAGTTAGCTGTAGTCACATAAACACTACGTATTAACTAGTTAGTTGTAGTCACATCAACACTACGTATTAACTAGTTAGCTGTAGTCACATCAACACTACGTATTAACTAGTTAGCTGTAGTCACATAAACACTACGTATTAACTAGTTAGTTGTAGTCACATCAACACTACGTATTAACTAGTTAGCTGTAGTCACATAAACACTACGTATTAACTAGTTAGATGTAGTCACATAAACACTACGTATTAAATAGGTAGCTGTAGTAACATAAACACTACGTATTAACTAGGTAGTTGTAGTCACATAAACACTATATAAACTAGTTAGCTGTAGACACATCAACACTACGTATTAACTAGTTAGCTGTAGTCACATCAACACTACGTATTAACTAGTTAGTTGTAGTCACATAAACACTATATAAACTAGTTAGCTGTAGACACATCAACACTACGTATTAACTAGTTAGCTGTAGTCACATCAACACTACGTATAAACTAGGTAGCTGTAGTCACATCAACACTACGTATTAACTAGTTAGTTGTAGTCACATCAACACTACGTATTAACTAGTTAGCTGAAGTCACATAAACACTACGTATAAACTAGGTAGTTGTAGTCACATAAACACTACGTATAAACTAGGTAGCTGTAGTCACATCAACACTACGTATTAACTAGTTAGTTGTAGTCACATCAACACTACGTATTAACTAGTTAGTTGAAGTCACATAAACACTACGTATTAACTAGGTAGTTGTAGTCACATAAACACTATATAAACCAGTTAGCTGTAGTCACATCAACACTATATAAACTAGTTAGTTGTAGTCACATCAACACTATATAAACTAGTTAGCTGTAGTCACATCAACACTATATAAACTAGTTAGCTGTAGTCACATCAACACTATGTTTAAACTAGTTAGTTGTGGTCACATCAACACTATATAAACTAGTTAGCTGTAGTCACATCAACACTATATAAACTAGTTAGCTGTAGTCACATCAACACTATATAAACTAGTTAGCTGTAGTCACATCAACACTATATAAAGTAGTTAGCTGTAGTCACATAAACACTACGTATTAACTAGTTAGTTGTAGTCACATCAACACTACGTATTAACTAGTTAGCTGTAGTCACATCAACACTACGTATTAACTAGTTAGCTGTAGTCACATAAACACTACGTATTAACTAGTTAGCTGTAGTCACATAAACACTACGTATTAACTAGTTAGTTGTAGTCACATCAACACTACGTATTAACTAGTTAGCTGTAGTCACATAAACACTACGTGTTAACTAGTTAGATGTAGTCACATAAACACTACGTATTAAATAGGTAGCTGTAGTAACATAAACACTACGTATTAACTAGGTAGTTGTAGTCACATAAACACTATATAAACTAGTTAGCTGTAGACACATCAACACTACGTATTAACTAGTTAGCTGTAGTCACATCAACACTACGTATTAACTAGTTAGTTGTAGTCACATAAACACTATATAAACTAGTTAGCTGTAGACACATCAACACTACGTATTAACTAGTTAGCTGTAGTCACATCAACACTACGTATAAACTAGGTAGCTGTAGTCACATCAACACTACGTATTAACTAGTTAGTTGTAGTCACATCAACACTACGTATTAACTAGTTAGCTGAAGTCACATAAACACTACGTATAAACTAGGTAGTTGTAGTCACATAAACACTACGTATAAACTAGGTAGCTGTAGTCACATCAACACTACGTATTAACTAGTTAGTTGTAGTCACATCAACACTATATAAACTAGTTAGTTGTAGTCACATCAACACTATGTTTCAACCAGTTAGCTGTAGTCACATCAACGCTATATAAACTAGTTAGCTGTAGTCACATAAACACTACGTATTAACTAGTTAGTTGTAGTCACATAAACACTACGTATTAACTAGGTAGTTGTAGTCACATAAACACTATATAAACCAGTTAGCTGTAGTCACATCAACACTATATAAACTAGTTAGTTGTAGTCACATCAACACTATATAAACTAGTTAGCTGTAGTCACATCAACACTATATAAACTAGTTAGCTGTAGTCACATCAACACTATGTTTAAACTAGTTAGTTGTGGTCACATCAACACTATATAAACTAGTTAGCTGTAGTCACATCAACACTATATAAACTAGTTAGCTGTAGTCACATCAACACTATATAAACTAGTTAGCTGTAGTCACATCAACACTATATAAACTAGTTAGCTGTAGTCACATCAACACTATATAAAGTAGTTAGCTGTAGTCACATAAACACTACGTATTAACTAGTTAGTTGTAGTCACATCAACACTACGTATTAACTAGTTAGCTGTAGTCACATCAACACTACGTATTAACTAGTTAGCTGTAGTCACATAAACACTACGTATTAACTAGTTAGCTGTAGTCACATAAACACTACGTATTAACTAGTTAGTTGTAGTCACATCAACACTACGTATTAACTAGTTAGCTGTAGTCACATAAACACTAATTAACTAGTTCGATGTAGTCACATAAACACTACGTATTAAATAGGTAGCTGTAGTAACATAAACACTACGTATTAACTAGGTAGTTGTAGTCACATAAACACTATATAAACTAGTTAGCTGTAGACACATCAACACTACGTATTAACTAGTTAGCTGTAGTCACATCAACACTACGTATTAACTAGTTAGTTGTAGTCACATAAACACTATATAAACTAGTTAGCTGTAGACACATCAACACTACGTATTAACTAGTTAGCTGTAGTCACATCAACACTACGTATAAACTAGGTAGCTGTAGTCACATCAACACTACGTATTAACTAGTTAGTTGTAGTCACATCAACACTACGTATTAACTAGTTAGCTGAAGTCACATAAACACTACGTATAAACTAGGTAGTTGTAGTCACATAAACACTACGTATAAACTAGGTAGCTGTAGTCACATCAACACTACGTATTAACTAGTTAGTTGTAGTCACATCAACACTATTTAAACTAGTTAGTTGTAGTCACATCAACACTATGTTTCAACCAGTTAGCTGTAGTCACATCAAGCTATATAAACTAGTTAGCTGTAGTCACATAAACACTACGTATTAACTAGTTAGTTGTAGTCACATAAACACTACGTATTAACTAGGTAGTTGTAGTCACATAAACACTATATAAACCAGTTAGCTGTAGTCACATCAACACTATATAAACTAGTTAGTTGTAGTCACATCAACACTATATAAACTAGTTAGCTGTAGTCACATCAACACTATATAAACTAGTTAGCTGTAGTCACATCAACACTATGTTTAAACTAGTTAGTTGTGGTCACATCAACACTATATAAACTAGTTAGCTGTAGTCACATCAACACTATATAAACTAGTTAGCTGTAGTCACATCAACACTATATAAACTAGTTAGCTGTAGTCACATCAACACTATATAAACTAGTTAGCTGTAGTCACATCAACACTATATAAACTAGTTAGCTGTAGTCACATAAACACTACGTATTAACTAGTTAGTTGTAGTCACATCAACACTACGTATTAACTAGTTAGCTGTAGTCACATCAACACTACGTATTAACTAGTTAGCTGTAGTCACATAAACACTACGTATTAACTAGTTAGCTGTAGTCACATAAACACTACGGATTAACTAGTTAGTTGTAGTCACATCAACACTACGTATTAACTAGTTAGCTGTAGTCACAAACACTACGTATTAACTAGTTAGATGTAGTCACATAAACACTACGTATTAAATAGGTAGCTGTAGTAACATAAACACTACGTATTAACTAGGTAGTTGTAGTCACATAAACACTATATAAACTAGTTAGCTGTAGACACATCAACACTACGTATTAACTAGTTAGCTGTAGTCACATCAACACTACGTATTAACTAGTTAGTTGTAGTCACATAAACACTATATAAACTAGTTAGCTGTAGACACATCAACACTACGTATTAACTAGTTAGCTGTAGTCACATCAACACTACGTATAAACTAGGTAGCTGTAGTCACATCAACACTACGTATTAACTAGTTAGTTGTAGTCACATCAACACTACGTATTAACTAGTTAGTTGTAGTCACATCAACACTACGTATTAACTAGTTAGTTGTAGTCACATCAACACTACGTATTAACTAGTTAGCTGAAGTCACATAAACACTACGTATTAACTAGGTAGTTGTAGTCACATAAACACTACGTATTAACTAGTTAGCTGTAGTCACATCAACACTATATAAACTAGTTAGCTGTAGTCACATAAACACTATGTATTAACTAGGTAGCTGTAGTCACATCAACACTACGTATTAACTAGTTAGCTGTAGTCACATCAACACTACGTATTAACTAGTTAGCTGTAGTCACATCAACACTACGTATTAACTAGTTAGTTGTAGTCACATCAACACTACGTATTAACTAGTTAGATGTAGTCACATCAACACTACGTATTAACTAGTTAGCTGTAGTCACATCAACACTATGTATTAACTAGTTAGCTGTAGTCACATCAACACTATGTTTCAACTAGTTAGTTGTAGTCACATCAACACTATATAAACCAGTTAGTTGTAGTCATATCAACACTATGTTTCAACCAGTTAGCTGTAGTCACATCAACACTATATAAACTAGTTAGTTGTAGTCACATCAACACTACGTATTAACTAGTTAGCTGTAGTCACATCAACACTACGTATTAACTAGGTAGCTGTAGTCACATCAACACTACGTATTAACTAGTTAGCTGTAGTCACATCAACACTACGTATTAACTAGTTAGCTGTAGTCACATCAACACTACGTATTAACTAGGTAGCTGTAGTCATATCAACACTATGTATTAACTAGTTAGATGTAGTCACATAAACACTACGTATTAACTAGTTAGCTGTAGTCACATCAACACTACGTATTAACTAGGTAGCTGTAGTCACATCAACACTACGTATTAACTAGTTAGCTGTAGTCACATCAACACTACGTATTAACTAGTTAGCTGTAGTCACATCAACACTACGTATTAACTAGTTAGCTGTAGTCACATAAACACTACGTATTAACTAGTTAGATGTAGTCACATAAACACTACGTATTAAATAGGTAGCTGTAGACACATCAACACTACGTATTAACTAGTTAGCTGTAGTCACATCAACACTACGTATTAACTAGTTAGTTGTAGTCACATAAACACTATATAAACTAGTTAGCTGTAGTCACATCAACACTACGTATTAAATAGTTAGCTGTAGTCACATAAACACTACGTATTAACTAGTTAGATGTAGTCACATAAACACTACGTATTAAATAGGTAGCTGTAGTAACATAAACACTACGTATTAACTAGGTAGTTGTAGTCACATAAACACTATATAAACTAGTTAGCTGTAGACACATCAACACTACGTATTAACTAGTTAGCTGTAGTCACATCAACACTACGTATTAACTAGTTAGTTGTAGTCACATAAACACTATATAAACTAGTTAGCTGTAGACACATGAACACTACGTATTAACTAGTTAGCTGTAGTCACATCAACACTACGTATAAACTAGGTAGCTGTAGTCACATCAACACTACGTATTAACTAGTTAGTTGTAGTCACATCAACACTACGTATTAACTAGTTAGCTGAAGTCACATAAACACTACGTATAAACTAGGTAGTTGTAGTCACATAAACACTACGTATAAACTAGGTAGTTGTAGTCACATCAACACTACGTATTAACTAGTTAGTTGTAGTCACATCAACACTATATAAACTAGTTAGTTGTAGTCACATCAACACTATGTTTCAACCAGTTAGCTGTAGTCACATCAACGCTATATAAACTAGTTAGCTGTAGTCACATAAACACTACGTATTAACTAGTTAGTTGTAGTCACATAAACACTACGTATTAACTAGGTAGTTGTAGTCACATAAACACTATATAAACCAGTTAGCTGTAGTCACATCAACACTATATAAACTAGTTAGTTGTAGTCACATCAACACTATATAAACTAGTTAGCTGTAGTCACATCAACACTATATAAACTAGTTAGCTGTAGTCACATCAACACTATGTTTAAACTAGTTAGTTGTGGTCACATCAACACTATATAAACTAGTTAGCTGTAGTCACATCAACACTATATAAACTAGTTAGCTGTAGTCACATCAACACTATATAAAAAGTCACATCAACACTATATAAACTAGTTAGCTGTAGTCACATCAACACTATATAAAGTAGTTAGCTGTAGTCACATAAACACTACGTATTAACTAGTTAGTTGTAGTCACATCAACACTACGTATTAACTAGTTAGCTGTAGTCACATCAACACTACGTATTAACTAGTTAGCTGTAGTCACATAAACACTACGTATTAACTAGTTAGCTGTAGTCACATAAACACTACGTATTAACTAGTTAGTTGTAGTCACATCAACACTACGTATTAACTAGTTAGCTGTAGTCACATAAACACTACGTATTAACTAGTTAGATGTAGTCACATAAACACTACGTATTAAATAGGTAGCTGTAGTAACATAAACACTACGTATAACTAGGTAGTTGTAGTCACATAAACACTATATAAACTAGTTAGCTGTAGACACATCAACACTACGTATTAACTATTTAGCTGTAGTCACATCAACACTACGTATTAACTAGTTAGTTGTAGTCACATAAACACTATATAAACTAGTTAGCTGTAGTCACATCAACAACACTAGTTAGCTGTAGTCACATAAACACTACGTATTAACTAGTTAGATGTAGTCACATAAACACTACGTATTAAATAGGTAGCTGTAGTAACATAAACACTACGTATTAACTAGGTAGTTGTAGTCACATAAACACTATATAAACTAGTTAGCTGTAGACACATCAACACTACGTATTAACTAGTTAGCTGTAGTCACATCAACACTACGTATTAACTAGTTAGTTGTAGTCACATAAACACTATATAAACTAGTTAGCTGTAGACACATCAACACTACGTATTAACTAGTTAGCTGTAGTCACATCAACAGTACGTATAAACTAGGTAGCTGTAGTCACATCAACACTACGTATTAACTAGTTAGTTGTAGTCACATCAACACTATATAAACTAGTTAGCTGTAGACACATCAACACTACGTATAAACTAGGTAGCTGTAGTCACATCAACACTACGTATTAACTAGTTAGTTGTAGTCACATCAACACTACGCATTAACTAGTTAGCTGAAGTCACATAAACACTACGTATAAACTAGGTAGTTGTAGTCACATAAACACTACGTATAAACTAGGTAGCTGTAGTCACATCAACACTACGTATTAAATAGTTAGTTGTAGTCACATCAACACTACGTATTAACTAGTTAGCTGAAGTCACATAAACACTACGTATTAACTAGGTAGTTGTAGTCACATAAACACTACGTATTAACTAGTTAGCTGTAGTCACATCAACACTATATAAACTAGTTAGCTGTAGTCACATAAACACTACGTATTAACTAGGTAGCTGTAGTCACATCAACACTACGTATTAACTAGTTAGCTGTAGTCACATCAACACTACGTATTAACTAGTTAGTTGTAGTCACATCAACACTATGTATTAACTAGTTAGTTGTAGTCACATCAACACTATGTATTAACTAGTTAGCTGTAGTCACATCAACACTACGTATTAACTAGTTAGCTGTAGTCACATAAACACTACGTATTAACTAGTTAGTTGTAGTCACATCAACACTACGTATTAACTAGTTAGTTGTAGTCACATCAACACTACGTATTAACTAGGTAGCTGTAGTCACATAAACACTACGTATTAACTAGTTAGTTGTAGTCACATCAACACTACGTATTAACTAGTTAGATGTAGTCACATAAACACTACGTATTAAATAGGTAGCTGTAGTAACATAAACACTACGTATTAACTAGTTAGTTGTAGTCACATCAACACTACGTATTAACTAGTTAGTTGTAGTCACATCAACACTATATACACTAGTTAGTTGTAGTCACATCAACACTATATAAACTAGTTAGTTGTAGTCACATCAACACTATATAAACTAGTTAGCTGTAGTCACATCAACACTATGTTTCAACTAGTTAGTTGTAGTAACATCAACACTATATAAACCAGTTAGTTGTAGTCATATCAACACTATGTTTCAACCAGTTAGCTGTAGTCACATCAACACTATATTAACTAGTTAGTTGTAGTCACATCAACACTATATAAACTAGTTAGTTGTAGTCACATCAACACTATATAAACTAGTTAGTTGTAGTCACATCAACACTATATAAACCAGTTAGCTGTAGTCACATCAACACTATGTTTAAACTAGTTAGTTGTAGTCACATCAACACTATATAAACCAGTTAGTTGTAGTCATATCAACACTATGTTTCAACCAGTTAGTTGTAGTCACATCAACACTATATAAACTTGTTAGTTGTAGTCACATCAACACTATATAAACCAGTTAGCTGTAGTCACATCAACACTATGTTTAAACTAGTTAGTTGTAGTCACATCAACACTATATAAACTAGTTAGTTGTAGTCACATCAACACTATATAAACCAGTTAGCTGTAGTCACATCAACACTATGTTTCAACCAGTTAGTTGTAGTCACATCAACACTATATAAACTAGTTAGTTGTAGTCACATCAGTACTATATAAACTAGTTAGTTGTAGTCACATCAACACTATGTTTCAACCAGTTAGCTGTAGTCACATCAACACTATATAAACTAGTTAGTTGTAGTCACATCAACACTACGTATTAACTAGTTAGCTGTAGTCACATCAACACTACGTATTAACTAGTTAGCTGTAGTCACATCAACACTATATAAACTAGTTAGCTGTAGTCACATCAACACTACGTATTAACTAGTTAGCTGTAGTCACATCAACACTACGTATTAACTAGGTAGCTGTAGTCACATCAACACTACGTATTAACTAGGTAGCTGTAGTCACATAAACACTACGTATTAACTAGTTAGCTGTAGTCACATCAACACTATATAAACTAGTTAGATGTAGTCACATCAACACTATATAAACCAGTTAGCTGTAGTCACATCAACACTATATAAACCAGTTAGCTGTAGTCACATCAACACTATATAAACTAGTTAGTTGTAGTCACATCAACACTATATAAACTAGTTAGCTGTAGTCACATCAACACTATATAAACTAGTTAGTTGTAGTCACATCAGTACTATATTAACTAGTTAGTTGTAGTCACATCAACACTATGTTTAAACTAGTTAGCTGTAGTCACATCAACACTATGTTTAAACTAGTTAGTTGTAGTCACATCAACACTATGTTTAAACTAGTTAGTTGTAGTCACATCAACACTATATAAACTAGTTAGTTGTAGTCACATCAACACTACGTATTAACTAGGTAGCTGTAGTCACATAAACACTACGTATTAACTAGTTACATGTAGTCACATAAACACTACGTATTAAATAGGTAGTTGTAGTCATATCAACACTATGTATTAACTAGTTAGTTGTAGTCACATCAACACTACGTATTAACTAGTTAGTTGTAGTCCCATCAACACTATATAAACTAGTTAGTTGTAGTCACATCAACACTATATAAACTAGTTAGCTGTAGTCACATCAACACTATATTAACTAGTTAGTTGTAGTCACATAAACACTACGTATTAAATAGGTAGTTGTAGTCATATCAACACTATGTATTAACTAGTTAGTTGTAGTCACATCAACACTACGTATTAACTAGTTAGTTGTAGTCCCATCAACACTATATAAACTAGTTAGTTGTAGTCACATCAACACTATATAAACTAGTTAGCTGTAGTCACATCAACACTATATTTCAACTAGTTAGTTGTAGTCACATCAACACTATATAAACCAGTTAGTTGTAGTCATATCAACACTATGTTTCAACCAGTTAGCTGTAGTCACATCAACACTATATTAACTAGTTAGTTGTAGTCACATCAACACTATATAAACTAGTTAGTTGTAGTCACATCAACACTATATAAACCAGTTAGTTGTAGTCACATCAGTACTATATAAACTAGTTAGTTGTAGTCACATCAACACTATATAAACCAGTTAGTTGTAGTCATATCAACACTATGTTTCAACCAGTTAGCTGTAGTCACATCAACACTATATTAACTAGTTAGTTGTAGTCACATCAACACTATATAAACTAGTTAGTTGTAGTCACATCAACACTATATAAACTAGTTAGTTGTAGTCACATCAGTACTATATAAACTAGTTAGTTGTAGTCACATCAACACTATATAAACCAGTTAGCTGTAGTCACATCAACACTCTGTTTCAACCAGTTAGTTGTAGTCACATCAGTACTATATAAACTAGTTAGTTGTAGTCACATCAACACTATGTTTCAACCAGTTAGCTGTAGTCACATCAACACTATATAAACTAGTTAGTTGTAGTCACATCAACACTATGTTTCAATTAGTTAGTTGTAGTCACATCAACACTACGTATTAACTAGTTAGTTGTAGTCACATAAACACTACGTATTAACTAGGTAGCTGTAGTCACATAAACACTACGTATTAACTAGGTAGCTGTAGTCACATCAACACTACGTATTAACTAGGTAGCTGTAGTCACATCAACACTATATAAACCAGTTAGCTGTAGTCACATCAACACTATATAAACTAGTTAGTTGTAGTCACATCAACACTATGTTTCAACCAGTTAGCTGTAGTCACATCAACACTATATAAACTAGTTAGTTGTAGTCACATCAACACTATATTAACTAGGTAGCTGTAGTCACATCAACACTATATAAACTAGTTAGCTGTAGTCACATCAACACTATATAAACTAGTTAGTTGTAGTCACATCAACACTATGTTTCAACCAGTTAGCTGTAGTCACATCAACACTATATAAACTAGTTAGTTGTAGTCACATCAACACTATATTAACTAGGTAGCTGTAGTCACATCAACACTATATAAACTAGTTAGTTGTAGTCACATCAACACTATGTTTAAACTAGTTAGTTGTAGTCACATCAACACTATATAAACCAGTTAGCTGTAGTCACATCAACACTATATAAACTAGTTAGTTGTAGTCACATCAACACTATATTAACTAGGTAGCTGTAGTCACATCAACACTATATTAACTAGTTAGCTGTAGTCACATCAACACTATATTAACTAGGTAGCTGTAGTCACATCAACACTATATTAACTAGGTAGCTGTAGTCACATCAACACTATGTTTAAACTAGTTAGTTGTAGTCACATCAACACTACGTATTAACTAGTTAGCTGTAGTCACATCAACACTACGTATTAACTAGTTAGCTGTAGTCACATCAACACTATATAAACTAGTTAGCTGTAGACACATCACATAACTAAGTCACATCAACACTACGTATTAACTAGTTAGCTGTAGACACATCAACACTACGTATTAACTAGTTAGCTGTAGTCACATCAACACTATGTATTAACTAGTTAGCTGTAGTCACATCAACACTATGTATTAACTAGTTAGTTGTAGTCACATCAACACTATATAAACTAGTTAGCTGTAGTCACATCAACACTATGTATTAACTAGTTAGCTGTAGTCACATCAACACTATGTATTAACTAGTTAGCTGTAGTCACATCAACACTACGTATTAACTAGTTAGTTGTAGTCACATCAACACTACGTATTAACTAGTTAGCTGTAGTCACATCAACACTATGTATTAACTAGTTAGTTGTAGTCACATCAACACTACTTATTAACTAGTTAGTTGTAGTCACATCAGTACTATATATATCATTTTTATTTGTAGTGTGCTGATTTATTGATGATGTGATTCAGAGCAAGCTCCTTTGTCACGTTATATAAACTATGAGGCAAACCTGGTCTTTGGCCTTGTGAACACCACTTTCATTGATGACAGTAATGTTCCCTCTGTGTATTTCTCAAGGCTGAACAGAATGATCGGGAAGTGAACAGAGGGTTTGTACCAAAGTCCTCTGATGCTCCTGCTGTCTTTCAACTCAAGGGAAGTCAATTGCACTTATTTCTACACTGCTAGAAAAAACATGTGCTGTCTAGAACCTTACAGGGTTCTTCAGCTGTCTCCATAGGAGACCCTTTGAAGAACCCTTTTTGGTTCCAGCTATAAACGGTGTTCCATGTAGAACCCTCTGTGGAAAGGGTTCTACATGGAACTCAAAAGGTTTCTACCTGGAACCAAAAAGGTTCCTCCTATAGGGAACAGCCGAAGAACCCTTTTGGAACCCCTTTCTCTTACAGTGTCGATTTCTGTGGGGTCCGGGAAAGGTTCATCGTTTGGTAAACCTAAACCCTGACATTGGAAGAACTTCTGCCTGTAGTTTTAAGTCAGCCCAAGGTTGAATTGCGATTGCTGCTGTAGGAGAGGACAGAAATAATCAGAGATTTCAAACTTTGATCAGAGAGAAAGTATTTCTCTCGTCTGTTCCAGACGTATGAGTCAAAACAACATGTCCTTTGCTCCAGGAGGCAGTCGACAACATGCTTTCGTACACGTACACTATAATGTATTTTCTCCCTGCTGCAATTTCATGTTATTTAACTGGATTAACACTGAATTTAATATATGAGGTCCTTCCGTACATACCGTAATTATCCACCTGTATTTAGAATACCTTGTGTTTTGGCTATTTCTTAGAAAACCTTGTGTTCTGACTATTTCTTTAAAGAAATTGTGTTTTGGCTATTTCTTAGAAAACCTTGCGTTTTGTCTGTTTCGTAGAAAACCTTGCTCTCAAACCTCAAGTTCACAACACAATACATAAACTGATTCATTTCAGGGGAGCGTGGATCTCTTTTTGACATTCTTCCTCCCTTTTGTACTACTCAACAACTCCACTAATCAGCCTTATTATTACATTCATTGTTTATTTGCGTCCTTGCGTTCGAATCCAAATCGTATCGAATGGAACAGAGGTAGACTAACGGTGAAATGCTTCCTTACGAGTCAATTTCCAACAATGCAGAGTTAAAGACACATATTATTTAAACAGAAAATTGATATAGTGACACTAGGAATAAATACACATTGAATAAGCAATAACAAACAACAACGTTGATCTCTATCAAGGATATCGTTGAGAGATGGAGGAAGGCATGTTACATAAATGGTGTGTGTGTGTGTTGCATGATATGTTAGCGAGAGCGTGTAGCCCTGTTCAGCTTTAGAACTTTAACAAGAGTCATTAACAGACTATTGTAACGACGCCATGATTTCAAAGGTGCTCCACAAACAGCTTGTGTGGCGATGGATGATTGAACCAAGCACTTGAAAGGGGAAGAGAGACGTCAGGTTCACAGCATCCTGTCACAGCCCATCTGCTTTCCTCCCTGCTCCCCTCAGTCACAAGCCTTTGTAAGGGAGATGGTGTTTGAACATCAAAGCTAAGCCATGCTACCTAAGAGACAGAAACAATTAGGATGTGGAGGGGAAGAAAGGATGGGACATGGATGGTGTTGAGATGGGTTGGGGGTGTGTTGGAAGGATGAGGCATGGATGGTGTTCAGATGGGTTGGGGGTGTGAAGGAAGGATGAGGCATGGATGGTGTTGAGATGGGTTGGGGGTGTGTTGGAAGGTTGAGGCATGGATGGTGTTGGGATGGGTTGGGGGTGTGTTGGAAGGATTAGGCATGGATGGTGTTGGGATGGGTTGGGGGTGTGATGGAAGGATGAGGCATGGATGGTGTTGAGATGGGTTGGGGTGTGTTGGAAGGATGAGGCATGGATGGTGTTGAGATGAGTTGGGGGTGTGATGGAAGGATGAGGCATGGATGGTGTTGAGATGGGTTGGGGGGTGTGATGGAAGGCATGGATGGTGTTGAGATGAGTTGGAGGTGTGATGGAAGGATGAGGCATCGATGGTGTTGAGTTGGGTGTGATGGAAGGATGGGGCATCGATGGGGTTCGAGTTGGAGGGTGTGATGGATGAGGCATCGATGGTGTTCGAGTTGGGGGTGTGATGGAAGGATGGGGCATGGATGGTGTTGAGATGGGTTGGGGGTGTGATGGAAGGCATCGATGGTGTTCGAGTTGGGGGTGTGATGGAAGGATGAGGCATGGATGGTGTTGAGATGGGTTGGGGGTGTGATGGAAGGCATCGATGGTGTTCGAGTTGGGGTGTGATGGAAGGATGAGGCATGGATGGTGTTGAGATGGGTTGGGGGTGTGATGGAAGGCATCGATGGTGTTCGAGTTGGGGGTGTGTTGGAAGGATGAGGCATGGATGGTGTTGAGATGGGTTGGGGGTGTGATGGAAGGCATCGATGGTGTTCGAGTTGGGGGTGTGTTGGAAGGATGAGGCATGGATGGTGTTGAGATGGGTTGGGGGTGTGATGGAAGGCATCGATGGTGTTCGAGTTGGGGGTGTGATGGAAGGATGAGGCATGGATGGTGTTGAGATGAGTTGGGGGTGTGATGGAAGGATGAGGCATGGATGGTGTTGAGATGGGTTGGGGGTGTGTTGGAAGGATGAGGCATGGATGGTGTTGAGATGAGTTGGGGGTGTGATGGAAGGATGGGGCATCGATGGTGTTCGAGTTGGGGTGTGATGGAAGGATGAGGCATGGATGGTGTTGAGATGGGTTGGGGTGTGTTGGAAGGATGAGGCATGGATGGTGTTGAGATGAGTTGGGGGTGTGATGGAAGGATGAGGCATGGATGGTGTTCGAGTTGGGGGTGTGATGGAAGGATGAGGCATGGATGGTGTTGAGATGAGTTGGGGTGTGATGGAAGGATGAGGCATGGATGGTGTTGAGATGAGTTGGGGGTGTGATGGAAGGATGAGGCATGGATGGTGTTGAGATGGGTTGGGGGTGTGATGGAAGGCATCGATGGTGTTCGAGTTGGGGGTGTGTTGGAAGGATGAGGCATGGATGGTGTTGAGATGGGTTGGGGTGTGATGGAAGGCATCGATGGTGTTCGAGTTGGGGGTGTGTTGGAAGGATGAGGCATGGATGGTGTTGAGATGGGTTGGGGTGTGATGGAAGGCATCGATGGTGTTCGGTGTTGAGGCATGGTGGAGATGTGATGGAAGGATGAGGCATGGATGGTGTTGAGATGGGTTGGGGTGTGTTGGAAGGATGAGGCATGGATGGTGTTGAGATGAGTTGGGGGTGTGATGGAAGGATGGGGCATCGATGGTGTTCGAGTTGGGGGTGTGATGGAAGGATGAGGCATGGATGGTGTTGAGATGGGTTGGGGGTGTGTTGGAAGGATGAGGCATGGATGGTGTTGAGATGAGTTGGGGTGTGATGGAAGGATGAGGCATGGATGGTGTTCGAGTTGGGGTGTGATGGAAGGATGAGGCATGGATGGTGTTGAGATGAGTTGGGGTGTGATGGAAGGATGAGGCATGGATGGTGTTGAGATGAGTTGGGGTGTGATGGAAGGATGAGGCATGGATGGTGTTGAGATGGGTTGGGGTGTGATGGAAGGCATCGATGGTGTTCGAGTTGGGGGTGTGATGGAAGGATGAGCCATGGATGGTGTTGAGATGGGTTGGGGGTGTGATGGAAGGATGGGGCATCGATGGTGTTCGAGTTGGGGTGTGATGGAAGGATGAGGCATGGATGGTGTTGAGATGAGTTGGGGGTGTGATGGAAGGATGAGGCATGGATGGTGTTCGAGTTGGGGTGTGATGGAAGGATGAGGCATGGATGGTGTTGAGATGAGTTGGGGGTGTGATGGAAGGATGGGGCATCGATGGGGTTCGAGTTGGGGGTGTGATGGAAGGATGAGGCATGGATGGTGTTGAGATGGGTTGGGGGTGTGATGGAAGGCATCGATGGTGTTCGAGTTGGGGGTGTGATGGAAGGATGGGGCATCGATGGGGTTCGAGTTGGGGGTGTGATGGAAGGATGAGGCATGGATGGTGTTGAGATGGGTTGGGGGTGTGATGGAAGGCATCGATGGTGTTCGAGTTGGGGGTGTGTTGGAAGGATGAGGCATGGATGGTGTTGAGATGGGTTGGGGGTGTGATGGAAGGATGGGGCATCGATGGTGTTCGAGTTGGGGGTGTGATGGAAGGCATGGATGGTGTTCGAGTTGGGGTAGCGATGTAGGCAACTCAAAATGGCCAGGGACAGTTTTGAAGTGAGCTCACGGGCTATTGAGCATATGGAAATATAACATTTAAAGGCATTGAAAACCAAATACTTTTAAAAAGATAGTACTAGACTGAAGTGGAATGTGGATGGGAATCATTCCCATCAGGTGTAGTTTTAACATGCCATGGTCATTATCCCAAGCTATATTTCTTCATAAATGTACATGCCATGGTCATTATCCCAAGCTATATTTCTTCATAAATGTACATGCCATGGTCATTATCCCAAGCTATATTTCTTCATAAATGTACATGCCATGGTCATTATCCCAAGCTATATTTCTTCATAAATGTACATGCCATGGTCATTATCCCAAGCTATATTTCTTCATAAATGTACATGCCATGGTCATTATCCCAAGCTATATTTCTTCATAAATGTACATGCCATGGTCATTATCCCAAGCTATATTTATTCATAAATGTACATGCCATGGTCATTATCCCAAGCTATATTTCTTCATAAATGTACATGCCATGGTCATTATCCCAAGCTATATTTCTTCATAAATGTACATGCCATGGTCATTATCCCAAGCTATATTTCTTCATAAATGTACATGCCATGGTCATTATCCCAAGCTATATTTCTTCATAAATGTACATGCCATGGTCATTATCCCAAGCTATATTTCTTCATAAATGTACATGCCATGGTCATTATCCCAAGCTATATTTCTTCATAAATGTACATGCCATGGTCATTATCCCAAGCTATATTTCTTCATAAATGTGCATTGCATGGTCATTATCCCAAGCTATATTTCTTCATAAATGTACATGCCATGGTCATTATCCCAAGCTATATTTCTTCATAAATGTACATGCATCAGTGTGGGTGGTAATGGTTGGTTTACAAGATATATTTCTTCATAAATATACATGCATCAGTGTGGGTGGTAATGGTTGGTTTACAAGCTATATTTATTCATAAATGTACATGCCATGGTCATTATCCCAAGCTATATTTCTTCATAAATGTACATGCATCAGTGTGGGTGGTAATGGTTGGTTTACATGCGTCTCTGTTGATTTACAACCTGTTATCATTTAGCTGTTTCATGTTTAACTTTAGGAACCTTTTAAATGTGAAAAAAAGATTCTTACAAAATGATTTTATGAACAATTGAATTTGATAGCCCATAGAGACACATGGAATAAGGCATTCATAAAAGACAGTCCCCCCCAAAAAAATCATAGAAACTAAAGGTTTAGAAATATATATATATATTATTTATATATATTATTATTGTTTTTTTCAATTGACAAAATATTTCCTTTTCATTTGTATGGGTTACCTTCAGACGAGACACCATCATGTTTGTGAGAATTATATTAGTTCATAGCCCATTAGTTCATAGCCCATTAGTTCATAGCCCATTAGTTCATAGCCCATTAGTTCATAGCCCATTAGTTCATAGCCCATTAGTTCATAGCCCATTAGTTCATAGCCCATTAGTTCATAGCCCATTAGTTCATAGCCCATTAGTTCATAGCCCATTAGTTCATAGCCCAAACGGTTCAGACGTTACAGACAGAAGTTGGCACATGAGCCGATTTCAGATGAGTCCCGTGGGGCTTGTGGCAGTGGGGGAATTAAGGAGTAAAAATCTAAAAGTATTAGGTTTTAAATATACTTAAGTATCAAAAGTAAATGTAATTGCTAAAATATACTTAAGTTTCAAAAGTAAATGTAATTGCTAAAATATACTTAAGTATCAAAAGTACAATGAATAGTATAAATCTTTTCAAATTCCTTTTATTAAGAAAACCAGATGGCGCCATCTGTAAAGTAAAGTACAAATACCCCAAAAAACAACTTAAGTAGTACTTAAAAGTTTTTTTCTTTCTGTCTTTAAGTACTTCACACCACTGGCTTGAGGGAGTCGTAGAGAAAAACGGAAAACACCATCGTGAGAGTCTCCCCTATCCATAAAGTGGTCATAGTTCATAGGACAAACTGTACGGATGCTACAGACATTTTACTTGAGAAGACAGATTTTGGAGATGTCTCTTGGTCCTGATAAACACCGATGTAGCTCGGCCACCTTCCACCGCAGATGCGGAAGGCCAACAGTAGTGGATGTAGTAAATTGAGAAGCAGCCCCCAAATATCTTCAATTGATTGATTTTTATGGGGATTTAGTTTATTATTTATGTGCGTCAATAGACTGTTCAGGATTTCTAACAACAGATTATGAGTTATTCATTTACTGCCACTAGTCTGCACTACATTTTATATCCGTGGCTATGTTCCAAAAGGCCCTGGTCAAAAGTAGTGCACTATGTAGGGAATAGGATGCTATTTAGGATGTAGCCTCAGTCACTGCTACTAATTCTAGAGAAGCCCAAAGATATGTAGATTAAACAGGAAATTAAATTGCGTACACATAATCAATTTGTGAGGAAATGAGGAAAGCATATTAAAAGATATATACGCTGAATAATTAAATTCAATTATCTGTTCAAAATGAAAGAATGGACTGGAAAGCAATATTTGCTACGTTTCTTCACATTAAATCATTGTGCATTTTTCCTCACGTGATACAATTAGTCTGTTATTCCTTAATGCTTTTTAGCCCATATTAAACGCAGTTGGCTTCCACATGTTTAGCTGACAGGTTTAAGTGTGAAGTAGCATCCGTAAGTGCATTGGATGGGATTGGAACCCTCAATCACTAAATCAACTGTAATTTAATCTCAACAATGTAAGCGAAGCATTTCATTGTACTTGTGCATGTGACAAATGAAACTAGAAACCTGAACACACCCTCTCGACCCCAAATGGCACCCTCATTTTCTATATAGTGCGCTACATATGACCAGATCTCTATGGACCCTGGTCAAAAGTAGTAAACTAATTAGGAAATAGGGTGCCATTTTGGATGCACAAACCTCTCTGTCAATAAGCTCTGGGGAAAGGAACCCTTATCCC
The DNA here is from genome assembly GCF_034236695.1 of Oncorhynchus nerka. Classification (NCBI taxonomy): domain Eukaryota; kingdom Metazoa; phylum Chordata; class Actinopteri; order Salmoniformes; family Salmonidae; genus Oncorhynchus; species Oncorhynchus nerka. The sequence continues at coordinate 7,919,179 of NC_088400.1, forward strand.
TCATGTATTGACTATGAGTTTCATCTACAGTGGTTTGGTTTTACAGGTCCCTAACCTGTTGTATAGATACACCACTTCCTCTTGGGTTTGGTTTTACAGGTCCCTAACCTGTTGTATAGATACACCACTTCCTCTTGGGTTTGGTTTTACAGGTCCCTAACCTGTTGTATAGATACACCACTTCCTCTAGGGTTTGGTTTTACAGGTCCCTAACCTGTTGTATAGATACACCATTTCCTCTGGGGTCTGGTTTTACAGGTCCCTAACCTGTTGTATAGATACACCACTTCCTCTAGGGTTTGGTTTTACAGGTCCCTAACCTGTTGTATAGATACACCATTTCCTCTTGGGTTTGGTTTACAGGTCCCTAACCTGTTGTATAGATACACCACTTCCTCTAGGGTTTGGTTTTACAGGTCCCTAACCTGTTGTATAGATACACCACTTCCTCTTGGGTTTTTTTTACAGGTCCCTAACCTGTTGTATAGATACAGCACTTCCTCTAGGGTTTGGTTTTACAGGTCCCTAACCTGTTGTATAGATACACCATTTCCTCTGGGGTCTGGTTTTACAGGTCCCTAACCTGTTGTATAGATACAGCACTTCCTCTAGGGTTTGGTTTTACAGGTCCCTAACCTGTTGTATAGATACACCATTTCCTCTTGGGTTTGGTTTACAGGTCCCTAACCTGTTGTATAGATACACCATTTCCTCTGGGGTTTGATTTTACAGGTCCGTAACCTGTTGTATAGATACACCACTTCCTCTTGGGTTTGGTTTTACAGGTCCCTAACCTGTTGTATAGATACACCACTTCCTCTAGGGTTTGGTTTTACAGGTCCCTAACCTGTTGTATAGATACACCACTTCCTCTTGGGTTTGGTTTTACAGGTCCCTAACCTGTTGTATAGATACACCATTTCCTCTAGGGTTTGGTTTTACAGGTCCCTAACCTGTTGTATAGATAAACCACATTCCTCTGGGGGTTGGTTTTACAGGTCCCTAACTTGTTGTATAGATACACCACTTCCTCTGGGGTTTGGTTTTACAGGTCCCTAACCTGTTGTATAGATACACCACTTCCTCTAGGGTTTGGTTTTACAGGTCCCTAACTTGTTGTATAGATACACCACTTCCTCTTGGGTTTGGTTTTACAGGTCCCTAACCTGTTGTATAGATACACCACTTCCTCTGGGGTTTGGTTTTACAGGTCCCTAACTTGTTGTATAGATACACCACTTCCTCTGGGGTTTGGTTTTACAGGTCCCTAACCTGTTGTATAGATACACCACTTCCTCTGGGGTTACGGCTGCTATTCATCCATTTCAAGATGATTCATCTTTAATACAAGTAAAACAAAGTATGGTGGACTCGTACGTTTGAGGGGGGGATATTTTTTGTAATATATTTTACAGAATCAATGTTTGTTTGTTGGTTAGACGAAGAATAGGAACAGTGTATTTCAAGGTTATTTCTCTCAAAATAAGTCCTTACTGTTCATTGTCACTGTGCAGCCTTTAAACAGATAACAGACAACACTCAGAGAGACAGAGATACAGGGACACAGAGACAAAGAGACACAGAGATAGAGAGTCACAGAGACCTCCATGCTACAGGGGCATCGACACCAGTATCAATTCCTGAGGCAAGCCCAGTGAGCCGGTCCGATCCAGGGTCAAATCCAAGGGTGTGCATGCCCCGGTACTAACAGGGCAGCTGGGGGGTCTGGAGAAGTTCAGGGACGTAGGGGTCCAGTCTCTTTAGGGCTTATGTCTGAGGCACCATGAAAAGAGTAATAAAGACACAATGCCACATCCTAACTATGTCCAGTTGTTGTATGTGGGCAATGTTGAACGAATTCAAAGAACAGCATAGCTGCTTTGACATAGGTACGTGCATGCACACAACGCATTGTACATATGTGTCTATACACCCTCTATATAACCTGTATTCTACCTGTATATAACCTATATACCCACCCTATATATAACCTGTATCCTCCCTGTATCCTCCCTGTATATAACATGTATACTACCTGTATATAACCTGTATTCCCACCCTATATATAACCTGTATACTCCCTGTATATAACCTGTATACTCCCTGTATCCTCCCTGTATACTCCCTGTATATAACCTGTATTCTACCTGTATATAACCTCTATACCCACCCTATATATAACCTGTATACTCCCTGTATACACCCTGTATATAACCTGTATACTCCCTGTATACTACCTGTATATAACCTGTATTCTCCCTGTATCCTCCCTGTATATAACCTGTATACTCCCTGTATCCTCCCTGTATACTCCCTGTATATAACCTGTATTCTACCTGTATATAACCTCTATACCCACCCAATATATAACCTGTATACTCCCTGTATATAACCTGTATACACCTTGAATACTCCCTGTATATAACCTGTATACTCCCTGTATATAACCTGTACATAACCTGTATACACCCTGTATATAACCTTTATACTCCCTGTATACACCCTGTATATAACCTGTATACACTCTGTATATAACCTGTATTCTCCCTGTATGTAACCTGTATATAACCTGTATATAACCTGTATATAACCTGTATACTCCCTGGATATAACCTGTATATAACCTGTACTCTCCCTGTATACTCCCTGTATATAACCTGTATACACCCTGTATACACCCTGTATTCTCCCTGTATATAACCTGTATACATCCTGTATATGACCTCTATAATCCCTGGATATAACCTGTATATAACCTGTACTCTCCCTGTATACTCCCTGTATATAACCTGTATACACCCTGTATATAACCTGTATTTAACCTGTTTACTCCCTGTATATAACCTGTATACACCCTGGATATAACCTGTATATAACCTGTATACTCCCTGGATATAACCTGTATACTCCCTGTATATAACCTGTATTCTCCCTGTATTCTCCCTGTATATAACCTGTATTCTACCTGTATATAACCTATATACCCACCCTATATATAACCTGTAACCTCCCTGTATACTCCCTGGATATAACCTGTATACACCCTGTATTCTCCCTGTATTCTCCCTGCATATAACCTGTATTCTACCTGTATATAACCTATATACCCATCCTATATATAACCTGTATCCTCCCTGTATACTCCCTGGATATAACCTGTATACACCCTGTATTCTCCCTGTATTCTCCCTGTATATAACCTGTATACTCCCTGTATATAACCTGTATATAACCTGTATATAACCTGTATACACCCTGTATATAACCTGTATACTCCCTGTATATAACCTGTATATAACCTGTATATAACCTGTATACACCGTGTATATAACCTGTATACTCCCTGTATATAACCTGTATATAACCTGTATACTCCCTGGATATAACCTGTATACTCCCTGTATATAACCTGTTTATAACCTGTATACTCCCTGGATATAACCTGTATATAACCTGTATATAACCTGTATATAACCTGTATACTCCCTGTATACTCCCTGTATATAACCTGTATATAACCTGTATACTCCCTGTATATAACCTGTATATAACATGTATACTCCCTGTATACACCCTGTATATAACCTGTTTATAACCTTTATACTCCCTGTATATAACCTGTATATAACCTGTTTATAACCTGTATACTCCCTGGATATAACCTGTATACTCCCTGGATATAACCTGTTTATAACCTGTATACTCCCTGGATATAACCTGTATACTCCCTGTATACTCCCTGTATATAACCTGTATACTCCCTGTATACTCCCTGTATACACCCTGTATATAACCTGTATATAACCTGTACTCTCCCTGTATACTCCCTGTATATAACCTGTATATAACCTGTACTCTCCTTGTATATAACCTGTACTCTCCCTGTATACTCCCTGTATACACCCTGTATATAACCTGTATATAACCTGTACTCTCCCTGTATACTCCCTGTATATAACATGTATATAACCTGTACTCTCCCTGTATACTCCCTGTATATAACCTGTATACTCCCTGTATATAACCTGTATATAACCTGTATACTCCCTGTATATAACCTGTATATAACCTGTATACTCCCTGGATATAACCTGTATACTCCCTGTATATAACCTGTTTATAACCTGTATATTCCCTGGATATAACCTGTATACTCCCTGTATATAACCTGTATATACCCTGTACTCTCCCTGTATACTCCCTGTATATAACCTGTATACTCCCTGTATTTAACCTGTATATAACCTGTACTCTCCCTGTAAACACCCTGTATATAACCGGTTTATAACCTGTATACTCCCTGGATATAACCTGTATACTCCCTGTATATAACCTGTATACTCCCTGTATATAACCTGTATATAACCTGTATACACCCTGTATATAACCTGTATTTAACCTGTATACTCCCTGTATATAACCTGTATACACCCTGTATACTCCCTGTATATAACCTGTATATAACCTGTATACACCCTGTATACTCCCTGTATATAACCTGTATACTCCCTGTATACTCCCTGTATATAACCTGTATACACCCTGTATACTCCTGTATATAACCTGTATACTCCCTGTATAACCTGTATATAACCTGTATAACCTGTATATAACCTGTATACTCCTGTATACTCCTGTATATAACCTGTATATAACCTGTATACTCCCTGTATATAACCTGTATACTCCCTGTATATAACCTGTATACACCCTGTATACTCCCTGTATATAACCTGTATATAACCTGTATACTCCCTGTATATAACCTGTATACTCCCTGTATATAACCTGTATATAACCTGTATACACCCTGTATATAACCTGTATTTAACCTGTATACTCCCTGTATATAACCTGTATATAACCTGTATACACCCTGTATACACCCTGTATATAACCTGTATATAACCTGTATACACCCTGTATACACCCTGTATATAACCTGTATACACCCTGTATTCTCCCTGTATATAACCTGTATATAACATGTTTATAACCTGTATACTCCCTGGATATAACCTGTATACTCCCTGTATATAACCTGTATACACCCTGTATTCTCCCTGTATATAACCTGTTTATAACCTGTATACTCCCTGTATACACCCTGTATATAACCTGTATACACCCTGTATACACCCTGTATATAACCTGTATATAACCTGTATAACCCTGTATACACCCTGTATATAACCTGTATACTCCTGTATATAACCTGTATATAACCTGTATACTCCCTGGATATAACCTGTATACTCCTGTATATAACCTGTTTATAACCTGTATACTCCTGGATATAACCTGTATACTCCCTGTATATAACCTGTATATAACCTGTACTCTCCTGTATACTCCTGTATATAACCTGTATACTCCTGTATATAACCTGTATATAACCTGTACTCTCCTGTATACACCCTGTATATAACCTGTTTATAACCTGTATACTCCCTGGATATAACCTGTATACTCCCTGTATATAACCTGTTTATAACCTGTATACTCCCTGGATATAACCTGTATACTCCCTGGATATAACCTGTATACTCCCTGTATATAACCTGTTTATAACCTGTATACTCCCTGGATATAACCTGTATACTCCCTGTATATAACCTGTATATAACCTGTACTCTCCCTGTATACTCCCTGTATATAACCTGTATACTCCCTGTATATAACCTGTATATAACCTGTACTCTCCCTGTATACACCCTGTATATAACCTGTTTATAACCTGTATACTCCCTGGATATAACCTGTATACTCCCTGTATATAACCTGTTTATAACCTGTATACTCCCTGGATATAACCTGTATACTCCCTGTATATAACCTGTATACTCCCTGTATACTCCCTGTATACACCCTGTATATAACCTGTATATAACCTGTATACTCCCTGGATATAACCTGTATACTCCCTGTATATAACCTGTTTATAACCTGTATTCTCCCTGCATATAACCTGTATTCTACCTGTATATAACCTATATACCCATCCTATATATAACCTGTATCCTCCCTGTATACTCCCTGGATATAACCTGTATACACCCTGTATTCTCCCTGTATTCTCCCTGTATATAACCTGTATACTCCCTGTATATAACCTGTATATAACCTGTATATAACCTGTATACACCCTGTATATAACCTGTATACTCCCTGTATATAACCTGTATATAACCTGTATATAACCTGTATACACCGTGTATATAACCTGTATACTCCCTGTATATAACCTGTATATAACCTGTATACTCCCTGGATATAACCTGTATACTCCCTGTATATAACCTGTTTATAACCTGTATACTCCCTGGATATAACCTGTATATAACCTGTATATAACCTGTATATAACCTGTATACTCCCTGTATACTCCCTGTATATAACCTGTATATAACCTGTATACTCCCTGTATATAACCTGTATATAACATGTATACTCCCTGTATACACCCTGTATATAACCTGTTTATAACCTGTATACTCCCTGTATATAACCTGTATATAACCTGTTTATAACCTGTATACTCCCTGGATATAACCTGTATACTCCCTGGATATAACCTGTTTATAACCTGTATACTCCCTGGATATAACCTGTATACTCCCTGTATACTCCCTGTATATAACCTGTATACTCCCTGTATACTCCCTGTATACACCCTGTATATAACCTGTATATAACCTGTACTCTCCCTGTATACTCCCTGTATATAACCTGTATATAACCTGTACTCTCATTGTATATAACCTGTACTCTCCCTGTATACTCCTGTATACACCCTGTATATAACCTGTATATAACCTGTACTCTCCTGTATACTCCCTGTATATAACATGTATATAACCTGTACTCTCCCTTATACTCCTGTATATAACCTGTATACTCCCTGTATATAATAACCTGTATATAACCTGTATACTCCTGTATATAACCTGTATATAACCTGTATACTCCCTGGATATAACCTGTATACTCCCTGTATATAACCTGTTTATAACCTGTATATTCCCTGGATATAACCTGTATACTCCCTGTATATAACCTGTATATAACCTGTACTCTCCCTGTATACTCCCTGTATATAACCTGTATACTCCCTGTATTTAACCTGTATATAACCTGTACTCTCCCTGTAAACACCCTGTATATAACCGGTTTATAACCTGTATACTCCCTGGATATAACCTGTATACTCCCTGTATATAACCTGTATACTCCCTGTATATAACCTGTATATAACCTGTATACACCCTGTATATAACCTGTATTTAACCTGTATACTCCCTGTATATAACCTGTATACACCCTGTATACTCCCTGTATATAACCTTTATATAACCTGTATACACCCTGTATACTCCCTGTATATAACCTGTATACTCCCTGTATACTCCCTGTATATAACCTGTATACACCCTGTATACTCCCTGTATATAACCTGTATACTCCCTGTATACTCCCTGTATATAACCTGTATGCTCCCTGTATATAACCTGTATACTCCCTGTATACTCCCTGTATATAACCTGTATATAACCTGTATACTCCCTGTATATAACCTGTATACTCCCTGTATATAACCTGTATACACCCTGTATACTCCCTGTATATAACCTGTATATAACCTGTATACTCCCTGTATATAACCTGTATACTCCCTGTATATAACCTGTATATAACCTGTATACACCCTGTATATAACCTGTATTTAACCTGTATACTCCCTGTATATAACCTGTATATAACCTGTATACACCCTGTATACACCCTGTATATAACCTGTATATAACCTGTATACACCCTGTATACACCCTGTATATAACCTGTATACACCCTGTATTCTCCCTGTATATAACCTGTATATAACCTGTATATAACATGTTTATAACCTGTATACTCCCTGGATATAACCTGTATACTCCCTGTATATAACCTGTATACACCCTGTATTCTCCCTGTATATAACCTGTTTATAACCTGTATACTCCCTGTATACACCCTGTATATAACCTGTATACACCCTGTATACACCCTGTATATAACCTGTATACACCCTGTATACACCCTGTATATAACCTGTATATAACCTGTATACTCCCTGTATATAACCTGTATATAACCTGTATACTCCCTGGATATAACCTGTATACTCCCTGTATATAACCTGTTTATAACCTGTATACTCCCTGGATATAACCTGTATACTCCTGTATATAACCTGTATATAACCTGTACTCTCCTGTATACTCCTGTATATAACCTGTATACTCCTGTATATAACCTGTATATAACCTGTACTCTCCTGTATATACCCTGTATATAACCTGTTTATAACCTGTATACCTGGATATAACCTGTATACTCCCTGTATATAACCTGTTTATAACCTGTATACTCCCTGGATATAACCTGTATACTCCCTGGATATAACCTGTATACTCCCTGTATATAACCTGTTTATAACCTGTATACTCCCTGGATATAACCTGTATACTCCCTGTATATAACCTGTATTTAACCTGTATACTCCCTGTATATAACCTGTATATAACCTGTATACACCCTGTATACACCCTGTATATAACCTGTATATAACCTGTATACACCCTGTATACACCCTGTATATAACCTGTATACACCCTGTATTCTCCCTGTATATAACCTGTATATAACATGTTTATAACCTGTATACTCCCTGGATATAACCTGTATACTCCCTGTATATAACCTGTATACACCCTGTATTCTCCCTGTATATAACCTGTTTATAACCTGTATACTCCCTGTATACACCCTGTATATAACCTGTATACACCCTGTATACACCCTGTATATAACCTGTATACACCCTGTATACACCCTGTATACACCCTGTATATAACCTGTATACTCCCTGTATATAACCTGTATATAACCTGTATACTCCCTGGATATAACCTGTATACTCCCTGTATATAACCTGTTTATAACCTGTATACTCCCTGGATATAACCTGTATACTCCCTGTATATAACCTGTATATAACCTGTACTCTCCCTGTATACTCCCTGTATATAACCTGTATACTCCCTGTATATAACCTGTATATAACCTGTACTCTCCCTGTATACTCCCTGTATATAACCTGTATACTCCCTGTATATAACCTGTATATAACCTGTACTCTCCCTGTATACACCCTGTATATAACCTGTTTATAACCTGTATACTCCCTGGATATAACCTGTATACTCCCTGTATATAACCTGTTTATAACCTGTATACTCCCTGTATATAACCTGTTTATAACCTGTATACTCCCTGTATATAACCTGTATACTCCCTGTATACTCCCTGTATACACCCTGTATATAACCTGTATATAACCTGTACTCTCCCTGTATACTCCCTGTATATAACCTGTATATAACCTGTACTCTCCCTGTATATAACCTGTACTCTCCCTGTATACTCTCTGTATACACCCTGTATATAACCTGTATATAACCTGTACTCTCCCTGTATACTCCCTGTATATAACATGTATATAACCTGTACTCTCCCTGTATACTCCCTGTATATAACCTGTATACTCCCTGTATATAACCTGTATATAACCTGTATACTCCCTGTATATAACCTGTATATAACCTGTATACTCCCTGGATATAACCTGTATACTCCCTGTATATAACCTGTTTATAACCTGTATACTCCCTGGATATAACCTGTATACTCCCTGTATATAACCTGTATATAACCTGTACTCTCCCTGTATACTCCCTGTATATAACCTGTATACTCCCTGTATATAACCTGTATATAACCTGTACTCTCCCTGTAAACACCCGGTATATAACCGGTTTATAACCTGTATACTCCCTGGATATAACCTGTATACTCCCTGTATATAACCTGTATACTCCCTGTATATAACCTGTATATAACCTGTATACACCCTGTATATAACCTGTATTTAACCTGTATACTCCCTGTATATAACCTGTATACACCCTGTATACTCCCTGTATATAACCTGTATATAACCTGTATACACCCTGTATACTCCCTGTATATAACCTGTATACTCCCTGTATACTCCCTATATATAACCTGTATACACCCTGTATACTCCCTGTATATAACCTGTATACTCCCTGTATATAACCTGTATATAACCTGTATACTCCCTGTATATAACCTGTATACTCCCTGTATATAACCTGTATATAACCTGTATACACCCTGTATATAACCTGTATTTAACCTGTATACTCCCTGTATATAACCTGTATATAACCTGTATACACCCTGTATACACACTGTATATAACCTGTATATAACCTGTATACACCCTGTATACACCCTGTATATAACCTGTATACACCCTGTATTCTCCCTGTATATAACCTGTATATAACCTGTTTATAACCTGTATACTCCCTGGATATAACCTGTATACTCCCTGTATATAACCTGTATACACCCTGTATTCTCCCTGTATATAACCTGTTTATAACCTGTATACTCCCTGTATACACCCTGTATATAACCTGTATACACCCTGTATACACCCTGTATATAACCTGTATACACCCTGTATACACCCTGTATACACCCTGTATATAACCTGTATACTCCCTGTATATAACCTGTATATAACCTGTATACTCCCTGGATATAACCTGTATACTCCCTGTATATAACCTGTTTATAACCTGTATACTCCCTGGATATAACCTTTATACTCCCTGTATATAACCTGTATATAACCTGTACTCTCCCTGTATACTCCCTGTATATAACCTGTATACTCCCTGTATATAACCTGTATATAACCTGTACTCTCCCTGTATACAACCTGTATATAACCTGTTTATAACCTGTATACTCCCTGGATATAACCTGTATACTCCCTGTATATAACCTGTTTATAACCTGTATACTCCCTGGATATAACCTGTATACTCCCTGGATATAACCTGTATACTCCCTGTATATAACCTGTTTATAACCTGTATACTCCCTGGATATAACCTGTATACTCCCTGTATACTCCCTGTATATAACCTGTATACTCCCTGTATACTCCCTGTATACACCCTGTATATAACCTGTATATAACCTGTAATCTCCCTGTATACTCCCTGTATATAACCTGTATATAACCTGTACTCTCCCTGTATACTCCCTGTATATAACCTGTATACTCCCTGTATATAACCTGTATATAACCTGTACTCTCCCTGTATACACCCTGTATATAACCTGTTTATAACCTGTATACTCCCTGGATATAACCTGTATACTCCCTGTATATAACCTGTTTATAACCTGTATACTCCCTGGATATAACCTGTATACTCCCTGTATACTCCCCTGTATATAACCTGTATACTCCCTGTATACTCCCTGTATACACCCTGTATATAACCTGTATATAACCTGTAATCTCCCTGTATACTCCCTGTATATAACCTGTATATAACCTGTACTCTCCCTGTATACTCCCTGTATATAACCTGTATACTCCCTGTATATAACCTGTATATAACCTGTACTCTCCCTGTATACACCCTGTATATAACCTGTTTATAACCTGTATACTCCCTGGATATAACCTGTATACTCCCTGTATATAACCTGTTTATAACCTGTATACTCCCTGGATATAACCTGTATACTCCCTGTATATAACCTGTATACTCCCTGTATAATCCCTGTATACACCCTGTATATAACCTGTATATAACCTGTAATCTCCCTGTATACTCCCTGTATATAACCTGTATATAACCTGTACTTTCCCTGTATATAACCTGTACTCTCCCTGTATACTCCCTGTATACACCCTGTATATAACCTGTATATATCCTGTACTCTCCTGTATACTCCTGTATATAACATGTATATAACCTGTACTCTCTCCTGTATACTCCTGTATATAACCTGTATACTCCTGTATATAACCTGTATATAACCTGTATACTCCTGTATATAACCTGTATACACCTTGTATATAACCTGTATACTCCTGTATATAACCTGTATACTCCCTGTATATAACCTGTATATAACCTGTATATAACCTGTATACACCCCTGTATATAACCTGTATACTCCCTGTATATAACCTGTATATAACCTGTATACTCCTGTATATAACCTGTATAACCTGTATATAACCTGTATATAACCTGTATACACCCTGTATATAACCTGTATTTAACCTGTATACTCCTGTATATAACCTGTATACACCCTGTATACTCCCTGTATATAACCTGTATATAACCTGTACACACCTGTATACTCCCTGTATATAACCTGTATACTCCCTGTATACTCCTGTATATAACCTGTATACTCCTGTATATCCCCTGTTTATAACCTGTTTACTCCCCTGTATACTCCTGTATATAACCTGTATACACCCTGTATACTCCTGTATATAACCTGTATATACCCCTGTATACTCCTGTATATAACCTGTATACACCCTGTATACTCCTGTATATAACCTGTATACTCCTGTATACTCCCTGTATATAACCTGTATACTCCTGTATATAACCTGTATACTCCTGTATAACCTGTATATAACCTGTATACACCCTGTATACTCCCTGTATATAACCTGTATACTCCCTGTATATAACCTGTATATAACCTGTATACTCCCTGTATATAACCTGTATACTCCCTGTATATAACCTGTATATAACCTGTATACACCCTGTATATAACCTGTATTTAACCTGTATACTCCCTGTATATAACCTGTATATAACCTGTATACACCCTGTATACACCCTGTATATAACCTGTATATAACCTGTATACACCCTGTATACTCCCTGTATATAATCTGTATATAACCGGTATTCTCCCTGTACTGTATAAAACCTGTATATAACCTGTATATACCCTGTATATAACCTGTATTTAACCTGTATATACCCTGTATATAACCTGTTTACACCCTGTATACTCCCTGTATATACCCTGTATATAACCTGTATACTCCCTGTATATACCCTGTATATAACCTGTATTTAACCTGTATATACCCTGTATATAAACTGTATACTCCCTGTATATACCCTGTATATAACCTGTATTTAACCTGTATATACCCTGTATACTCCCTGTACTCTCCCTGTTTATAACCTGTATACTCCCTGGATATAACCTGTATTCTCCCTGTATATAACCTGTATATAACCTGTATACTCCCTGTATATAACCTGTATACTCCCTGTATACACCCTGTATACACCCTGTATATAACCTGTATATAACCTGTACTCTCCCTGTATACTCCCTGTATATAACCTGTATATAACCTGTATACTCCCTGTATATAACCTGTATACTCCCTGTATATAACCTGTATATAACCTGTATTCCCCCTGTATATAACCTGTATTCTCCCTGTATATAACCTGTATTCTCCCTGTATATAACCTGTATATAACCTGTATACTCCCTGTATATAACCTGTATACACCCTGTATTCTCCCTGTATTCTCCCTGTATATAACCTGTATTCTACCTGTATATAACCTATATACCCACCCTATATATAACCTGTATCCTCCCTGTATACTCCCTGGATATAACCTGTATACACCCTGTATTCTCCCTGTATTCTCCCTGTATATAACCTGTATACTCCCTGTATATAACCTGTATATAACCTGTATACACACTGTATATAACCTGTATACTCCCTGTATATAACCTGTATATAACCTGTATACTCCCTGGATATAACCTGTATACTCCCTGTATATAACCTGTTTATAACCTGTATACTCCCTGGATATAACCTGTATACTCCCTGTATATAACCTGTATATAACCTGTACTCTCCCTGTATACTCCCTGTATACACCCTGTATATAACCTGTTTATAACCTGTATACTCCCTGGATATAACCTGTATACTCCCTGTATATAACCTGTTTATAAACTGTATACTCCCTGGATATAACCTGTATACTCCCTGTATATAACCTGTATACTCCCTGGATATAACCTGTATACTCCCTGTATATAACCTGTTTATAACCTGTATACTCCCTGGATATAACCTGTATACTCCCTGTATATAACCTGTATATAACCTGTACTCTCCCTGTATACTCCCTGTATACACCCTGTATATAACCTGTTTATAACCTGTATACTCCCTGGATATAACCTGTATACTCCCTGTATATAACCTGTTTATAAACTGTATACTCCCTGGATATAACCTGTATACTCCCTGTATATAACCTGTATACTCCCTGTATATAACCTGTATACTCCCTGTATACTCCCTGTATACACCCTGTATATAACCTGTATATAACCTGTACTCTCCCTGTATACTCCCTGTATATAACCTGTATATAACCTGTACTCTCCCTGTATATAACCTGTACTCTCCCTGTATACTCCCTGTATACACCCTGTATATAACCTGTATATAACCTGTACTCTCCCTGTATACTCCCTGTATATAACCTGTATATAACCTGTACTCTCCCTGTATACACCCTGTATATAACCTGTATACTCCCTGTATATAACCTGTATATAACCTGTATACTCCCTGTATATAACCTGTATACACCTTGTATATAACCTGTATACACCCTGTATATAACCTGTATACTCCCTGTATATAACCTGTATATAACCTGTATACTCCCTGTATATAACCTGTATACTCCCTGTATATAACCTGTATATAACCTGTATACACCCTGTATATAACCTGTATTTAACCTGTATACTCCCTGTATATAACCTGTATACACTCTGTATACTCCCTGTATATAACCTGTATAACCTGTATATAACCTGTATACACCTGTATACTCCTGTATATAACCTGTATACTCCCTGTATACTCCCTGTATATAACCTGTATACACCCTGTATACTCCCTGTATATAACCTGTATACTCCCTGTATACTCCCTGTATATAACCTGTATACACCCTGTATACTCCCTGTATATAACCTGTATACTCCCTGTATACTCCCTGTATATAACCTGTATACACCTTGTATATAACCTGTATACTCCCTGTATATAACCTGTATACTCCCTGTATATAACCTGTATATAACCTGTATATAACCTGTATACACCCTGTATATAACCTGTATACTCCCTGTATATAACCTGTATATAACCTGTATACTCCCTGTATATAACCTGTATACTCCCTGTATATAACCTGTATATAACCTGTATACACCCTGTATATAACCTGTATTTAACCTGTATACTCCCTGTATATAACCTGTATACACCCTGTATACTCCCTGTATATAACCTGTATACTCCCTGTATATAACCTGTATATAACCTGTATACTCCCTGTATATAACCTGTATACTCCCTGTATACTCCCTGTATATAACCTGTATATAACCTGTATACACCCTGTATATAACCTGTATTTAACCTGTATACTCCCTGTATATAACCTGTATATAACCTGTATACACCCTGTATACACCCTGTATATAACCTGTATATAACCTGTATACACCCTGTATACACCCTGTATATAACCTGTATATAACCTGTATACACCCTGTATATAACCTGTATACTCCCTGTATATAACCTGTATATAACCTGTATACTCCCTGTATATAACCTGTATACACCCTGTATATAACCTGTATATAACCTGTATACACCCTGTATATAACCTGTATTTAACCTGTATAACCTGTATATAACCTGTATACACCCTGTATACTAACCTGTATATAACCTGTATATAACCTGTATACACCCTGTATACTCCCTGTATATAACCTGTATATAACCTGTATACACCCTGTATACTCCCTGTATATAACCTGTATACTCCCTGTATACTCCCTGTATATAACCTGTATACACCCTGTATACTCCCTGTATATAACCTGTATACTCCCTGTATACTCCCTGTATATAACCTGTATACACCCTGTATACTCCCTGTATATAACCTGTATACTCCCTGTATATAACCTGTATATAACCTGTATACTCCCTGTATATAACCTGTATACTCCCTGTATATAACCTGTATATAACCTGTATACACCCTGTATATAACCTGTATTTAACCTGTATACTCCCTGTATATAACCTGTATATAACCTGTATACACCCTGTATACACCCTGTATATACCCTGTATATAACCTGTATACTCCCTGTATATAACCTGTATACTCCCTGTATATAACCTGTATATAACCTGTATATAACCTGTATACACCCTGTATATAACCTGTATACTCCCTGTATATAACCTGTATATAACCTGTATACTCCCTGTATATAACCTGTATACTCCCTGTATATAACCTGTATATAACCTGTATACACCCTGTATATAACCTGTATTTAACCTGTATACTCCCTGTATATAACCTGTATACACTCTGTATACTCCCTGTATATAACCTGTATATAACCTGTATACACCCTGTATACTCCCTGTATATAACCTGTATACTCCCTGTATACTCCCTGTATATAACCTGTATACACCCTGTATACTCCCTGTATATAACCTGTATACTCCCTTTATATCCCTGTATATAACCTGTATACACCCTGTATACTAACCTGTATATAACCTGTATACTCCTGTATCCCTGTATATAACCTGTATACACCCTGTATACTCCCCTGTATATAACCTGTATACTCCTGTATACTCCTGTATATAACCTGTATACTCCTGTATATAACCTGTATACACCTTGTATATAACCTGTATACCCCTGTATATAACCTGTATACTCCTGTATATATATAACCTGTATATAACCTGTATATAACCTGTATACACCCTGTATATAACCTGTATACTCCCTGTATATAACCTGTATATAACCTGTATACTCCCTGTATATAACCTGTATACTCCCTGTATATAACCTGTATATAACCTGTATACACCCTGTATATAACCTGTATTTAACCTGTATACTCCCTGTATATAACCTGTATACACCCTGTATACTCCCTGTATATAACCTGTATACTCCCTGTATATAACCTGTATATAACCTGTATACTCCCTGTATATAACCTGTATACTCCCTGTATATAACCTGTATATAACCTGTATACACCCTGTATATAACCTGTATTTAACCTGTATACTCCCTGTATATAACCTGTATATAACCTGTATACACCCTGTATACACCCTGTATATAACCTGTATATAACCTGTATACACCCTGTATACACCCTGTATATAACCTGTATATAACCTGTATACACCCTGTATATAACCTGTATACTCCCTGTATATAACCTGTATATAACCTGTATACTCCCTGTATATAACCTGTATACTCCCTGTATATAACCTGTATATAACCTGTATACACCCTGTATATAACCTGTATTTAACCTGTATACTCCCTGTATATAACCTGTATATAACCTGTATACACCCTGTATACTCCCTGTATATAACCTGTATACTCCCTGTATACTCCCTGTATATAACCTGTATACACCCTGTATGCTCCCTGTATATAACCTGTATACTCCCTGTATACTCCCTGTATATAACCTGTATACACCCTGTATACTCCCTGTATATACCCTGTATACTCCCTGTATACTCCCTGTATATAACCTGTATACACCTCCTGTATATAACCTGTATATAACCTGTATATAACCTGTATATAACCTGTATATAACCTGTAACTCCCTGTATATAACCTGTATACCCTGTATATAACCTGTATATAACCTGTATACACCCTGTATATAACCTGTATTTAACCTGTATACTCCCTGTATATAACCTGTATATAACCTGTATACACCCTGTATACACCCTGTATATACCCTGTATATAACCTGTATACACCCTGTATACACCCTGTATATAACCTGTATACACCCTGTATTCTCCCTGTATATAACCTGTATATAACCTGTTTATAACCTGTATACTCCCTGGATATAACCTGTATACACCCTGTATTCTCCTGTATATAACCTGTATATAACCTGTTTATAACCTGTATACTCCTGGATATAACCTGTATACTCCTGTATATAACCTGTATACACCCTGTATTCTCCTGTATACTAACCTGTATACTCCTGTATATAACCTGTATACCCTGTATACACCCTGTATACTCCCTGTATATCCTGTATATAACCTGTATACTCCTGTATATAACCTGTATACTCCTGTATAAACCTGTATACCCCTGTATACTCCTGTATATAACCTGTATACACCCTGTATACTCCCTGTATACTCCTGTATACACCGTGTATATATACTCCCTGTATATAACCTACCCTGTATATAACCTGTATATAACCTGTATACTCCCTGTATTTAACCTGTATACACCTTGAATACTCCCTGTATATAACCTGTATACTCCCTGTATATAACCTGTATATAACCTGTATACACCCTGTATATAACCTGTATTTAACCTGTATACTCCCTGTATATAACATGTATACACCCTGTATACTCCCTGTATATAACCTGTATATAACCTGTATACACCCTGTATACTCCCTGTATATAACCTGTATATAACCTGTATACACCCTGTATATAACCTGTATTTAACCTGTATAATCCCTGTATATAACCTGTATATAACCTGTATACTTCCTGTATATAACCTGTATACTCCCTGTATACTCCCTGTATATAACCTGTATACACCCTGTATGCTCCTGTATATAACCTGTATACTCCTGTATACTCCTGTATATAACCTGTATACACCCTGTATACTCCCTGTATATAACCTGTATACTCCCTGTATACTCCCTGTATATAACCTGTATACACCCTGTATACTCCCTGTATATAACCTGTATACTCCATGTATATAACCTGTATATAACCTGTATACTCCCTGTATATAACCTGTATACTCCCTGTATATAACCTGTATATAACCTGTATACACCCTGTATATAACCTGTATTTAACCTGTATACTCCCTGTATATAACCTGTATATAACCTGTATACACCCTGTATACACCCTGTATATACCCTGTATATAACCTGTATACACCCTGTATACACCCTGTATATAACCTGTATACACCCTGTATTCTCCCTGTATATAACCTGTATATAACCTGTTTATAACCTGTATACTCCCTGGATATAACCTGTATACTCCCTGTATATAACCTGTATACACCCTGTATTCTCCCTGTATACTCCCTGTATACTCCCTGTATATAACCTGTATACTCCCTGTATACACCCTGTATACTCCCTGTATACTCCCTGTATATAACCTGTATACTCCCTGTATATAACCTGTATACTCCCTGTATAAACCCTGTATACTCCCTGTATACTCCCTGTATATAACCTGTATACACCCTGTATACTCCCTGTATACTCCCTGTATACACCGTGTATACTCCCTGTATACTCCCTGTATATAACCTGTATACTCCCTGTATATAACCTGTATATAACCTGTATACTCCCTGTATTTAACCTGTATACACCTTGAATACTCCTGTATATAACCTGTATACTCCTGTATATAACCTGTATATAACCTGTATACACCCTGTATATAACCTGTATTTAACCTGTATACTCCCTGTATATAACATGTATACACCCTGTATACTCCCTGTATATAACCTGTATATAACCTGTATACACCCTGTATACTCCCTGTATATAACCTGTATACTCCCTGTATACTCCCTGTATATAACCTGTATACACCCTGTATGCTCCCTGTATATAACCTGTATACTCCCTGTATACTCCCTGTATATAACCTGTATACACCCTGTATACTCCTGTATATAACCTGTATACTCCCTGTATACTCCTGTATATAACCTGTATACACCCTGTATACTCCTGTATATAACCTGTATACTCCCTGTATATAACCTGTATATAACCTGTATACTCCCTGTATATAACCTGTATACTCCCTGTATATAACCTGTATATAACCTGTATACACCCTGTATATAACCTGTATTTAACCTGTATACTCCCTGTATATAACCTGTATATAACCTGTATACACCCTGTATACACACTGTATATACCCTGTATATAACCTGTATACACCCTGTATACACCCTGTATATAACCTGTATACACCCTGTATTCTCCCTGTATATAACCTGTATATAACCTGTTTATAACCTGTATACTCCCTGGATATAACCTGTATACACCCTGTATTCTCCCTGTATATAACCTGTATATAACCTGTTTATAACCTGTATACTCCCTGGATATAACCTGTATACTCCCTGTATATAACCTGTATACACCCTGTATTCTCCCTGTATATAACCTGTATATAACCTGTTTATAACCTGTATACTCCCTGGATATAACCTGTATACTCCCTGTATATAACCTGTATACACCCTGTATTCTCCCTGTATATAACCTGTTTATAACCTGTGTACTCCCTGTATACACCCTGTATATAACATGTATATAACCTGTACTCTCCCTGTATACTCCCTGTATATAACCTGTATATAACCTGTACTCTCCCTGTATACTCCCTGTATATAACCTGTATACTCCCTGTATATAACCTGTATATAACCTGTATACTCCCTGTATATAACCTGTATACACCTTGTATATAACCTGTATACTCCCTGTATATAACCTGTATATAACCTGTATATAACCTGTATACACCCTGTATATAACCTGTATACTCCCTGTATATAACCTGTATACACCCTGTATACTCCCTGTATATAACCTGTATATAACCTGTATACTCCCTGTATATAACATGTATACTCCCTGTATATAACCTGTATATAGCCTGTATACTCCCTGTATATAACCTGTATATAACCTGTATACTCCCTGTATACACCCTGTATACTCCCTGTATACTCCCTGTATATAACCTGTATACTCCCTGGATATAACCTGTATATAACCTGTATTCTCCCTGTATATAACCTGTATTCTCCCTGTATATAACCTGTATACTCCCTGTATATAACCTGTATATAACCTGTATACACCCTGTATATAACCTGTATATAACCTGTATACTCCCTGTATATAACCTGTATACACCCTGTATATAACCTGTATATAACCTGTATACTCCCTGTATATAACCTGTATACACCCTGTATATAACCTGTATATAACCTGTATACTCCCTGTATATAACCTGTATACACCCTGTATATAACCTGTATATAACCTGTATACACCCTGTATACCCTGTATATAACCTGGTATATAACCTGTATACTCCTGTATATAACCTGTATACACCCTGTATATAACCTGTATATAACCTGTATACTCCCCTGTATATAACCTGTATATAACCTGTATATAACCTGTATACTCCCTGTATACACCCTGTATACACCCTGTATATAACCTGTATATAACCTGTATATAACCTGTATACTCCCTGTATACACCCTGTATACTCCCTGTATACTCCCTGTATATAACCTGTATACTCCCTGGATATAACCTGTATACTCCCTGTATATAACCTGTATTCTCCCTGTATATAACCTGTATACTCCCTGTATACACCCTGTATATATCCTGTATATAACCTGTATACACCTTGTATATAACCTGTTTATAACCTGCATCCTCCCTGTATGTAACCTGTATTCTCCCTGTATACTCCCTGTATACACCCTGTATATATCCTGTATACTCCCTGTATACACCCTGTATATATCCTGTATATAACCTGTATTCTCCCTGTATATAACCTGTATATAACCTGTATACTCCCTGTATACACCCTGTATATAACCTGTATATAACCTGTATTCTCCCTGTATATGACCTGTATATAATATACCTGTATACACCCTGTATACACCCTGTATACTCCCTGTATACACCCTGTATATAACCTGTATACTCCCTGTATATAACCTGTATACACCCTGTATTCTCCCTGTATTCTCCCTGTATATAACCTGTATACTCCCTGTATACACCCTGTATACTCCCTGTATACACCCTGTATATAACCTGTATACTCCCTGTATATAACCTGTATACACCCTGTATTCTCCCCTGTATACTCCCTGTATACTCCCTGTATATAACCTGTATAACCTGTATACACCCTGTATACTCCTGTATAACCTGTATATAACCTGTATACTCCTGTATATAACCTGTATACTCCTGTATAAACCCTGTATACTCCCTGTATACTCCCTGTATATAACCTGTATACACCCTGTATACTCCCTGTATACTCCCTGTATACACCGTGTATACTCCCTGTATACTCCCTGTATATAACCTGTATACTCCCTGTATATAACCTGTATATAACCTGTATACTCCTGTATTTAACCTGTATACACCTTGAATACTCCTGTATATAACCTGTATACCCTGTATATAACCTGTATATAACCTGTATACACCCTGTATATAACCTGTATTTAACCTGTATACTCCTGTATATAACCTGTATACACCCTGTATATCCTGTATATAACCTGTATATAACCTGTATACACCCTGTATACTCCCTGTATATAACCTGTATACTCCTGTATATCCTGTATATAACCTGTATACACCCTGTATGCTCCTGTATATAACCTGTATACTCCTGTATATAACCTGTATATAACCTGTATACACCCTGTATACTAACCTGTATATATAATATACCTGTATACTCCCTGTATATAACCTGTATACACCCTGTATACTCCCTGTATATAACCTGTATACTCCTGTATATAACCTGTATATAACCTGTATACCTGTATACCCTGTATATAACCTGTATATACCCTGTATATAACCTGTATATATATAACCTGTATATAACCTGTATACTCCTGTATACACCCTGTATATATCCTGTATATAACCTGTATACACCTTGTATATAACCTGTTTATAACCTGCATCCTCCCTGTATGTAACCTGTATTCTCCCTGTATACTCCCTGTATACACCCTGTATATATCCTGTATACTCCCTGTATACACCCTGTATATATCCTGTATATAACCTGTATTCTCCCTGTATATAACCTGTATATAACCTGTATACTCCCTGTATACACCCTGTATATAACCTGTATATAACCTGTATTCTCCCTGTATATGACCTGTATATAACCTGTATACTCCCTGTATACACCCTGTATACACCCTGTATACTCCCTGTATACACCCTGTATATAACCTGTATACTCCCTGTATATAACCTGTATACACCCTGTATTCTCCCTGTATTCTCCCTGTATATAACCTGTATACTCCCTGTATACACCCTGTATACTCCCTGTATACACCCTGTATATAACCTGTATACTCCCTGTATATAACCTGTATACACCCTGTATTCTCCCTGTATACTCCCTGTATACTCCCTGTATATAACCTGTATACTCCCTGTATACACCCTGTATACTCCCTGTATACTCCCTGTATATAACCTGTATACTCCCTGTATATAACCTGTATACTCCCTGTATAAACCCTGTATACTCCCTGTATACTCCCTGTATATAACCTGTATACACCCTGTATACTCCCTGTATACTCCCTGTATACACCGTGTATACTCCCTGTATACTCCCTGTATATAACCTGTATACTCCCTGTATATAACCTGTATATAACCTGTATACTCCCTGTATTTAACCTGTATACACCTTGAATACTCCCTGTATATAACCTGTATACTCCCTGTATATAACCTGTATATAACCTGTATACACCCTGTATATAACCTGTATTTAACCTGTATACTCCCTGTATATAACATGTATACACCCTGTATACTCCCTGTATATAACCTGTATATAACCTGTATACACCCTGTATACTCCCTGTATATAACCTGTATACTCCCTGTATACTCCCTGTATATAACCTGTATACACCCTGTATGCTCCCTGTATATAACCTGTATACTCCCTGTATACTCCCTGTATATAACCTGTATACACCCTGTATACTCCCTGTATATAACCTGTATACTCCCTGTATACTCCCTGTATATAACCTGTATACACCCTGTATACTCCCTGTATATAACCTGTATACTCCCTGTATATAACCTGTATATAACCTGTATACACCCTGTATATAACCTGTATTTAACCTGTATACTCCCTGTATATAACCTGTATATAACCTGTATACACCCTGTATACACCCTGTATATAACCTGTAACCTGTATACACCTGTATACTCCCTGTATATAACCTGTATACACCCTGTATACTCCTGTATATAACCTGTATATAACCTGTATATAACCTGTATACACCCTGTATATAACCTGTATACACCTGTATTCTCCTGTATATAACCTGTATATAACCTGTATATAACCTGTATAACCTGTATACTCCTGTATATAACCTGTATACACCCTTTATTCTCCCTGTATATAACCTGTATATAACCTGTTTATAACCTGTATACTCCCTGGATATAACCTGTATACTCCCTGTATATAACCTGTATACACCCTGTATTCTCCCTGTATATAACCTGTTTATAACCTGTGTACTCCCTGTATACACCCTGTATATAACATGTATATAACCTGTACTCTCTGTATACTCCCTGTATATAACCTGTATATAACCTGTACTCTCCCTGTATACTCCCTGTATATAACCTGTATACTCCCTGTATATAACCTGTATATAACCTGTATACTCCCTGTATATAACCTGTATACACCTTGTATATAACCTGTATACTCCCTGTATATAACCTGTATATAACCTGTATATAACCTGTATACACCCTGTATATAACCTGTATACTCCCTGTATATAACCTGTATACACCCTGTATACTCCCTGTATATAACCTGTATATAACCTGTATACTCCCTGTATATAACATGTATACTCCCTGTATATAACCTGTATATAGCCTGTATACTCCCTGTATATAACCTGTATATAACCTGTATACTCCCTGTATACACCCTGTATACTCCCTGTATACTCCCTGTATATAATATAACCTGTATATCCCTGTATATAACCTGTATACCTGTATATAACCTGTATATAACCTGTATATAACCTGTATTCTCCTGTATATAACCTGTATACTCCCTGTATATAACCTGTATATACCTGTATATAACCTGTATATAACCTGTATATAACCTGTATACACCCTGTATATAACCTGTATATAACCTGTATACTCCCTGTATATAATATAACCTGTATACATAACCTGTATATAACCTGTATACTCCTGTATATAACCTGTATACACCCTGTATATAACCTGTATTCTCCCTGTATAACCTGTATACTCCCTGTATACACCCTGTATATATCCTGTATATAACCTGTATATAACCTGTTTATAACCTGTATCCTCCTGTAACCTGTACACCCTGTATACTCCCTGTATAACTCCTGTATATAACCTGTATACTCCCTGATATAACCTGTATATCCTGTATATAACCTGTATTCTCCTGTATATAACCTGTATATAACCTGTATACTCCTGTATACACCCTGTATATAACCTGTATATAACCTGTATTAACCTGTATATAACCTGTTTATAACCTGTATACTCCCTGTATAACCCTGTATACTCCTGTATACTCCTGTATACACCCTGTATATAACCTGTATACTCCCTGTATATAACCTGTATATAACCTGTATTCTCCTGTATTCTCCTGTATATAACCTGTATATACCCTGTATACACCCTGTATACACCCTGTATATAACCTGTATTCTCCTGTATATAACCTGTATACACCCTGTATATCTCCCTGTATACTCCCCTGTATACTCCTGTATATAACCTGTATACTCCTGTATACACCCTGTATATCCCTGTATACTCCCTGTATATAACCTGTATACTCCTGTATATAACCTGTATTCTCCCTGTATAAAACCTGTATACTCCTGTATATAACCTGTATACACCCTGTATATAACCTGTATACTCCTGTATACACCTGTATACCCTGTATCTCCTGTATAACCTGTATACTCCCTGTATATAACCTGTATATAACCTGTATACACCCTGTATTATAACCTGTCCCTGTATATAACCTGTATACTCCCTGTATATAATAACACCCTGTATATAACCTGTATATAACCTGTATATAACCTGTATTTAACCTGTATACTCCCTGTATATAACCTGTATATAACCTGTATACACCCTGTATGCTCCCTGTATATAACCTGTATACTCCCTGTATACTCCCTGTATATAACCTGTATACACCCTGTATGCTCCCTGTATATAACCTGTATACTCCCTGTATACTCCCTGTATATAACCTGTATACACCCTGTATACTCCCTGTATATAACCTGTATACTCCCTGTATATAACCTGTATATAACCTGTATACTCCCTGTATATAACCTGTATACTCCCTGTATATAACCTGTATATAACCTGTATACACCCTGTATATAACCTGTATTTAACCTGTATACTCCCTGTATATAACCTGTATATAACCTGTATACACCCTGTATACACACTGTATATACCCTGTATATAACCTGTATACACCCTGTATACACCCTGTATATAACCTGTATACACCCTGTATTCTCCCTGTATATAACCTGTATATAACCTGTTTATAACCTGTATACTCCCTGGATATAACCTGTATACACCCTGTATTCTCCCTGTATATAACCTGTATATAATCTGTTTATAACCTGTATACTCCCTGGATATAACCTGTATACTCCTGTATATAACCTGTATACACCCTTTATTCTCCTGTATATAACCTGTATATAACCTGTTTATAACCTGTATACTCCCTGGATATAACCTGTATACTCCCTGTATATAACCTGTATACACCCTGTATTCTCCCTGTATATAACCTGTTTATAACCTGTGTACTCCCTGTATACACCCTGTATATAACATGTATATAACCTGTACTCTCTCTGTATACTCCCTGTATATAACCTGTATATAACCTGTACTCTCCCTGTATACTCCCTGTATATAACCTGTATACTCCCTGTATATAACCTGTATATAACCTGTATACTCCCTGTATATAACCTGTATACACCTTGTATATAACCTGTATACTCCCTGTATATAACCTGTATATAACCTGTATATAACCTGTATACACCCTGTATATAACCTGTATACTCCCTGTATATAACCTGTATACACCCTGTATACTCCCTGTATATAACCTGTATATAACCTGTATACTCCCTGTATATAACATGTATACTCCCTGTATATAACCTGTATATAGCCTGTATACTCCCTGTATATAACCTGTATATAACCTGTATACTCCCTGTATACACCCTGTATACTCCCTGTATACTCCCTGTATATAACCTGTATACTCCCTGGATATAACCTGTATATAACCTGTATTCTCCTGTATATAACCTGTATTCTCCTGTATATAACCTGTATACTCCCTGTATATAACCTGTATATAACCTGTATACACCCTGTATATAACCTGTATATAACCTGTATACTCCCTGTATATAACCTGTATACACCCTGTATATAACCTGTATATAACCTGTATACTCCCTGTATATAACCTGTATACACCCTGTATATAACCTGTATATAACCTGTATACTCCCTGTATATAACCTGTATACACCCTGTATATAACCTGTATATAACCTGTATACTCCCTGTATACACCCTGTATACACCCTGTATATAACCTGTATATAACCTGTATACTCCCTGTATATAACCTGTATACACCCTGTATATAACCTGTATATAACCTGTATACTCCCTGTATATAACCTGTATACACCCTGTATATAACCTGTATATAACCTGTATACTCCCTGTATACACCCTGTATACACCCTGTATATAACCTGTATATAACCTGTATATAACCTGTATACTCCCTGTATACTCCCTGTATACTCCCTGTATATAACCTGTATACTCCCTGGATATAACCTGTATACTCCCTGTATATAACCTGTATTCTCCCTGTATATAACCTGTATACTCCCTGTATACACCCTGTATATATCCTGTATATAACCTGTATACACCTTGTATATAACCTGTTTATAACCTGCATCCTCCCTGTATGTAACCTGTATTCTCCCTGTATACTCCCTGTATACACCCTGTATATATCCTGTATACTCCCTGTATACACCCTGTATATAACCTGTATATAACCTGTATTCTCCCTGTATATAACCTGTATATAACCTGTATACTCCCTGTATACACCCTGTATATACCCTGTATATAACCTGTATTCTCCTGTATATAACCTGTATATAACCTGTATTCTCCTGTATTCTCCTGTATATAACCTGTATACTCCTGTATACACCCTGTATATAACCTGTATACTCCTGTATATAACCTGTTTACACCCTGTATTCTCCTGTATCTCCTGTATATAACCTGTATATAACCTGTACATACTCCCTGTATACACCCTGTATATAACCTGTATACTCCCTGTATATAACCTGTATAACCTGTATTCTCCTGTATATAACCTGTATACTCCTGTATATAACCTGTATACTCCTGTATACTCCCTGTATATAACCTGTATACACCCTGTATACTAACCTGTATACTCCCTGTATATAACCTGTATACTCCTGTATAAACCCTGTATAACCTGTATACTCCTGTATATAACCTGTATACACCCTGTATACTCCCTGTATACTCCCTGTATACACCGTGTATACTCCCTGTATACTCCCTGTATATAACCTGTATACTCCCTGTATATAACCTGTATATAACCTGTATACTCCCTGTATATAACCTGTATACTCCCTGTATATAACCTGTATATAACCTGTATACTCCCTGTATATAACCTGTATTCTCCCTGTATATAACCTGTATATAACCTGTATACCCACCCTTACAAAAGAAAACTGTTATCACATGTTGAGCTATATTTTCACATGTATTAAATGTCACATGTTAATTTTCAGCTCCTGTATTCACCACACATGTTAAATGTGTTGTTTCAGAGGTAGAAAAAAACATTCACATTAGAATCAGATATGCAGCTGTACTCTTTTTATGTTGTTGCAATACTACACATTTTGTTTTCAACTTTAGACGTTTTGCTTGATATTAAATGGCACAAAAGTAAGTCACTCACTAGAGTATATAAACACTATTACTTGAAAGATTAACAAATTGTTGTCCCTGGCATCGTTTTGGCCAAAAGCTGAGGTATAGTGCTGGAGAAATGCAACCACTCTCAAATCCCATAGATGGATACAAGGACTGACCATCCATTATATCAACATGATAGTTGTAACAGCTTTTAGACCACAGTGTGTACTTTGCTAACAAACATTGACGTAAATGTGGAGTTTTCTTGCACTTGAATCTGCAAATTAGATTTTCACTTTCACATGTGGAATTGCAAGTGTTCACATTTCAAAAACAATCCACAAACTCCACTGTTATATCTTTGGTTTTTTCCCGGGCCTTTGCTTTCACATGTGACATTTTCAAGTCAGAAACGTGGTTTTCGGACATGTGTTACGTTTCTTTAATAATAATGGGAATTGATGGGAAATGATGTAAATATATCACTAGCCACTTTAAACAATGCTACCTTATATAATGTTACTTACCCTACATTATTCATCTCATATGCATACGTATATACTGTACTCTATATCATTGACTGCATCCTTAGGTAATACATGTATCACTAGTCACTTTAACTATGCCACTTTGTTTACTTTGTCTACATACTCATCTCATATGTATATACTGTACTCGATACTATCTACTGTATGCTGCCCTGTACCATCACTCATTCATATATCCTTATGTACATATTCTTTATCCCCTTACACTGTGTATAAGACAGTAGTTTTGGAATTGTTAGTTAGATTACTTGTTGGTTATTACTGCATTGTCGGAACTAGAAGCAGAAGCATTTCGCTACACTCGCATTAACATCTGCTAACCATGTGACAAATAACATTTGATTTGATTTGATTTGATTTGATTTGAACCAAGGTCCGACCAGGACCATCCAGGGACCGACCAGGACCATCCAGGGACCGACCAGGACCATCCAGGAACCGACCAGGACCATCCAGGGACCGACCAGGACCAACTAGGGACCGACCAGGACCAACCAGGGACTGACCAGGACCATCCAGAGACTGACCAGGGCCAGCAATGATTAGATTCAGAGGCAAACCATTTATGGGATGCAGGGTTCAATGTTGCTGGAATGAATGTGCCAAAACTTGCAACTGGAACCAAAAAAATGTGCCTTTTTTTAAGGGCACACACGCAGACACACACAAACGCACCCACACACGCACACGCACACGCACACGCACACGCACACGCACACCCACCCACACACACACACACACACACACACACACACACACACACACACACACACACACACACACACACAC
The DNA here is from genome assembly GCF_034236695.1 of Oncorhynchus nerka. Classification (NCBI taxonomy): domain Eukaryota; kingdom Metazoa; phylum Chordata; class Actinopteri; order Salmoniformes; family Salmonidae; genus Oncorhynchus; species Oncorhynchus nerka. The sequence goes on from NC_088400.1 coordinate 7,949,682, forward strand.
ACACACACACACACACACACACACACACACACACACACACACACACACACACACACAAACACAGCTTTAACATTCATTCAGTGTTGCAATATGTAATGAAAATGGTGGTTAAAATGACAATGGTAATTTGGCCCTGCTGTCCAGTTAAAATGTGAGATGGCTTCCCTAACGTGTAGTTTGAATTGTGGCAGTATATCCTAGGACCAACTGACATTTAGTAGCCGGTATGAGACTCTGAGGACACGTTCTGATCTGTCTCATTCCTATGCAATCCCAAAACATCCATCTGGGAATCGTCTTTGTTTCTAGGGGCGATAAAAATCATCAGAAGTAATTTCCCATCTCAGAGCAGTCCCAGCCTCAGTCCCAGCCTCAGTCCCAGCCTCAGTCCCAGCCTCAGTCCCAGCCTCAGTCCCAGCCTCAGCCCAGCCTCAGTTCCAGCCTCAGTCCCAGCCTCAGTCCCAGCCTCAGTCCCAGCCTCAGTTCCAGCCTCAGTTCCAGCCTCAGTCCCAGTCTCAGTCACAGCCTTGTATAGCTTTTTTTTAAAAATCCCACATAGATAATCAGCAAAAGCTTGTATGAATCTAGTTTCTCTCCTGAAAGCTTATGTTTGCTTGAAAACGGTCTGGGTTGCTATGTCTGGGGAATTCTTGCTCCGTGGTGGTTCAGTTCGTAATGATACCACGCTTACGTAAAAACATATTTTAAATGGAAAGAGACAACACCGACCATTGGATTCCTCCGGGGTTCCGTAACCTTTCAGTTTAGAGTAGGTATGGAAGCTTGTTAAAATATGACATGTATATGCTACCTACCGCTCACTGTTGATCATTAGCTATACACCACAGAGAGAGTATAAATCGGACCCTATCTGTTTTAGCTTTAAGTGGACAGCGTTCACATCCCATTGCAACTAATGAGAGTCAGGTACCTCCTCCCCGTGTCCTCTGTCCACTTGTTATGCAGCGACAATAAAGAAGTCACGCTTGTGTCTCTCCACTTTACCCCCAATCTGAGGACTATCCAAAGGCAGCACATAGAAATACCTCTCTGTTCTCAGTAGTCTGGTTCAGCCTCACAACGTTAACTCAACCTGGTTGTCCTGCATCATCCCAACCTGGTTGTCCTGCATCTCAACGTGGTTGTCCTGCATCTCAACGTGGTTGTCCTGCATCTCAACGTGGTTGTCCTGCATCTCAACGTGGTTGTCCTGCATCTCAACCTGGTTGTCCTGCATCTCAACCTGGTTGTCCTTCTCAACCTGGTCCCTCCCCACACACACACACACACACACACACACCACATACACACATCATATGTAGCACATCTGTAGGGTAATGCATTGTGACTGATAAATCACTAATTTGGCCAGAGCTCATATCCAACGCGGCTAATTTAAGTCTGTGATCATCGACCACCAACCCCTGGCATAGCAATGCTGCCCCCCAGTGCCTGTTCCCACCAGCCAGACAGCCAGGCAGCCTGCCTTGCCTTAGTGTAGTGTAAACATATCAGTTTTTAGATAGGCTACTCTAGAATCTGTCTTCACACGAAAACATTTTACATTTCTCTTCCTTCTCCGATTATCTTTTTTGAGGTAGAAATTATGTGTTTGTCAAGTTTTGTTGTGTGCAAAAATGCAGTAATTACCCCCAAAAACTCCTGGATTATATTCAAAAGGAAAAATGTGCTACCCATTCTCCATTCAGACTGTATCATTGTTCAGAGACTGAGTCAGCTTTAAGCTTGTTGCCTGTGATTTTAAAGCTCTGGATATGTATCTGGTACCTACCCAGAAGAATGCCGTCCCTCTCATTCTTCAAAGTGCATTTATTTTACTGCCTCTCTCTCTCTCTCTCTCTCACTCTGTCTCTCTCTCTGTCTCTCTCTCTCTCTCTCTCTCTCTCTATGTCTATATGTCTATATGTCTCTCTCTATGTCTCTATGTCTCTCTGTCTCTCTCTCTCTATGTCTATATGTCTCTATGTCTCTATGTCTCTCTGTCTCTACGTCTCTATGTCTCTCTATGTCTCTCTCTATGTCCGTCTCTCTCGCTCTGTCTCTCTATGTCTCTCTATGTCTCTCTCTTTCTCTCTCTCTCTCTCTCTCTCTCTATGTCTCTCTATGTCTCTCTCTCTCTCTATGTCTCTCTATGTCTCTCTCTCTCTCCCTCTCTCTCTCTATGTCTCTCTCTCTCTCTCTCTCTCTCTATGTCTCTCTCTCTCTCTCTCTATGTCTCTCTCTCTCTCTCTCTCTCTCTCTCTCTCTATGTCTCTCTATGTCTCTCTCTCTCTCTCTCTCTCTGTCTCTCTCTATGTCTCTCTCTCTCTCTCTCTCTCTCTCTCGCTCTCTCTCTCTCTCTCTCTCTCTCTGTCTCTCTCTATGTCTCTCTCTCTCTCTCTCTCTCTCTCTCTCTCTCTCTCTCTCTCTATGTCTCTATGTCTCTCTCTCTCTATGTCTATCTCTCTCTCTCTATGTCTCTCTCTCTCTCTCTCTCTCTCTCTCTCTCTCTATGTCTCTCTATGTCTCTCTCTATGTCTCTATGTCTCTCTCTCTCTCTCTCTATGTCTCTCTATGTCTCTATGTCTCTCTATGTCTCTCTCTCTCTCTCTCTCTCTCTCTCTCTCTATGTCTCTCTCTCTCTCTCTATGTCTCTCTCTCTATGTCTCTCTATGTCTCTCTCTCTCTCTCTCCCTCTCTTTCTCTCTCTCTCTCTCTCTCTATGTCTCTCTCTCTCTATGTCTCTCTCTCTCTCTCTCTCCCTCTCTCTCTCTCTCCCTCTCTCTCCATCTCTCTCTCTCTATGTCTCTCTCTCTCTCTCGGCAACCTCTCTCTCTCGGCAACCTCTCTCTCTCGGCAACCTCTCTCTCTCGGCAACCTCTCTGGCTTTCTAGTGGTTCAGTAACAGCCGTTCCAGAACTGGCGATGATTGCGATTGGCTATAACAGAAAAGCTGTTATTGACTTGTTTGGATGACAGTTATTAGACCTAGTACAAAGACCTAGTACAAAGACCTAGTACAAAGACCTAGTACAAAGACCTAGTACAAAGACCTAGTACAGACTGTACATCTCCCCCACTAGTCTGTACATCTCCCCCACTAGTCTGTACATCTCCCCCACTAGTCTGTACATCTCCCCCACTAGTCTGTACATCTCCCCCACTAGTCTGTACATCTCCCCACTAGTCTGTACATCGACGGGGATGGATGTGGAAGTGTATGCCGCACTAACGAATAGGTGCTTTGCAATGATTCCATCATCCCATCATAAATATTAAATGTAGCTTTGCCCTTGGTTACCTTTGCTGCCAGCCAGCTAGAGCCAGAACCTTTGTCATATATACCATAGCTTTTTTTAAATATATTTTTTTAACTTGTTGACAAGGAGACAGTAGGGGGCATTTCAAAGGGAGCTCATGGCTTTGTAGTGAGCCAAAGACTTAGTTCCAGATGGCACCATATACCCTACATAGGGCACTAATTTGACCAGAGCCAAATGGCACCATATTCCCTATATAGGACACTACTTAGAACAAAGCCAAATGGCATCACATTCCCTACATAGGCCACTACTTAGAACAAAGCCAAATGGCACCATATTCCCTATATAGGACACTACTTAGAACAAAGCCAAATGGCACCATATTCCCTATATAGGACACTACTTAGAACAAAGCCAAATGGCACCATATTCCCTATATAGGGCACTAATTTCACCAGAGCCAAGTGGTACCATATTCCCTATATAGGGCACTACTTTGAACACTACTGGTCAACAATAGTCCACTGTATAGGGAATAGGGAGCCGTTTGGGACACAGTCCTAAAGGCTTTTGAGGTGGACTGCCAATGACGTCTATTCCCAGCTATATGATGATGATAGCTGGTTTGTCAGCCAATTATCTATAGCCCTGTTGTAGAAGGAGTTTTTGGGAGTGGCCAACCTTAACATTGCATCTCATTCATGTCTGATTATGATAAAGGGATCCCAAGTTAATAAGAGCTTTTTGTCCAATCTAAGACAATGGCAATGTAAGAAATGGCACACTATTCCCTACCTAGTGGACTACTTTAGACCAGAGCCCTATGGCACCCTATTCCCTACCTAGTGGACTACTTTAGACCAGAGCCCTATGGCACCCTATTCCCTACCTAGTGGACTACTTTAGACCAGAGCCCTATGGCACCCTATTCCCTACCTAGTGGACTACTTTAGACCAGAGCCCTATGGCACCCTATTCCCTACCTAGTGGACTACTTTAGACCAGAGCCCTATGGCACCCTATTCCTTGTATAGTGGACTATTTTAGACCAGAGCCCTATGGTGTCACCATGCTGCTCGTAGCCAAAGAGATACATAGTGAGGTAGTACCAGTACCACTACCTACCAAAGAGATACATAGTGAGGTAGTACCACTACCTACCAAAGAGATATATAGGGAGGTAGTACCCGTACCACTACCTACCAAAGAGATACATAGTGAGGTAGTACCCGTACCACTACCTACCAAAGAGATACATAGGGAGGTAGTACCGGTACCACTACCTACCAAAGAGATATATAGTGAGGTAGTACCAGTACCACTACCTACCAAAGAGATACATAGTGAGGTAGTACCCGTACCAGTACCTACCAAAGAGATACATAGTGAGGTAGTACCCGTACCACTACCTACCAAAGAGATACATAGTGAGGTAGTACCCGTACCACTACCTACCAAAGAGATACATAGTGAGGTAGTACCCGTACCACTACCTACCAAAGAGATATATAGGGAGGTAGCACCAGTACCACTACTTAAAGTATCTTAGTTTTATTAGGATCATTGTTGCCCTTTATGGTTTATTAAACTCCCTCACCACTCCCAAACTATATAGAGGTTTTACTCTGTCTGCCTCTCCGGTGGGACAGTAGTTCCTTCACTACTTTGTACCAGTGGGATCTGGTTACAATAGTGTAATATATATGGACTATTGTGTAATTTAGGACTCAGCCTCTGACTCGGTGGACAGTAAATGCCAGTGTAAATACACCCCACACATTTTTCACGTCGGGGGAAGACCTGGAGCTGTAAAACACTGATAGAGCAATATTCCTTTCCTCCTCTGAGTTAGAGAGTAATCCCCCCACCCACCCCCCACCCACCCCCGTGAAGAGCTCGGCTAGCTGCAGCTTCACAACCCACCCTGCCCTCTCTGTGACTTGGCATTAAAGATCAACTTCTAGACAGCGATGCCTCATCAGCGACAGCGGCAGACCTTTTTATTGCCCGAGCCCTGACCAAGAACAATTAACGACTCCCTATGGTTCCCTAAACCTGAATCACCCAGAGAGAGAGGGAGGCAAGGAAAGCACAGCCAGCATCCAGCCAGCAGACAGCCAGCAACCAGCCAGCATCCAGCCAGCAGCCAGCCAGCAACCAGCCACAGCCAGCAACCAGCCAGCATCCAGTCACAGCCAGCAACCAGCCAGCAACCAGTCACAGCCAGCAACCAGCCATCAACCAGCCACAGCCAGCAACCAGCCAGCATCCAGCCAGCAGCCAGCCAGCAACCAGCCAGCAGACAGCCAGCAGCCAGCCACAGCCAGCAACCAGCCAACAACCAGCCAGCAACCAGCCAGCAACCAGCAAACCACAGCCAGCAGACAGCCAGCAACCAGCCAGCCACAGCCAGCCGCAGCCAGCAACCAGCCACAGCCAGCCACAGACAGCCAGCAGACAGCCAGCAACCAGCCAGCAGACAGCCAGCAACCAGCCGCAGACAGCCAGCAGACAGCCAGCAGACAGCCAGCAGACAGCCACAACCAGCCAGCAACCAGCCAGAAGCCAGCCAGCAGACAGCCAGCAGACAGCCAGCAGACAGCCAGCAGAGAGCCAGCAGACAGCCAGCAGACAGCCAGCAGACAGCCAGCAGACAGCCAGCAACCAGCCAGAAGCCAGCCACTGCACAGCCCCCCAGGCTCCAGAGGCATAATTAATCTCCCATAGCACCACACTTGTATAAATGACCAGCAGCTAGGAGTAGGCAGATACAAATAAAGGTGATTTAGCCCAAAAAGATGCTGAGGGATGGATCTCATTAGTCCTGACTGGAAGACCAACGTCGAGATTTAACTGAGAGGAATTCCTAGCCATTAGCGGCGTGGCAGCATGTGTATTGATAGGTTTTTAATAAGACTCCACATTAATGGTTATCATGAGTGAGTGGGTTTATGGTAATGGGAAAGGGCAGAGGAGGGGAAAGGAAGTCTCAAATGTGCTTTTTGTCAAAATCTCTCTCTCTTGCTTTTAGAAGCTAGCGTGTTGTAATTTGTAGACGTGTTCCTTCCAGAGGACTAACTATTCAACACTCTCACACACAAGGAAAGCTGTGGAGTCTCTGCACTTCCAAATATTCCGTACAATGTAAGCGAATAGAACGTTGATAAAGGCATTTTTCTTTTTTTTAAATTGAGTGACATGAATATGAGGGTGAGTGTCAGTGATGAACAGAGCCGCAGGGATGAAGAGTGTCTCGTGTGAGCAGAAGAGAGGAAGTGAAGAAAGTCTTCATTTCCCTGCTATTAATCAGTGGGACTAATTCTCCCCTGTTCTATTTTAACCCTGCAGTGTCGCTGCCTCCAGTCTCTCTAATTAAAATATTAGCAGCAAGTTAAATATATGACGGCAATTTAATCAGACGTTTTCGTTCTTTCTGTCTTTTTTTCTAGGGGTGGGGGTTGGGTGGTGGGGGTTGGGGGGGTTCTTTTCCCACATGTTCTTGAGTTCTTTCCATTACCAGAGTTAGTTGAGGGATTAATTTAGAATGTTTTTTTTCTTAAATAAGTTGATAACTCTTATTGCCTCAACGACAAAGGTTTCAAGGTTGACCTTATACGAATGTGAACTTTGCAGACGGAGTGTCAGTTGTCTGTCTATCTGTCCTCGATCTGTCTCACTTCTTCACCTTCCCTTTCACTAGTGAAGATCTTTAATTATCAGTCATGTAGCTGCACTGTTGGTAGTAAGGAAAAGCTGTACAGTGACTTGAGAAAGAACTCATGCCCCTTGACTTATTCCACATTTTTGATTTGTTACAGCCAAAATTAAAAAAGGATTCAATTTTTTTTCTTCTCACCCATCTACATACAATACCCCATAATTACCTAAGTGAAACCATGTTTTTCAGATTTTTTTTGCAAATGTATTTTTAAATTAAAAATAGAAATATCTCATTTACATAAGTATTTACTCCCCTGAGTCAAATGTACAGCTTTGAGTCGTCTTGGGTATGTCTGTATCAGCTTTACACTTCTGGATTTGTGGATTTTATCCCATTCTTCCTTACAGATTTTCTTAAGCTTTGTTAGGTTAGATGGGGAATGGCGGTGAACAGCAATCTTCAAGTCTTTTTAATGCGATTCAAGTCTGGGCTTTGGCTGGGCCACTCAAGGACTTTCACATTCTTGTTCTGAAGCCATTCCAGTGTTGCTTTGGCTGTATGCTTGGGGTCATTGCCATGTTGGAATGTAGTAAATCGCTGCCCCAGTCGAAGGTTGTTAGCACTCTGAAGTAGGTTTTCTCATCAAGGATTTGCCAGTAATTGGCTCCATTCATTGTCTCTTCTATCCTTACCAGTCTCCCAGTCCCTGCCGCTGAAAAGCATCCCAATAGCATGATGCTGGCCCCACTGTGCTTCACGGTAGGGATGGTGTTCGATGGGTGATGAGCTGTGCACTTTTTTCTCCAGACATAGCACTTTGTATTCAGGCCAAGGAGTTACATCTTTGTCTCATCAGACCACATTATATTTTGCCTTATGCTCTCAGAGTCTTTTAGGTGCCTTTTGGCAGACTCCAGGCATGCTGTCATGTGACTTTTTCTCAGGAGGGGCTTCCATCTGGCCACTCTCACATAAAGCACAGATTGGTGAAGTGCTTTAGAGACTTTTGTCTTTCTGGCAGGTTCTCTCCTTTCAAGCCAAGGAACTCTGTAATTCTGTCAGAGTGGTCATTTGGTTCTTGGTCACCTCCCTGACCAAACTCCTCCTTGCCCAAGTTTAGTCAGACGGCCAGAGTTTCTGCAGTTCCATATGTTTTCCATTTCCCAATGATAGAGACTTCTGTTATCCTGGAAACATTTCAACAATATACAAATTGTTTTATACCCATCCCCAGATATATGCATCATCACAACTCTATCTCAGAGATCTACAGACAGGTCCTTGGACTTCATGGCTTGGTTTCTGCTCTGACATAGACTGTCATCCTGTGGGACCTTACATAGACAGGTGTGTTTCTTTTTAGATTGTGTTCAAACTATTTAATATGCCACAGGTGGACTCCAAGTTTTAATGACATCTCAAGGATGATCAAAGTAAATTGGATGCACTTAAACTCAAGTTTGAGTGTCATGGCAGAGGTGTGTGAATACTCACAGCATCAGTCAAACGTTTGGACACCTACTCATTCAAGTTTTTTTTTTTTTTTTACTATTTTCTACAAACGATAGTCCCTCTAAGCGCAAACCAGAAGTGACGGCGTATCGCTACAGAATGCTGTGGTAGCCATGCTGGTTAAGTGTGCCTTGAATTCTAAATAAATCAGTGTCACCAGCAAAGCACCCCCACACCATCACACCTCCTCCTCCATGCTTCACAGTGGGAACCACACATGCGGTTATCATCTGTTCACCTACTCTGCATCTCACAATGACACAGAGGTTGGAAAGGACACCGGTCTAATGTCCATTGCTTGTGTTTCTTGACAAGGAAGTCTCTTCTTCTTATGTGTGTCCTTTAGTAGGGGTTTCTATGCAGCAATTCAATCATGAAGGCCTGATTGACGCAGTCTCCTCAGTTGATATTCAGATGTGTCTGTTAATTGAACTCTGTGAAGCATTTCTTTGGGCTACAATCTGAGGTGCAGTTAACTCTAATGGACTTATCCTCTGCAGCAGAGGTAACTGGGCCTTCCTTTCCTGTGGCGGTCCTCACGAGAGCCAGTTTCATAGCTCTTGATAGTTTTTGCGGCTGCACTTGAAGAAACTTTCAAAGTTCTTGAAATGTTCCGGATTGACTGACCATCTTGTCTTAAAGTAATGATGGACTGTAATTTATCTTTGCTTCTTTGAGCTGCTCTTGCAATAATACGGACTTGGTATTTTGCCAAATAGGGCTATCTTCTGTATGCCAGCCCTACCTGGTGACAACATAATTGATTGTCTCAAACACATTTAGAAGGAAAGAAATTCCACAAGGCACACGTGTTAATTGAAATGCAATCCAGGTGACTACCTCGTGAACCTGGTTGAGAGAATGCCAAGAGTGTGCAAAACTGTCATCAAGGCAAACGATGGTGACTTAGAAGGAATATATATATATATATATATATTCCATGAATTTTGAATTCAGGCTGTAACACAACAAAATGTGGGAGAGGTCAGGGGTATGAATACTGGTCCGATATAAGATATTGCCAAGTCAATAACAGAATGCTACTCTGATTGACAGCTACACAGTCAGACATACATACTGTGTAGCTGTCAATCAGAGTAGCATTCTGTTACTGACTTGGCAATATCTTATATCGGACCAGTGTCATTGTTCTGTCATTGTCCGTGTTATCACTGTAGTTCACAATACGGGATATCGTCACCCAGACACGGTCTGCTATGGCGAACAACTGCAGAGTTCAACTGAGTTCAATCCAACAACTACTGACTCTACCAATAGGAAAGTATAAAGTTTTATTACCATTTAACATGTTTTATAACCTTACTAACTAATATGTCGAATCTGAAGTTATTGCACATTTCCGAAGAATTTCAAAACGTGACGCTTTGATAATCTTCCATTTTGTATATCATACCTACAACACCTAAATATATATGTAAGGTAAAGAGACGATAACATGAACTGTGTGTTAGACTCTGTTAGACTGTATGTTAACTGTGTGTTGACTGTATGGTAACTGTGTGTTGACTGTATGTTAACTGTGTGTTGACTGTATGTTAACTGTGTGTTGACTGTATGTTAACTGTGTGTTGACTGTATGTTAACTGTGTGTTAGACTCTGTTAGACTGTATGTTAACTGTGTGTTGACTGTATGGTAACTGTGTGTTGACTGTATGTTGACTGTGTGTTAGACTCTGTTAGACTGTATGTTAACTGTGTGTTGACTGTATGTTAACTGTGTGTTAGACTCTGTTAGACAGTATGTTAACTGTGTGTTGACTGTATGTTAACTGTGTGTTAGACTCTGTTTGACTGTATGTTAACTGTATGCTAACTGTGTGTTATACTCTGTTAGACTGTGTGTTGACTGTATGTTAACTGTGTGTTGACTGTATGTTAACTGTGTGTTAGACTCTATGTTAACTGTATGTTGACTGTATGGTAACTGTGTGTTGACTGTATGTTGACTGTGTGTTGACTGTATGTTAACTGTGTGTTGACTGTATGTTAACTGTGTGTTGACTGTATGTTAACTGTGTGTTAGACTGTTAGACTGTATGTTAACTGTGTGTTGACTGTATGTTAACTGTGTGTTAGACTCTGTTGGACTGTATGTTAACTGTATGTTAACTGTGTGTTGACTGTGTGTTGAATGTATGTTGACTGTGTGTTGACTGTATGTTGACTGTACGTTAACTGTGTGTCAGAAGTCGTACAGGATTTGCTTTTATCATGTTCCTTAAATGTAAGAATTAGGCAGTTTGAAATTACAGTAGCGGTGGGAATTTACAGAAGTGGAACTTGGTAAATACACAGATTAGGTTCTAAGAAACAAACATGCTTGAAGTTCAATTTTATTTTTCATTAGATTCATAGGCTTTTCTTCAATTTGGTCATAATTTTTCTAGAGGAAATTACTGGGATAGATTTTCTGAATATATATCTTTATCATGTCTCCCCCCCCCATCACTGCGTCTTCCCCAGCAAATAGCACTTTGTTGTAATTCATGCACTTTCCATCATTATGATTATAAAAGGAAAGCCAACCTCTGTCAGTTAATAACCTGACATGTCGACTGAGAGAGGATCTGTTATTCCAAACATCTCCGAAAATAATAACTTTATTATGACAAGTGAGTGCCAAGGAAGCGGGGTTCAACTGACATGGTATTGTCTGTCTAACCCGGGGTGAATCCAATGTGATATCCTTTTCGCTTCCGTTTGACAATTTTAAATCAACATCAAGGAAGAGGGGTCCAACTGACATGGTATTGTCTGTCTAACCCGGGGTGAATCCAATGTGATATCCTTTTCGCTTCTGTTTGACGATTTTAAATCAACATCAAGGAAGCAGGGTTCAACTGACATCGTATTGTCTGTCTAACCCGGGTGAATCCAATGTGATATCCTTTTCGCTTCCGTTTGACGATTTTAAATCAACATCAAGGAAGGAGGAACGCAATGAATCCAGGACACAATCCTGTGAAAGAAATATTGACCAGTTCCATTTTTTGTTATCAAAAGGATGTTAGAAATGATCAATTATAATTTTCAAGTCAACAGCACGTAATCTGTCATTAAGTTGTTTATCAAAGAAAAACGTCATCCATGTTTTTGCAAAAAAGGTCAAATGTCACAGTTCTTGATGTTTTTCTCAATGCACTTCAGTCAATGGGAAAAGATGACACAGGATTGACGTTTTTCTAGGTTTTTCTCATGTCTGTCTGTTTGTCTCTCTCTCTCTCTCTCTCTCTCTCTCCTCCTCTCTCCTTCCTCTCACTCCCCGCCCCTTCTTCACCTCTCCCTCCCTCTCTCCATGCTTCACTCCCCCATTATCTCTCTCTTCCTCCTCTCTCCCTCCTCTCTCTCCCACCCCACCCCTTCTTCACACCCTTCCCTCTCTCCCTCCCTCCTCTCTCCCTCCCCACCCCTTCTTCACCCTCTCCCTCTCTCTCCCTCCCTCCTCTCTCCCTCCTCTCTCCCCCCTCCTCTCTCCCTCCTCTCTCCCCTCCTCTCTCCCTCCCTCCTCTCTCCCCCTCCTTTCTCCCTCCTCTCTCTCCCCCTCTCTCCCTCTTCTATTTCCCTGCCCCTTCTTCACCCTATCCCTCTCTCCCTCCTCTCTCCCCCCTCTCCTCCCCTCTCTCCCCTCTCCTCTCTCCCTCCTCTTTCCCCCTCTCTCCCCCTCCTCTCTCCCTCCTCTCTTCCCCCTCTCTCCCCGTCCTCTCTCCCTCCTCTATTTCCCTGCCCCTCCTTCACCCTATCCCTCTCTCTCCTCTCCTCTTCCTTCACTCATTCCCTTCTCTCTCTCCCTCCTATCTCTTCATTCTCTCACACGTGTCTGTCTGTTGACTCCCTCCTTCACCCTCACCCTCTCTCTCTCTCCCTTCTCCCCCTCCATTCTCTCTCCCTTCTCCTTTCCCTTTCCCTCCCACTCCTCTCATCTCTCACTCCTCTCTCTTCCATTTCTCCTTTACCCTCTACCTCCTTCACCCTCTACCTCTCTCTCTCCTCCCTCCTTCACTCTCCCCTTTTCTCTCCCTTCTCCCCCTCCATTCTCTCTTCCTCCTCCTTTCCCTCCCTCTCACTCCCCTCTCTTCCATTTCTACTTTACCCTCTACCTCCTTTACTCTCTACCTCCTTCACCCTCTACCTCTCTCTCTCCTCCCTCCTTCACTCTCCCCTTTTCTCTCTCTTCTCCCCCTCCATTCTCTCTCCCTCCTCCTTTCCCTCCCTCCCACTCCCCTCTCTTCCATTTCTCCTTTACCCTCTACCTCCTTCACCCTCTACCTCTCTCTCTCCTCCCTCCTTCACTCTCCCCTTTTCTCTCCCTTCTCCCCCTCCATTCTCTCTTCCTCCTCCTTTCCCTCCCTCTCACTCCCCTCTCTTCCATTTCTCCTTTACCCTCTACCTCCTTTACCCTCTACCTCCTTCACCCTCTTACCTCTCTCTCTCCTCCCTCCTTCACTCTCCCCTTTTCTCTCCCTTCTCCTCCTGCATTCTCTCTCCCTCCCTATTTCTCTGACTCTACCTCCTCTCTCTCATTGCCGGAAGTTGAAATTCAATGTACAGACTCCTGGGGACACTAAGTGGGGACCCTGAGTTTCAAGTCTTTATGTTAAGATTTGACATACCTCTACCGAGAATGGAAGACAGAGTTTTTGTGTAACTGCAGGGAGAGATCGAAGCACCATGTTGAGGATGAATTAAGACAGTTCCTAATGCCACAGGAAGCTGAACCTCAACACAAGGCATCCCTATAAGGTCACCCACCACTGTTGGTTGTGCGCGAGACGGTTAGCTAGCTCAATCGCAGTCAACGGGGGGCTTCATGGCTATGTGAGATTAGTTCATTTCACATCGTCAGATGTAGGCTTGTGTTGATTGAAAGTGTCTGTTGAACGATTCCATGCATGAATTTAATATCTTTCCTCAACAGTTCTGCCGATGTCATTCAAAAGCACATTAACTTCAAGTTAGCTTCAAGTGAGGCCTACTTTGCTGCTATGTAGTGGGGGGAGGGGGAAATGAATGAATTGTTAGTTGGAATAAGGATAGGGATATGTCTAGGGTTAACCTAGCTTTAGGTCCACTCCCAGCTCCACCTTAAAAGTAACCCTATCTTCATATTAACTCCTGGTTAAATATTTTATTTATTTTATCTTTATTTAACTAGGCAAGTCAGTTAAGAACAAATTCTTATTTTCAATGAAAGCCTAGGAACAGTGGGTTAAATGCCTTGTTCAAGGGCAGAACGACAGATTAGTACCTTATCAGCTGGGGGATTTGATCTTTCAACCTTTGGGTTACTAGTCCAACTCTCTAACCACTAGGGTACCTGCCCTAACCCTAGCATCATGTTAGCTCCTGGTTCGACCCTAACCCTAGCATCATGTTAGCTCCTGGTTCAACCCTAACCCTAGCTTCATGTTAGCTCCTGGTTCACCCCTAACCCTAGCTTCATGTTAGCTCCTGGTTCACCCCTAAGCCTAGCTTCATATTAGCTCCTGGTTCAACCCTAACCCTAGCTTCATGTTAGCTCCTGGTTCACCCCTAACCCTAGCTTCATGTTAGCTCCTGGTTCAACCCTAACCCTAGCTTCATAGTTAGCTCCTGGTTCAACCCTAACCCTAGCTTCATATTAGCTCCTGGTTCAACCCTAATCCATCTCCACATCTTAGCCCAACCCTAACTCCCAAGAGCTGAGCTAGGATGAGGAGGGCAACGGGGAGGGTTATGGGTAATGTTAGGTTTCAGTTGGGATGTGGAGGGCAACGGGGACGGTTATGGTTAATGTTAGGGTTCAGCTGGGATGTGGAGGGCAACGGGGAGGGTTATGGGTAATGTTAGGGTTCAGCCGGGATGTGGAGGGCAACAGGGAGGGTTATGGGTAATGTTAGGGTTCAGCTGGGATGTGGAGGGCAACGGGGAGGGTTATGGGTAATGTTAGGGTTCAGCTGGGATGTGGAGGGCAACGGAGAGGGTTATGGGTAATGTTAGGGTTCAGCTGGGATGTGGATGGCAACGGGGAGGGTTATGGGTAATGTTAGGGTTAGCTGGGATGTGGAGGGCAACGGGGAGGGTTATGGGTAATGTTAGGGTTCAGCTGGGATGTGTAGGGCAACAGGGAGGGTTATGGTTAATGTTATGGTTCAGCCGGGATGTGGAGGGCAACGGAGAGGGTTATGGGTAATGTTAGGGTTCAGCTGGGATGTGTAGGGAAACAGGGAGGGTTATGGGTAATGTTAGGGTTCAGCCGGGATGTGGAGGGCAACGGGGAGGGTTATGGTTAATGTTAGGGTTCAGCTGGGATGTGGAGGGCAACGGGGAGGGTTATGGGTAATGTTAGGGTTCAGCTGGGATGTGGAGGGCAACGGGGAGGGTTATGGGTAATGTTAGGGTTCAGCTGGGATGTGTAGGGCAACAGGGAGGGTTATGGGTAATGTTAGGGTTCAGCTGGGATGAGGAGGGTAATGGTTAGGGTTAAGGCTAACGTTAGGGTTGAGTTTGTTTTTATACCTGTCTGTTTGTGTTTTTATATTGCTGCCTGCCTGCCTGCCTGCCTGCCTGCCTGCCTGCCTGCCTGCCTGCCTGTCTGCCTGTCTGCCTGTCTGTCTGTCTGCCTGTCTGTCTGTCTGTCTGTTGGTGCGTTGATATGTCTGTCTGAGTCTTTCACCAATTTACCCATTGCAGCTCTATCACCAACTTTTTTTGCTTTGAATGCGATGTAGAGAAAGAGGGCAAAAGAGTGTCAAGGTGGGAAGGGGTCATAGAGAGACAGGAGGGAGAAAGAGATAGGAGACAGAGAGGGAGCGGGGAGAAGGGAGCGAGGGAGAGAGAGGGGGAGGGAGAAAGAGATAGGAGACAGAGAGGGAGGGGGGAGAAGAGAGCGAGGGAGAGAGAGGGGAGGGAGAAAGAGATAGGAGACAGAGAGGGAGGGGAGGGGGAGAAGGGAGCGAGGGGAGAGAGAGGGGGAGGGAGAAAGAGAGGAGACAGAGAGGGAGGGGGAGAAGGGAGAGAGAGATAGAAGAGAGGAGGGAGGAGGGAGAAAGAGATAGGAGACAGAGAGGGGGAGGGAGAGAAGGGAGCGAGGGAGAGACAGAGATAGAAGAGAGAGGAGGGAGGAGGGAGAAAGAGAGAGGAGAGAAAGAGGGAGGGAGAGGAGGGAGAAAGAGAGAGGAGAGAAAGAGGGAGGGAGAGAAGGGAGCGAGGGAGGTAGAGAGAGATACGAGACAGAGAGGGGGAGGGAGAGAATGGAGAGATGGAGAGAGAGAGAGAGAGAGAGAGATAGAAGAGAGAGGAGGGAGGAGGGAGAAAGAGAGAGGAGAGAAAGAGGGAGGGAGAGAAGGGAGTAAGGGAAGTAGAGAAAGTAGAGAGAGAGGGAGGGAGAGAGAGATAGAAGAGAGAGGATGGAGGAGGGAGAAAGAGAGAGGAGAGAAAGAGGGAGGGAGAGAAGGGAGTAAGGGAAGTAGAGAGAGTAGAGAGAGAGGGAGGGACAGAGAGATAGAAGAGAGAGGAGGGAGGAGGGAGAAAGAGAGAGGACAGAAAGAGGGAGGGAGGGAGAAAGAGAGAGAAAAGAGAGAGTTAGGAAGGGAGAAAGATAGAAGGGTGTCATGTCTGTGATTACTTACTCTATGCATCCAAATTGTGATCCTGACCTTCCTCTATTGAATGCAATGTATTCACTTAAGCATCAACTATGTAACACTCATCCTTTCCCATTGACTGCAATGTATTGACACAAACATCAAGCCTGTGACACCCATCTTTTACCACTGAATGCAATGTTATGAGAAAATATCAGCTACTGAGACATTTTACCTTTTTTTGCAAAGAACGTGCCAATATGACATTTTCAGGCTGATAATGGGCTGTGTTGATTGGTTCTCCGAAACACAAATTAAATTAAGTACATCAGCTGTCGGTTACTGTGCCGGCTCCACATTATTCATTTACCCAATTACACAGCCAGGATATTGATGAATCATCCACCAATAACCATTACGGATAATAACCAACCTTCTTTTAGCTATGTATTTGGCCGTGAATAATCCTATCAACATCCAAAAAGCTCACTACTTTTCCTTTACTGTAAAAGTGCCACAGCTCTTACTGTAATGCACCAGAAGAAAGTGGAACAAAAATTGAAGCGAACCAATCGGCTGAAGAATCTTTTTTTTCTTCACTGTCTCCTCTATCAGACGCTGAAGCCAACCCCCACTCGCCCTTCACTTCTGTGTGTCTGCACAGCAGAGATAAGCAAATCAATATTCTGTCACTTCTTATTTTTACTGCCTGAATTCTAGTCTCTGCACCTTTCACAAGGTGACAGACTCAGGCTTGCCTCGCCTCACGGTGGACTGGGCTGGTCAGGCAATCTGAGCATCCCTTTTCTAGAATATTCTGCATCTGCTCTCACTGTTTCCGCATCTGCTCTCAGTGTCAGGGTAAGTGTCTGGGTAAGTGTCTGGGTAAGTGTCTGGGTAAGTGTCTGGGTAAGTGTCTGGTTAAGTGTCTTCTGGTGATTATTCCTGGATGAATATGACCCAGGAGTCATGTCTAGTGACTGTGACCCAGGAGACATGTCTCGTGACTGTGACCCAGGAGACAAGTCTAGTGACTGTGACCCAGGAGACATGTCTTGTGACTGTGACCCAGGAGTCATGTCTTGTGACTGTGACCCAGGAGTCATGTCTTGTGACTGTGACCCAGGAGACATGTCTCGTGACTGTGACCCAGGAGACATGTCTAGTGACTGTGACCCAGGAGACATGTCTCGTGACTGTGACCCAGGAGACATGTCTCGTGTCTGTGACCCAGGAGACATGTCTCGTGACTGTGACCCAGGAGACATGTCTCGTGACTGTGACCCAGGAGACATGTCTTGTGACTGTGACCCAGGAGACATGTCTTGTGACTGTGACCCAGGAGACATGTCTCGTGACTGTGACCCAGGAGACATGTCTTGTGACTGTGACCCAGGAGACATTGACAGAAAATAATAAGCCACTGTTTTTACTTCTGTTCATTCCACAGTGAAGTTCCTATGTCATATCATATGTTACTTGATGGTTCAAGTTCTACATTTCAACACAGGTTACTTTATGGATTAGGTTCTAAGCACGAAGGGAGAGTATAGGTAGGTACAGCGATACTAGTGCCTATCCATGATAAGTAAACATGTCAATATCAGGTATCCATTACTGTGACCAGTCGATACGACTCATAGTGATACATAGTGACTGATTCAACTGTCTCGTTCATAGACTTGGAAAATACACATCTGTTTTCAATAACTGAATGGAAATGTCGTGCCACTAGTTGCTTTCCAAGATACTGTGTCAAATCCAAATGACTTTTCTCTTACATGCATTACAGCAGTGTCCCTGGGTGGTCACTTGGATTTTCTGTTCACGTAGGGAGAAGTCAGAATTTTAATCACTGAGGACATTTTGTTATCTGGCATCTGCCTGGCACTTCTCACAAATTATGGGACTTGTAGAAACTCATCTAATTGGCATGATGGACTAGTGTCACTGCAAATGACAAAAATTAATATAAACAGTTGGAACCTCAATTTTGTTTTGTTTTGTTTAATCTACTCGGTGACAGCTATCATTCAACTCCCAGCTGCTGATAAAATTAATTTGGTTGGAGCAATACATGATTTTATATCATTCACATTGCCTGTCTGAAAAAAAGGATGACAATTATTTGCTTAAATATGCATTGGCCCAGGGCATTGTGAAATAACAGTACTGCCCAGATAAGATTCGCAAGGCCTGCAACTGAAATTAGAGCCTTAAACAATGATTTCAGGGAGTATTTTTTTGGGGGGGGGTAGAACATGAACAGTGTGGAAGTGGAACTAACCAATGATGATATGTCACTCTGTGGGGAATCTTTCAAATCCCTGTAACTTGAAGATGCCACTCATGGAATCGGTCATAATGAAATGTGAATGTGGCGTTACCATCTCTGGCGAATTAATGATTTCTAGCAGAATGTGTATTGTACAGATTACCTCTTATCACTCCCAAGACACACACTGGGGTTCTGTACTGGGTAAACAAACACAGTGCGTTCACACACACACACACACACACACATACACACACACACACACACACACAGATTGGGCATCCCAAAAAGCACCCTATTCCCTTCTACTGTTTTACTATTGACCAGAACACGGGTCAAAACATCTGCTCAAAAGTAGTGCACTTGTCTATAGGGAAAGGGTTGCCATTGGAGTTGGTACCGAGGCCAAACACAAACCCGATAGTCTTCGTGTACATTTATGGAGTTTCAAACGGAAGGATAAAACGATTTGACAGCCATTAATCAGCTAGAGTTCAGCAGGCCAGGTTTGTCTGGAAACGGCCTTGTTGAGTCTGTATCCAACCTTTCCGTGTAGTAGTCTGTAAATATAAATACTCACGAGCAAAAAGAGAAACCCCAACACTGTTTAGGTTGAAATGGGGAGAAATGTGTTACAGGAAAAAGGTCAACACGACCTACGTAAGATACACTATATTAGCAAAAATATGTGGACACCTGCTTGTCAAACATCTCATTCCAAAATCATGGGCATTAATATGGTGTTGGTCCCCACCTTTGCTGCTATAACAGCCTCCACTCTTCTGGGAAGGTTTTCCACTAGATGTTGGAACATTGCTGCGGGGACTTGCTTCCATTAGCCACAAAAGCATTAGTGAGGTCGGGAACGGATGTTGGGCGATTAGGCCTGGCAGTCACCGTTCCAATTCATCACACAGGTGTTTGATGGTGTTGAGGTCATGTCTCTGTGCAGGCCAGTCAAATTCTTCCACACCGATCTCAACAATCCATTTATGTATGAACCAAGCTTTGTGTAAGGGGGCATTGTCATGCTGAAACAGGAAAGAACATTCCCCAAACTGTCACCACAAAGTTCAAAGCACAGAATCATCTAGAATGTCATTGCATGCTGTAGCGGTAAGATTTCCCTTAGCTGAAACTAAGGGGCCTAGCCCGAACCACGAAAAACAGCCCCAGTCCATTATTCTTCATCCACCAAACTTTACAGTTGGCTCTATGCTTTCGGGCAGGTAGAGTTCTCCTGGCATTTGCCAAACCCAGGTTCTTCCGTGGGACTGCCAGATGGTGAAGCGTGATTCATCGCTCTAGAGAACTCGTTTCCACTGCTCCAGAGTTTGTGTGCACCATTTTTTACACCTGTCAGCAAAAGGTGTGGCTGAAATAGGCCGAATCCACAAATTTGAAAGGATAGCCACATACTTATGTATATATATATAGTGTACCTTAAAGGGGACAACACCTGTGAGATTTAGAATAGGAACAGTCTCCATTTGAAGCTTGATTGCATTACGTTCTTACCGAGTCGCCATTCGTTTTCTAAAGCTGTGTGTGTCGCTGCGTCAGGGTCCATAGATCACTGGTCAAAAGTAGTGCATAAGGAATAGGGTGCCATTTGGCCACTATGTTAACTAGGCAGTCTCAGTGTTGGCTGGGCTGTGAGATGTGGTAGAGAAAGCGAGAGAGAGAGAGTGGGTGGCTACTGTCACAGACCTATTAAAGGAGGATATAGAGGATTCTTGAACAGAGTCTGAACAATTGCCTTTATAAGCTGCATTCAATACAACATATATATATATATATATATACACGAATTCTTATGGGGCTACGTCCCAAATGGCACCCTATTCCCTATATAGTGCACTACTTTTAACCAGATCCCTGGTCAACAATAGTGCACTAAAAGGGAATAGCAAGGATGGGAATGTAAGGTATAGGGTGCCATTTGTGATTCTGACATAATGTTACACAACAGTTTTCGTCCACAAAAGTCTCATCTGTCAACAAATTGGTTTTGCCTTGCATGCACCAATGCCAAATATAATACATCAACACCACAATCTTCAGACTGTAGTTCAAACATGATATCAAACTCCTGTCTCGAGCACAAGCCTCAGTCTGATTATTTATTGAAGTCGTGTCAGTGTCAGAAGGCTGATTTTCTTATCGTCAGGTGATCTCACGCATGGGCTTTGCAACTTATCATTCATTCAGTTAATGAAGATGTTCAGTGAACGAGATGTTCATTTTGTGGCATATTGTGTTATTCGATGAAGCTAAATATGACCGAGCAGAGTAAATACAGAGCATTGTGTTCGAGGACAGAGAATATATATGAGTTTAAGATTTAAGATTAGAAACATTTGGCATAAATAAAAATGCTCTAAAGACTCTAAAGATACTTAAAAAGTAGATACGTAAAGATACTCGTCTATGGAGTGAAATATGTTGAACATATAACAAATAAACCCTCTGTATCCCAAAATGGCACCCTATTCCCTACTTAGTGCATTACTTTGACCAGAGCCCTGTGTCACCCTAATCCCTGTATAGTGTACTATTTGACCAGGGCACTCCATCTATGTGTTAACTAGCTTATTACGGCCTCCCGAGTGGCGCAGCGGTCTAAGGCATCACTACAGACACGGGTTTGATCCCAGGCTGTGTCACAGCCGGCCCGTGACCGGGAGACCCATGACTCAGCGTGCAATTGGCCCAGTGTTTGTCCGGGTTAGGGGAGGGTTTGGCCGGCTGGGATGTCCTTGTCCATTCGCGACCCCTTGTGGCGGGCCGGGCGCCTGCAAGCTGACATCGGTCGCCAGTTGTACTGTGTTTCCTCCGACACAGGATCAAGTGTGTCAAGAAGAAGTGTGGCTTGGCAGGGTCGGGTTTCTGAGGACGCATGGCTCTCGACCTTCGCCTCTCCCGAGTCCGTACGGGAGTTGCAGAGATGGGACAAGACTGTAACTACCAATTGGGGAGAGAAAAGGGGTAAAAGTACAACAACAACAACAAAACTACTCTCCACCACAGGTGCACACACACCACACTGGCACACACACACCACACAGGCCACTCGCAAGTCATTTTATAAAGCAGTTCGCTGAACATCTATAAATAGGCTGTAGGGCACTGCACAACCTCAATTTGCCACCCCCATACACTTCTATTGCAATTATCCCAAGGTTTATTTTCAGTGTAGCAGTCAAGGGAATACATGCCTCAGTTCATTCAGCAGTGGGGAATAGCACTGAGAATACCTAATAACAGCAAGCAATCAATTCCATCGGAATTGGAAAATAAGCTAGTTTTAAAATTGCAACATGTTTCTGCTATATGTTCACCCTTATGGACACGCAACGTTACCATGTACAGTCTTTGGCACCCTATTCTGTCAAGTAATAATACAAATAATTTCAAATGAATTATTTTGAACGTTTCTCTTTTTTTGCTGTGTTTCTCTCCTCTTCCTGTGGCCCCATGATTCTACTGTAACAGTGCCTGATTTAAAGAGACCATTATGGACATCGAACAATAAGTGATGCTATTTCCCTTTCGATGATTGTCCCTGCTGAATTATCATTTCCTCCCTGGGAGTGGAAGTTTGTTGTGGAAAAGCATTGTGCCCTGTATTTCAAGGCCATTGTGCCATGGAATTTCAAGGCCATTGTGCCCTGTATTTCAAGGCCATTGTGCCCTGTATTTCAAGCCCATTGTGCCCTGTATTTCAAGGCCATTGTGCCCTGTATTTCAAGGCCATTGTGCCCTGTATTTCAAGCCCATTGTGCCCTGTATTTCAAGGCCATTGTGCCCTGTTTTTCAAGGCCATTGTGCCCTGTTTTTCAAGGCCATTGTGCCCTGTATTTCAAGGCCATGGTGCCCTGTATTTCAAGGCCATTGTGCCCTGTATTTCAAGGCCATTGTGCCCTGTATTTCAAGGCCATTGTGCCCTGTATTTCAAGGCCATTGTGCCCTGTATTTCAAGGCCATTGTGCCCTGTTTTTCAAGGCCATGGTGCCCTGTTTTTCAAGGCCATTGTGCCCTGTATTTCAAGGCCATTGTGCCCACTCCCTTGTACGTTATTTGTAGGCTGGAGGCTCAATGAATGTAGAAACTGCAGTAAGCAGCACCTTGACTGGACCACAAGGGAAGACAGAGAGTAAAGAGTGAGTGATTTCTGGTCAGTGAGAGACATTGGGGAGGAAGACACAGGGTTTCTGTTCTGTGAAAGACATTGGGGAGGAAGACACAGGGCTTCTGTTCAGTGAGAGACATTGGGGAGGAAGACACAGGGTTTCTGTTCTGTGAGAGACATTGGGGAGGAAGACACAGGGTTTCTGTTCTGTGAGAGACATTGGGGAGGAAGACACAGGGTTTCTGTTCTGTGAGAGACATTGGGGAGGAAGACACAGGGTTTCTGTTCTGTGAAAGACATTGGGGAGGAAGACACAGGGTTTCTGTTCAGTGAAAGACATTGGGGAGGAAGACACAGGGTTTCTGTTCTGTGAGAGACATTTGGCAGGAGGACGGAGGACACAGGGAGAAGTAACAGAGGAGGGCTTTGTCATCCCCTCGGCACGGTAAAACACACACACACAATGCACACCACACACACACACACACACACACACACACACACACACACACACACACACACACACACACACACACACACACACACACACACACACACACACACACACACACACACACACACAAATGAACAGCCAACCCCACAAAAACACACTAACATCTCACCATACCACCCTGCATCCCTCTGCTGATGTGCCTCTGATTCTAAGCAGGGTTGGTCCTGGTCCAGTCCATGGATGGGAGACCAGATGCTGCTGGAAGTGGTGTTGGAGGGCCAGTAGGAGGCACTGTTTTCTCTGTCTAAACAAAGTGATTGGGGACATTGCCCTGTATAGGCTGCCGTCTTTCAGATGGGACTTTAAATGGGTGGTCCCAAAATATTCCTTGGCACTTATCATAAGAGTAGGGGTGTTAACCCTGGTGTCCTCATACCATCATGGCCACCTAATCACCCCCAGCTTCCAATTGGCTCATTCATCCCCCCTCCTCTAACTATTCACCAGGTCATTGCTGTAAATGAGAATGTGTTCTCAGTCAACTTACCTGGTAAAAAAAAAGCCTGTTATTTTAGTATTTTACTTTCTTTTTTTTTACAGTGGTCCCTGTTTGTAAGGGATGGATGGTAGAGGAAAATGATGAGCCTTTATAGTACCTATAAGAAAGTCTCAGAAAGAAAATCATTAAGGAAGCTTTTTTTTTTAATGGTTGTCAAAGTGAAGCTAGCTAAATCTCCTTAGACCCAGTGGAGTTGCTTCTCAGCTTGCACTACACACTACAGAACACCATAGCCAATGATTCCTCCTGAAATATTTAATGTTCAGGCAGGACTGTTTAGGAGTTAGGAGTCTGCCTGCTGGGGAGATCAGATCAAGCGGAAGGAAATGTTCTCTGAGTCAACAATATCCAGGATGTGTAGCTCCTCTATCTAGACGGCATCTCAAGTATAATGTTACACAAGTTACCCACTGTCTGGTCTAGTAGTCTAACATACAGTATCACCACTGTCTGGTCTAGTAGTCTAACATACAGTATCACCACTGTCTGGTCTAGTAGTCTAACATACAGTATCACCACTGTCTGGTCTAGTAGTCTAACATACAGTATCACCACTGTCTGGTCTAGTAGTCTAACATACAGTATCACCACTGTCTGGTCTAGTAGTCTAACATACAGTATCACCACTGTCTGGTCTAGTAGTCTAACATAGAGTATCACCACTGTCTGGTCTAGTAGTCTAACATACAGTATCACCACTGTCTGGTCTAGTACTCTAACATACAGTATCACCACTGTCTGGTCTAGTAGTCTAACATACAGTATCACCACTGTCTGGTATAGTAGTCTAACATACAGTATCACCACTGTCTGGTCTAGTAGTCTAACATACAGTATCACCACTGTCTGGTCTAGTAGTCTAACATACAGTATCACCACTGTCTGGTCTAGTAGTCTAACATACAGTATCACCACTGTCTGGTCTAGTAGTCTAACATACAGTATCACCACTGTCTGGTCTAGTACTCTAACATACAGTATCACCACTGTCTGGTCTAGTAGTCTAACATACAGTATCACCACTGTCTGGTCTAGTAGTCAAACATACAGTATCACCACTGTCTGGTCTAGTAGTCTAACATACAGTATCACCACTGTCTGGTCTAGTAGTCTAACATACAGTATCACCACTGTCTGGTCTAGTAGTCTAACATACAGCATAATCACTGTCTGGTCTAGTAGTCTAACATACAGCATAATCACTGTCTGGTCTAATAGTCTTACATACAGCGTCATCACTGTCTGGTCTAGTAGTCTAACATATAGCGTCATCACTGTCTGGTCTAGTAGTCTAACATACAGTATCACCACTGTCTGGTCTAGTAGTCTAACATACAGCGTCATCACTGTCTGGTCTAGTAGTCTAACATACAGCATAATCACTGTCTGGTCTAGTAGTCTAACATACAGCGTCATCACTGTCTGGTCTAGTAGTCTAACATACAGCGTCATCACTGTCTGGTCTAGTAGTCTAACATACAGCGTCATCACTGTCTGGTCTAGTAGTCTAACATACAGTATCACCACTGTCTGGTATAGTAGTCTAACATATAGCGTCATCACTGTCTGGTCTAGTAGTCTAACATACAGTATCACCACTGTCTGGTCTAATAGTCTAACATACAGCGTCATCACTGTCTGGTCTAGTAGTCTAACATACAGTATCACCACTGTCTGGTCTAGTAGTCTAACATACAGTATCACCACTGTCTGGTCTAGTAGTCTAACATACAGCATCACCACTGTCTGGTCTAGTAGTCTAACATACAGCGTCATCACTGTCTGGTCTAGTAGTCTAACATACAGTACATTGAGAGGGGTGAAGCAACACAGATTCTTAGATCCTAAAGGAAATGTTATATAGTGGGGCTGCTAGGAGACAAATTATTTTTTTGATAGATGCACCAACTACTGTCTGTTAAGTTGGATAATAGACATGTTGAAGCTGTAGTTTCTGGGATCTACATCTGTTTATATTAGTTACTATGCTGTTACTAAGCAGTAATGCATTACGGCAGTGTTACGTTACTACACCTAATAGGAAATGCACATGCACACTGGGGTGCCGGGAACTGTAGAGCACGAGGGTTTTTTGACTAAACGAAGAACTAACTGTACTCCTGTCTCCTGCCTGGTCATTTCTCCACAACACAAGTATTACAGAAGCCTGTGTCGTGTCTTTGGCTATGCCGGATTAATTGCTATGACATGCTAATCTATAAAATAATTTCTCTGTAATTAATATCCCCTGATTGAGCTAATCATGTAAATGTAATTAACTAGAGAGTCGGGCACCACAAAATAATATTTATAGAGCTGTTATCTTCCGAATAAACTCTTAAAGATTTAGCATCAATAGCAGTCAACATTAATCGTCATCTTACTTCAGTCTCATATTCTGAAAGTTGTAAATTCTTGGTTATATGCAAGAATCCTGGCTAACAAGTTGAATCAGCAATACAAAATTGTGTTTAATTATTTATTTACTAAATACCTAACTAATCACACAGAATAACATATACAAATAATGAATTATACCTGGACAATTCTTTACGTCATGGGAAACGTCCCTAGCGGGCGGAACAGATATAACAGCTTGTTACACAAAGGAAAAGGGGCTGGGTTGGAGTGAAAGAGCGGGAAGACAGGAACAAAGGCGAAGCTGTGCTATCGTAAATACAGTATCTTATGCATTCTAAATTACCGCCCATTTGGAAAAGGAAAATGCAATAAATATTTACTCTGAGCTTCGCTTCAGTAGGTTGGTGGTAGATGGAAGACCATGTTGTCAAACAGAGTCATCTGTCCTTTGAAGAATGTCTCTGGTGGTCACTTGGATAAGTTGTAGTAACGTCGTTGTGTGGTAGATGGGATACTCTGTCTGTTCCTTCCTGCTGCGTTTGCAGCTGCGGTCGCTAACTCAACGGCAAGGAGGTATCACTTCTGTCGTAAATAAGAGTTCAAAGTTCATACCATTCGCAACCAAACCTCATGCTGATGTTGGCTTCCTTCTTGTAGTTTTATCTGAACCATTCTGACACAGGATCGTCATCCTACCTCATGGGAACAGGAGGTTATGTTGTAGTCCAGAGCTTATATAGGAAGGAAGAGGGGTGTATGTGAAAAGTGTACAACCTCTGTCTCTTCATGTGGGCCACTGAGTGAGCAGCCATAACTTATGGAAACCCACATCTCACATTTAAGAAGCTAAAATCACATTTCATCCCATCACAAATAATTTTAATTTAATTGAATAGATTATTTGTGATGGGTTTCCTCGTCCTTCTCGCCAGACTTGATTTTAGTTTTTTTGCTCCGTGGTAAAGAAATGTGACCGTTCCTGGTACAAAAACAATGTCCCATCCCGGAGCTGGAGTAAATAACATTACTAAGCTGCTCCAGAATGTACTACACCAGGACATGGACATTGATTCCATCGTAGTCCATGTGGGTTTTAATGACATCATGAAGGGCAGTTCTGAATTGCTGAAACTGAATTTGAAAGAGCTGATTGACTCTCAGCTAGACACTAATAATAGACCCATCATATCTGGCCCTGTGCCCTCTCTGAATCACAGCATTGATCGCTTTAGCAGGATTCTTTCTCTTCACAACTGGCTACAAGATTAAAGCAGCTCAATAAGTGTAACTTTTGTTGACATTTTCAATACCTTTTGGAAACAAAACACATTTTAATAAGGAGGATGGGATCCACCCAAATCATTTGGGTTCCTGGATCCGTTCACAGCATTATAAGGCTGCGTTGAGACGATGACTTATCAATGACCCAAGTCCAGCTCAGTTAATCCCTACCATTGTGACGCAGATTTGTCGTAATGCTTCAGCAAATGTACATTACCCCAGGGGTGTTGGTAGACACAATGTAAGTAACCTAATTTATGTCCATCTAACTGCCCTGAAGGCCTCTGCTGATCCTACTGCTATTATATGCAGTAATCATGTGCTTATGAACCAGATTTATTCTGGTAGCATTGAGCCAGGGTTCCCTCACCCTGCACTAACATAAATAACATGAGCATGTCTACTTATGCTAAGCTTTCCAGTAAAGCAATAAAAACAAGTAAGGATCCCAGAAGAAAAGTGCTTTAAAAAGCCCACGTTAAAATATGTAGCTTAAGAAACAAGGTTCATCAAAACAATAATTTGCTAGCAACAGATGACATTCATATTATGACTATATCTGAAACTAACTTAGATAATACATTTGATTATACAGTAGTAGCAATACAAAGTAAAAAGATGTGCAGAAAATATATAAATGCAGATGGTGGAGGTGTTGCTGTTTATATTCAGAACAACATTCCTGTATTGATTAGAGAGGATGTTCATGTTAGAGAGGATGAGAGGATGATTAGAGAGGATGTCTCATGTTAAATACTGTTGAAGAAATATGCCTACAGGTTCACTTGCCTCACCTAAAGCCCATTCTGGTGAGAATCTTCTATAGATCACCAAGTGATGGATAACATGTGTGAAATACTTGATAATGTATGTGATATCAACAGAGAGGTATATTTTATGGTTGATTTAAATATTGACTGGCATTCATCAAGCTGCCCACTCAATAAAAAACTTCAAACTGTAACCAGTGCCTGCAACCTGGTTCAGGTTATCAGTCAACCTACCAGCATAGTAACAAACAGCACAGGAATGGAATCATCAACATGTATTGATCACATCTTTACTAACGCTGCAGATATTTGCATGGAAGCAGTATCTAAATCCATCGCATGTAGTGATCACAATATAGTAGCCATATCGAGGAAAACCAAAGATCCAAAGGCTGGGCCAAACATAGTGTATAAGATGTCATACAATAAGTCCTATGTTGTTGATATAAATAATATATGTTGGTCTGCGGTGTGTAATGAGGAGCAACCAGACAGACACTGAACTTGACACATTTATGAAATTGCTTATTCCAGTTACTAATAAGCATTCACCCATTAAGAAAAGTACTGTAACAACTGTTAAATCCCCGTTGATTGATGAGGAATTGAAAAAAATTGATGATTGAGAGGGATGAGGCAAAAGGAAAGGCAAATAAGTCTAGTGCACAACCGATTGGCAAATGTATTGCAATTTGAGAAATCATGTGACTAAACTGAATAAAAAGAAGAAGAAACTACACTATGAAACAAAGATAAATGACATAAAGAATGATGGTAAAAAGTTTAGGAGCACCATAAGTACAATTATGGGACAAAAGGCACACTCAGCTCCGTCATTCATTGAATCAGATGGCTCATTCATCACAAAGCCCATTGATATTGCCAACTACTTTAATGATTGTTTCAATTGGCAAGATTAACAAATTTAGGAATGACATGCCAGAAACAAACGCTGACACTACACATCCAACTATATCTGACCAAATTATGAAACACAAGCATTATAATTTTGAATTCCGTAAAGTGAGTGCGGAAGAGGTGCCAACATTATTGTTGTCTAGCAACAATGACAAGCCACCGGGGTCTGACAACTTGGATGGAACATTACTGAGGATAATAGTGGATGATGTCGCCACTCCTATTTGCCATATTTTTTATTTAAACCAACTAGAAAGTGTGTTCTCCCAGGCTTGGAGGGAAGCAAAAGTAATTATGCTACCTAAGAATAGTAAAGCCCCCTTTACTGGCTCAAATAAGCGACAAATCAGCCTTTTACCAACCCTTAGTAAACTTTTGGAAAAAATTGTGTTTGACCACACACAATGCTATTTTACAGTAAACAAATGTGAACAATAAATGTTCAGCATGCCTAGAGGGAAGAAAGTTCAACAAGCACAGCACTTACGCAAATGACTGATGATTGGCAGAGGGAAATTTAGAATAAAAATATTCTGGTTGTCGTTTTGTTAGACTTCAGTGCAGCTTTTGACATTATCGATCATAGTCTGCTGCTGGAAAACCTTATGCGTTATGGCTTTATAACCCCTAATATATTGTGGATAGAGAGTTACCTGTCTAACAGAACACAGAGGATGTTCTTTAATGGAAGCCTCTCCAACATAATCCACGTAGAATTAGGAATTCCCCAGGGCAGCTGTCTAGGCCCATTACTTTTCTTTCAATTTTTACTAATGACATGCCAGTGACTTTGATTAAAGTCTATGTGTCTATGTATGCAGATGACTCAACACTGTACATATCAGCTACTACAGCGACTGAAATGACTGTAACACTTAACAAAGAAGTGCAGTTATTTTCAGAGTGGGTGGCAAGGAATAAGTTTGATCTAAATATTTATTTAACTAAAAGCATTATATTTGGGACAAATTATTCACTAAACCGCAACTAAATATTGTAATGAATCATTTGGAAACTGAGCAAGTTTAGGTGATGGGGATATGGGGAGAGTTATATATATAATAAATAATAAATAAAGCAGGTCCTTCAGGCCCTTGTTTTATCGAACCTGGACTACTGTTGAGTCATGTGGTCAGGTGCCACAAAAATGGACTAAGAAAATTACAATTGTATCAGAACATGGCAGCACGACTGGCCCGTGGATGCACACGGAGAGCTAATATTAATAATATGCATGTCAATCTCTCCTGGCTCAATGTGGAGGAGAGATGGACTTCATCATTACTTGTATTTATGAGAGGCATTGAGATGTTTAAATGCACCGAGCTGTCTGTTTAAACGTCTGCCACACAGCTCTTCACAGTCCCCAAGTCCAGAACAGACTATGGGAGACACACTACTACATAGAGCCATGACTACATGGAACTCTATTCCACAGTACTACATAGAGCCATGACTACATGGAACTCTATTCCACAGTACTACATAGAGCCATGACTACATGGAACGCTATTCCACAGTCCTACATAGAGCCATGACTACATGGAACTCTATTCCACAGTCCTACATAGAGCCATGACTACATGGAACTCTATTCCACAGTCCTACATAGAGCCATGACTACATGGAACTCTATTCCACAGTCCTACATAGAGCCATGACTACATGGAACTCTATTCCACAGTACTACATAGAGCCATGACTACATGGAACTCTATTCCACAGTCCTACATAGAGCCATGACTACATGGAACTCTATTCCACAGTACTACATAGAGCCATGACTACATGGAACTCTATTCCACAGTACTACATAGAGCCATGACTACATGGAACTCTATTCCAAATCAAGTAACTGATGCAAGCGGTAAAATTAGATTTATAAACAAATACAAATAAACGTTATGGAACAGCAGGGACTGATAAGCAACACAAACATAGGCACAGACACAAGCATACACACACACACAATGACATGTACATTATACACACACGTACACATGGATTTAGTACTGTAGATCTGTGGTAGTGGTGGAGTAGGGGCCTGAGGACACACAGTGTGTTGTAGATCTGTGGTAGTGGTGGAGTAGGGGCCTGAGGACACACAGTGTGTTGTGAAATCTGTCAATGTATTGTACCATTTTTTTTTATAACTGCCTCAATTTTGCTGGACCCCAGGAAGAGTAGCTGCTGCCTTGGAAGGAACTAATGGGGATCCATAACAAACCCCAGGAAGAGTAGCTGCTGCCTTGGAAGGAACTAATGGGGATCCATAACAAACCCCAGGAAGAGTAGCTGCTGCCTTGGAAGGAACTAATGGGGATCCATAATAAACCCCAGGAAGAGTAGCTGCTGCCTTGGAAGGAACTAATGGGGATCCATAACAAACCCCAGGAAGAGTAGCTGCTGCCTTGGAAGGAACTAATGGGGATCCATAACAAACCCCAGGAAGAGTAGCTGCTGCCTTGGAAGGAACTAATGGGGATCCATAACAAACCCCAGGAAGAGTAGCTGCTGCCTTGGAAGGAACTAATGGGGATCCATAACAAACCCCAGGAAGAGTAGCTGCTGCCTTGGAAGGAACAAATGGGGATCCATAACAAACCCCAGGAAGAGTAGCTGCTGCCTTGGAAGGAACTAATGGGGATCCATAACAAACCCCAGGAAGAGTAGCTGCTGCCTTGGAAGGAACTAATGGGGATCCATAACAAACCCCAGGAAGAGTAGCTGCTGCCTTGGAAGGAACTAATGGGGATCCATAACAAACCCCAGGAAGAGTAGCTGCTGCCTTGGAAGGAACTAATGGGGATCCATAACAAACCCCAGGAAGAGTAGCTGCTGCCTTGAAGGAACTAATGGGGATCCATAACAAACCCCAGGAAGAGTAGCTGCTGCCTTGGAAGGAACTAATGGGGATCCATAACAAACCCCAGGAAGAGTAGCTGCTGCCTTGGCAGGAACTAATGGGGATCCATAACAAACCCCAGGAAGAGTAGCTGCTGCCTTGGAAGGAACTAATGGGGATCCATAACAAACCCCAGGAAGAGTAGCTGCTGCCTTGGAAGGAACTAATGGGGATCCATAACAAACCCCAGGAAGAGTAGCTGCCTTGGAAGGAACTAATGGGGATCCATAATAAACCCCAGGAAGAGTAGCTGCTGCCTTGGAAGGAACTAATGGGGATCCATAACAAACCCCAGGAAGAGTAGCTGCTGCCTTGGAAGGAACTAATGGGGATCCATAATAAACCCCAGGAAGAGTAGCTGCTGCCTTGGAAGGAACTAATGGGGATCCATAACAAACCCCAGGAAGAGTAGCTGCTGCCTTGGAAGGAACTAATGGGGATCCATAACAAACCCCAGGAAGAGTAGCTGCTGCCTTGGAAGGAACTAATGGGGATCCATAACAAACCCCAGGAAGAGTAGCTGCTGCCTTGGAAGGAACTAATGGGGATCCATAACAAACCCCAGGAAGAGTAGCTGCCTTGGAAGGAACTAATGGGGATCCATAACAAACCCCAGGAAGAGTAGCTGCTGCCTTGGAAGGAATTAATGGGGATCCATAACAAACCCCAGGAAGAGTAGCTGCTGCCTTGGAAGGAACTAATGGGGATCCATAACAAACCCCAGGAAGAGTAGCTGCTGCCTTGGAAGGAACTAATGGGGATCCATAATAAACACCAGGAAGAGTAGCTGCTGCCTTGGAAGGAACTAATGGGGATCCATAACAAACCCCAGGAAGAGTAGCTGCTGCCTTGGAAGGAACTAATGGGGATCCATAACAAACCCCAGGAAGAGTAGCTGCTGCCTTGGAAGGAACTAATGGGGATCCATAACAAACCCCAGGAAGAGTAGCTGCTGCCTTGGAAGGAACTAATGGGGATCCATAACAAACCCCAGGAAGAGTAGCTGCTGCCTTGGAAGGAACTAATGGGGATCCATAACAAACCCCAGGAAGAGTAGCTGCTGCCTTGGAAGGAACTAATGGGGATCCATAACAAACCCCAGGAAGAGTAGCTGCTGCCTTGGAAGGAACTAATGGGGATCCATAACAAACCCCAGGAAGAGTAGCTGCTGCCTTGGAAGGAACTAATGGGGATCCATAACAAACCCCAGGAAGAGTAGCTGCTGCCTTGGAAGGAACTAATGGGGATCCATAACAAACCCCAGGAAGAGTAGCTGCTGCCTTGGAAGGAACTAATGGGGATCCATAACAAACCCCAGGAAGAGTAGCTGCTGCCTTGGAAGGAACTAATGGGGATCCATAACAAACCCCAGGAAGAGTAGCTGCTGCCTTGAAGGAACTAATGGGGATCCATAACAAACCCCAGGAAGAGTAGCTGCTGCCTTGGAAGGAACTAATGGGGATCCATAACAAACCCCAGGAAGAGTAGCTGCTGCCTTGGAAGGAACTAATGGGGATCCATAACAAACCCCAGGAAGAGTAGCTGCTGCCTTGGAAGGAACTAATGGGGATCCATAACAAACCCCAGGAAGAGTAGCTGCTGCCTTGGAAGGAACTAATGGGGATCCATAACAAACCCCAGGAAGAGTAGCTGCTGCCTTGGAAGGAACTAATGGGGATCCATAACAAACCCCAGGAAGAGTAGCTGCTGCCTTGAAGGAACTAATGGGGATCCATAATAAACCCCAGGAAGAGTAGCTGCTGCCTTGGAAGGAACTAATGGGGATCCATAACAAACCCCAGGAAGAGTAGCTGCTGCCTTGGAAGGAACTAATGGGGATCCATAATAAACCCCAGGAAGAGTAGCTGCTGCCTTGGAAGGAACTAATGGGGATCCATAACAAACCCCAGGAAGATTAGCTTCTTCCTTGGCAGGAACTATTGGGTATCTGTAATAAATACAAATAATACAGTTAAGAAGTTTTAGAATAAAAGTTACAGGTTAGAGGGTTTGGAAAACATTTGTTTGCAGGAGGTCACAGCTCACCAATTCACCAACTATCTTATATCTGCATATTATATTATCCATATCGATTTATTCCAATGCTGCTACTTTCTCTTTAATACAAAAACACAGCCACACACCGTGTTTCTCTCAGCAGCATTCCACCACTAGCCTTCCAACGTTGACCTCCACGTTCGTATTCACAGGGTAGAAATATGCCCCTTCACAGGCCAGCGTACTAGACAGACTGGCAGTGAGGATATATGCTCCTTCACAGGCCAGCGTACGAGACAGACTGGCAGTGAGGATATATGCCCCTTCACAGGCCAGCGTACTAGACAGACTGGCAGTGAGGATATATGCTCCTTCACAGGCCAGCGTCCATAACAAACCCCGAGACAGACTGGCAGTGAGGATATATGCCCCTTCACAGGCCAGCGTACTTCAGACAGACTGGCAGTGAGGATATATGCTCCTTCACAGGCCAGCGTACTAGACAGACTGGCAGTGAGGATATATGCCCCTTCACAGGCCAGCGTACGAGACAGACTGGCAGTGAGGATATATGCCCCTTCACAGGCCAGCGTACGACACAGACTGGCAGTGAGGATATATGCCCCTTCACAGGCCAGCGTACTAGACAGACTGGCAGTGAGGATATATGCCCCTTCACAGGCCAGCGTACTAGACAGACAGACTGGCAGTGAGGATATATATCCTTCACAGGCCCTTCACAGGCCAGCCGTACTAGACAGACTGGCAGTGAGGATATATGCCCCTTCACAGGCCAGCGTACTAGACAGACTGGCAGTGAGGATATATGCCCCTTCACAGGCCAGCGTACTAGACAGACTGGCAGTGAGGATATATGCCCCTTCACAGGCCAGCGTACTAGACAGACTGGCAGTGAGGATATATGCCCCTTCACAGGCCAGCGTACTAGACAGACTGGCAGTGAGGATATATGCTCCTTCACAGGCCAGCGTACTAGACAGACTGGCAGTGAGGATATATGCCCCTTCACAGGCCAGCATACTAGACAGACTGGCAGTGAGGATATATGCCCCTTCACAGGCCAGCGTACTAGACAGACTGGCAGTGAGGATATATGCCCCTTCACAGGCCAGCGTACTAGACAGACTGGCAGTGAGGATATATGCCCCTTCACAGGCCAGCGTACTAGACAGACTGGCAGTGAGGAACATATTAGTGCTGGATGAGTGAAATGGAAGACTCATTATTATGTGCCAGTGACAAGGCCCTTGCTATTTAATCAGTGAATAACGTTTTAATGAGCGTAGATCAGTGATGTTCAGGGTTAGCGCCAGTCATGTGGTAAAGACAATAGCTGGGTTTGCTTGTCTATTAAAATGAAAAATATCCTGGAGAAAAGGAGGAGAGGAGCTAGCTCTGTTCGTGTTCCTCCTGTTGATGTGAAACAACGCCTTTTGATGCTGTGGGTTCTTCTAGACTAGATGCATTCAAAATGAGGAAAGTAAAGTGGTGATTGCCTCTGCTTCGGCTAATTAAGACTTCTTACAAGAAAGAGGGAAGTCTCTTTCCATTCTGTTTTTATCTGTAAGAAAGAGATCACAGTTGACTCCTACTCTCATGGGAAGGATACATAATGAATATGGCTTGGAAAAAACAGCAAAGCTTTGGATGCCTGGTATAGTTCTCTCTCTTTCTTTACGGGCATGTATTTGACATTCTGCGTTTGTTTGAGACTTCAAACCTTTGCGCTTTCTCATTTTGTAGCTTTGTGTATTAGATGACATGTTACAGCTGACAGCTATTATGGTTAAGGTTAGGGTAAGTGTTAGAGGGTTATTTGGTTAAGGGGTAGTGGGTAAGTGTTAGAGGGTTATTTGGTTAAGGGGTAGTGGGTTAGGGTTAGGTTTAAATAGCACTCCCTTTAGATTAGGGAATGCAAAATATATTACCTATAGTTAGTAAATGGTTTATAAGGACTGTTAACATGGTTTATAAGGACTGTTAATATGGTTTATAAGGACTG
Source organism: Oncorhynchus nerka (assembly GCF_034236695.1). Classification (NCBI taxonomy): domain Eukaryota; kingdom Metazoa; phylum Chordata; class Actinopteri; order Salmoniformes; family Salmonidae; genus Oncorhynchus; species Oncorhynchus nerka. The sequence goes on from NC_088400.1 coordinate 7,985,378, forward strand.
TTAACATGGTTTATAAGGACTGTTAATATGGTTTATAAGGACTGTTAACATGGTTTATAAGGACTGTTAACATGGTTTATAAGGACTGTTAACATGGTTTATAAGGACTGTTAATATGGTTTATAAGGACTGTTAACATGGTTTATAAGGACTGTTAACATGGTTTATAAGGACTGTTAACATGGTTTATAAGGACTGTTAATATGGTTTATAAGGACTGTTAACATGGTTTATAAGGACTGTTAACATGGTTTATAAGGACTGTTAACATGATTATAAGGACTGTTAACATGGTTTATAAGGACTGTTAACATGGTTTATAAGGACTGTTAACATGGTTAACACCGCCATCGATAAGAAACATTACTGTGCAGCCGTATTCATTGATCTGGCCAAGGCTTTCGACTCTGTCAACCACCACATCCTTATCGGCAGACTCGACAGCCTTGGTTTCTCAAATGATTGCCTCGCCTGGTTCACCAACTACTTCTCTGATAGAGTTCAGTGTGTCAAATCGGAGGGTCTGCTGTCCGGACCTCTGGCAGTCTCTATGGGGGTGCCACAGGGTTCAATTCTTGGACCGACTCTCTTCTCTGTATACATCAATGATGTTGCTCTTGCTGCTGGTGAGTCTCTGATCCACCTCTACGCAGACGACACCATTCTGTATACTTCCGGCCCTTCTTTGGACACTGTGTTAACAACCCTCCAGGCAAGCTTCAATGCCATACAACTCTCCTTCCGTGGCCTCCAATTGCTCTTAAATACAAGTAAAACTAAATGCATGCTCTTCAACCGATCGCTACCTGCACCTACCCGCCTGTCCAACATCACTACTCTGGACGGCTCTGACTTAGAATACGTGGACAACTACAAATACTTAGGTGTCTGGTTAGACTGTAAACTCTCCTTCCAGACCCATATCAAACATCTCCAATCCAAAGTTAAATCTAGAATTGGCTTCCTATTTCGCAACAAAGCATCCTTCACTCATGCTGCCAAACATACCCTTGTAAAATTGACCATCCTACCAATCCTCGACTTTGGCGATGTCATTTACAAAATAGCCTCCAATACCCTACTCAACAAATTGGATGCAGTCTATCACAGTGCTATCCGTTTTGTCACCAAAGCCCCATATACTACCCACCATTGCGACCTGTACGCTCTCGTTGGCTGGCCCTCGCTTCATACTCGTCGCCAAACCCACTGGCTCCATGTCATCTACAAGACCCTGCTAGGTAAAGTCCCCCCTTATCTCAGCTCGCTGGTCACCATAGCATCTCCCACCTGTAGCACACGCTCCAGCAGGTATATCTCTCTAGTCACCCCCAAAACCAATTCTTTCTTTGGCCGCCTCTCCTTCCAGTTCTCTGCTGCCAATGACTGGAACGAACTACAAAAATTTCTTAAATTGGAAACACTTATCTCCCTCACTAGCTTTAAACACCAACTGTTAGAGCATCTTACAGATTACTGCACCTGTACATAGCCCACCTATAATTTAGCCCAAACAACTACCTCTTTCCTAACTGTATTTAATTTATTTATTTATTTTGCTCCTTTGCACCCCATTATTTTTATTTCTACTTTGCACATTCTTCCATTGCAATACTACCATTCCAGTGTTTTACTTGCTATATTGTATTTACTTTGCCACCATGGCCTTTTTTGCCTTTACCTCCCTTCTCACCTAATTTGCTCACATTGTATATAGACTTTTTTTTATTTTTTTTATTTTTTTTTTAACTGTATTATTGACTGTATGTTTGTTTTACTCCATGTGTAACTCTGTGTCGTTGTATGTGTCGAACTGCTTTGCTTTATCTTGGCCAGGTCGCAATTGTAAATGAGAACTTGTTCTCAACTTGCTTACCTGGTTAAATAAAGGTGAAATAAATAAATAAATAAATAAATGGTTTATAAGGACTGTTAATATGGTTTATAAGGACTGTTAACATGGTTTATAAGGACTGTTAATATGGTTTATAAGGACTGTTAACATGGTTTATAAGGACTGTTAACATGATTATAAGGACTGTTAACATGGTTTATAAGGACTGTTAACATGGTTTATAAGGACTGTTAACATGGTTTATAAGGACTGTTAACATGGTTTATAAGGACTGTTAATATGGTTTATAAGGACTGTTAACATGGTTTATAAGGACTGTTAACATGGTTTATAAGGACTGTTAATATGGTTTATAAGGAATGTTAATATGGTTTATAAAGGAAAGTTAACATGGTTTATAAGGACCGTTAACATAAAAGGTTACCAAATGGATAGTGATGAGTGTCACGAGTCCGACCGAGGGTGTGTCCCCTTCCCGGGCGGGTGGCGCTCGGCGGTCGTCGTCACCGGCCTATTAGCTGCCACTGATTGTTTTTCCTCCCCCTCCTTGTAATGTTTAGTGGTAGCACCTGTTCATGTTTAATTAGTTTGTCTTTATTAGACAGCCGGCCCGCCTGGTTGTTGTGCGGGATTATTTCTATGTAACTTTCGGCTCTGTTATAGAGGTACGTGTTAGTGCCGAGTCGTGATTTTTTTCTATTGTACTTTTTGATTCCCTGTGGTTGGGAACGCAACTTTTTGTGAGCACCCTGTGGTGCGTTGGTGCTATTAAAAGACGCACAGCATTGAACTCTGTCTCCTGCATTTGACTCCACACCCACGACACCCGGAGCATTACAGAATCCCGCACCTATATCAGATTGAATGGAGTCAGCAGGAGCAGCAGCCAACCCTCTCCCATCGATGGAGGAATGGAGGGTTCTCCACCACACCACCATCCTCCATCGGATCGGATCAGCGATGGATCAAGTGATGGAGAGAATGGACAAATGGGAGAGGAGTGGTCTCCTCTCTCCACCTTCGGCACCCACGATTCCGGACTCCCCATCTCCCGACTCTAGCACCCTCCGTCTGACGCTACCGAGGGCTTATGATGGAGCAGCGGCGGGTTGCCAGGGGTTTCTGCTTCAGCTGGAGCTATACCTGGCCACCATCAGACCCACTCCCTCAGGAGCAGAGAGGGTGAGTGTCCTCATCTCCTGCCTCACGGGTCGTGCTCTGGAGTGGGCGAACGCAGTCTGGAATGGCCCAGACTCAGCGCGGGAGCACTACACAGAGTTTTCCTGCCGCTTCCGTGCCGTGTTTGATCACCCTCTAGATGGCCGAGCGGTGGGAGAACGACTATTTCATCTCAGGCAGGAGAGGAGGAGCGCCCAGGATTACGCGCTGGAGTTCCGGACCTTGGCAGCCGGATCTGGGTGGAACGACAGGGCCCTTATGGACCACTACAGGTGTAGTCTCCGAGAGGACGTCCGCCGGGAGTTAGCGTGTCGGGACACCACTCTGTCACTGGATCAGCTGATTGACATGTCCATTCGACTGGATAATCTGCTGGCTGCCCGCGGGCGTTCAGAGAGGGTTCTGTGCGTTCCACCACCCAGCCCCTCCGCTCCCATTCCAATGGAGTTGGGAGGGGCTACACCGAGGGGTACCGGAGGAGGAGGCCTTCCCTGCACCAACTGTGGTCGGAGAGGACACACGTCTGATCGGTGCTGGGGGGGTCCGTCTGGGAGTAGAGATGGCAGGCGGAACGCTTCTCGGTCACCCCAGGTGAGTCAGCATCAAACTCACCCAGAACCCCTTGTTGGCCACATGTTTGTCTTAACCTCTTTTCATTTTTTTCCCTCTTCCCAGCATAGGGCGCTAGTCGATTCAGGCGCAGCTGGGAACTTTATGGATCGCGGACTCGCCCTTAAGTTAGGGGTTCCGCTGGTGCCGATAGATTCTCCTTTCCCCGTGCACTCCCTAGATAGCCGGCCATTAGGGTCAGGGATGGTCAGGGAGACCACGGTCCCACTGGACATGGTGACGCAGGGGAATCATAGGGAGCGTATCAGTTTTTTTATTATTGATTCGCCTGCGTTTCCAGTGGTGCTGGGGACTCCCTGGCTAGCCTGGCACAATCCTAAAATTTCGTGGAGACAGGGGGTTCTCCAGGGGTGGTCAGAGGAGTGTTCTGGAAGGTGTTTGGGAGTTTCCATCGGTGCCACGTCGGTGGAGAGTCCAGACCAGGGTTCCACGGTGTGCATTCCCCCCGAGTATGCCGATTTGGCAATCGCTTTCAGTAAAGTGAAAGCGACTAAATTACCACCTTATCGACCGGGAAGGGATTGTACGATAGATCTCCAGGTAGACGCTGCGCTTCCCAAGAGTCACGTGTACCCGCTGTCCCAGGAGGAGACGTTGGCAATGGAGACATATGTCACGGAGGCGCTGGGACAGGGGTACATTCGGCCCTCCATTTCACCCGTCTCCTCGAGTTTCTTTTTTGTGAGGAAAAAGGAGGGAGGCTTGCGTCCGTGTATCGATTATAGATGTCTAAACGCCATCACAGTGGGGTATAGTTACCCTCTACCTCTCATCGCTACGGCGTATAGTCTGGTGCGTATTCGGAAGGGAGATGAGTGGAAAACCGCATTTAGTACTACATCCGGCCACTATGAGTACCTCGTCATGCCGTATGGGTTAAAAAATGCTCCAGCCGTTTTTCAATCCTTTGTAGACGAGATTCTCAGGGACCTGTGCGGGCAGGGAGTGGTTGTTTATATCGATGACATTCTGATCTACTCGGCCACTCACACCGCGCATGTGTCTCTGGTGCGCAAGGTGCTTGGTAGACTGCTGGAGCATGACCTATACGTCAAGGCTGAGAAATGCGTGTTCTCTAAACGAGCCGTCTCTTTTCTGGGATATCGCATTTCCACCTCGGGGGTAGTGACGGAGGGGGACCGCATTAGGGCCGTGCGTAATTGGCCGACTCCAACCACGGTAAAGGAGGTGCAGCGGTTTTAGGGTTTTGCCAATTACTACCGGAGGTTTATCCGGGGTTTTGGCCAGATAGCTGCTCCCATCACCTCACTGCTGAAGGGGGGCCCGGTGCGGTTGCAGTGGTCAGCAGAGGCGGACAGAGCATTCAACAAGTTGAAGGCGCTGTTCACTGATGCACCCGTGTTGGCGCATCCGGACCCCTCTCTAGCATTCATAGTGGAGGTGGACGAGTCCGAGGCTGGGGTGGGTGCCGTGCTATCACAGTGCTCGGGTACGCCACCAAAACTCCGCCCCTGCGCTTTCTTCTCAAGGAAGCTCAGCCCAGCGGAGCGTAACTATGATGTGGGGGACCGGGAGTTGCTAGCGGTGGTTAGAGCTCTGAAGGTGTGGAGACACTGGCTTGAGGGGGCTAAGCACCCTTTTCTCATCTGGACCGACCACCAGAATCTGGAGTATATTCGGGCAGCTAGGAGACTTAACCCACGTCAGGCAAGGTGGGCCATATTCTTCACCCGGTTCAGGTTTACTTTGTCTTATAGACCGGGCTCCCAGAACGTGAAGGCTGACGCACTGTCCCGCCTTTACAACACGGAGGATGGGTCCACCGAACCTACTCCCATCCTTCCCGCCTCAAAGCTGGTAGCCCCAGTGGTATGAGAGGTGGACTCGGACATCGAGCGGGCGTTACGGGCTGAACCCGCGCCTCCTCAGTGTCCAGCGGGGCGAAGGTACGTGCTGCTTGGTGTTCGGGACAAACTGATTCGGTGGGCTCACGTCCTACCCTCCTCGGGTCACCCTGGGGTGACGAGGACAGTGGGGAGCCTTCAGGGGAGGTATTGGTGGCCTACGTTGGCTAAGTACGTTAAGGGTTATGTCTCCTCCTGTTCAGTGTGCGCTCAGAGTAAGGCTCCTAGGCACCTTCCTAGAGGGAAGCTACAACCCCTCCCCGTTCCACAGCGGCCATGGTCACATTTGTCCATAGATTTCCTGACCGATCTTCCGCCGTCTCAGGGGAACACCACGGTTCTAGTGATTGTGGATCGGTTCTCTAAGTCCTGCCGTCTCCTCCCGTTGCCCGGTATCCCTACAGCCCTACAGACTGCGGAGGCATTATTCACCCATGTCTTTCGGCACTACGGGGTGCCGGAGGACATCGTTTCTGATGGGGCCCCCAATTCACGTCTCGGGTATGGAGAGCGTTCATGGAACGCTTGGGGGTCTCTGTCAGCCTGACCTCCGGTTATCACCCCGAGAGTAATGGGCAGGTGGAGAGAATGAACCAGGAAGTGGGTAGGTTTCTGCGGTCGTATTGCCAGGATCGGCCAGGGGAGTGGGCACGATACATTCCCTGGGCTGAAATGGCTCAGAACTCACTACGCCACTCCTCTACTAACGTGTCCCCTTTTCAGTGTGTGTTGGGGTACCAGCCGGTCCTGGCACCATGGCATCCGAGCCAGACCGAGGCTCCTGCGGTGGAGGAATGGGTACAGCGCTCCAAGGAGACCTGGAGGGCCGTCCAGGAATCTCTACGACAAGCGAGTGGACGGCAGAAGAGGAGTGCTGACCGCCACCGCAGTGAGGCCCCCGTGTTTGTACCGGGGGACAGGGTCTGGCTCTCGACCTGAAACCTACCTCTCCGCTTGCCCTGCCGGAAGCTGGGTCCGCAGTGTGTAGGGCCCTTTAAAGTCCTGAGGAGAATAAACGAGGTGTGTTATCGATTACAACTCCCTTCCTATTATCGTATTAACCCCTCGTTTCATGTGTCTCTCCTCAGGCCGGTGGTAGCTGGTCCCCTGCAGGACAGTGAGGTACCGGAGGTCCCTCCCCCCCCCTCTGGACATCGAGGGGTCCCCGGCGTACACGATTCGGGCCATTCTGGACTCAAGACGCCGGGTGAGGGGCCTGCAGTACCTCGTGGACTGTGAGGGGTACGGTCCGGAGGAGAGGTGCTGGGTACCGGTGGGGGACACCTCCATCCGGATCGCCCTGCACCTCGTCCTCCGGGGCGACCTCGAGGCCGGTGTCAGCGCGCTGCGGGAGCCGCGCGTCAGGGGGGGGGTACTGTCACGAGTCCGACCGAGGGTGTTTCCCCTTCCCGGGCGGGTGGCGCTCGGCGGTCGTCGTCACCGGCCTATTAGCTGCCACTGATTGTTTTTCCTCCCCCTCCTTGTATGTTTAGTGGTTCACCTGTTCATGTTTAATTAGTTTGTCTTTGTTAGACAGCCGGCCCGCCTGGTTGTTGTGCGGGATTATTTCTATGTAACCTTCGGCTCTGTTATAGAGGTACGTGTTAGTGCCGAGTCGTGATTTTTTCTATTGTACTTTTTGATTCCCTGTGGTTGGGAACGCAACTTTTTGTGAGCACCCTGTGGTGCGTTGGTGCTATTAAAAGACGCACAGCATTGAACTCTGTCTCCTGCATTTGACTCCACACCCACGACACCCGGAGCATTACAATGAGAGTATTTCTCTTGTACATATAAATTTGATTGACTTTTTTATTTATTTTTAAATTATTTTATTTCACCTTTATTTAACCAGGTAGGCCAGTTGGGAACACGTTCTCATTTACAACCGAGACCTGGCCAAGATAAAGCAAAGCAGTGCGACAAAAACAACACAGATTTACACATGGGATAAACAGATATACAGTCAATAACACAATAGAAACATCTGTTTACAGTGTGTGCAAATGAAGTGAGGAGGTAAGGCAATAAATCGGCCAATAGTGGCAAAGTAATTACAATTTAGCAAGTTTACACAGGAGTGATATATGTGCAGATGAGGATGTGCAAGTATAAATACCGGGGTGCAAAAGAGCAGAAAAACAACAACATAGAGTTACACATGGGATAAACAGACATACAGTCAGTAACACAATAGAAACATCTGTTTACAGTGTGTGCAAATGAAGTGAGGAGGTAAGGCAATAAATCGGCCAATAGTGGCAAAGTAATTACAATTTAGCAAGTTTACACAGGAGTGATATATGTGCAGATGAGGATGTGCAAGTATAAATACCGGGGTGCAAAAGAGCAGAAAAACAAAAACAAATATGAGGATGAATTTTCTGTCCAAAAGGGGTTTGTGTGAGGTATAGCAAGGTTCCTCGCCTTTCTCTTCTTCCCTGCTGAGTTCTTTACATAATGTACAGGTTGAAATTCCAGGATGTTGCCTTCTCACTGGCTCATGTTTCTATATTGACCTTGGACTTCATTTGACTGAGTTAGTCCCAAATGGCACCCAATTCTCAACATAGTGCACTTGTTTTGATCAGGGCACTATGGAAAATAGTACTGTACTACATTTGGGACTCATTCACTTCACAGCATGACTCACATTAACTCATTAAAATTGAGTTTTCACTCCTCTAAGGGTTAGTGTTTAGTTTTCACTCCTCTCCCCCAAGGGTTAGTGTTTAGTTTTCACTCCTCTCCTCCAAGGGTTAGTGTTTAGTTTTCACTCCTCTCCTCCAAGGGTTAGTGTTTAGTTTTCACTCCTCTCCTCTCCTCCAAGGGTTAGTGTTTAGTTTTCACTCCTCTAAGGGTTAGTGTTTAGTTTTCACTCCTCTCCTCTCCTCCAAGGGTTAGTGTTTAGTTTTCACTCCTCTCCTCCAAGGGTTAGTGTTTAGTTTTCACTCCTCTCCTCCAAGGGTTAGTGTTTAGTTTTCACTCCTCTCCTCTCCTCCAAGGGTTAGTGTTTAGTTTTCACTCCTCTCCTCCAAGGGTTAGTGTTTAGTTTTCACTCCTCGCCTCTCCTCCAAGGGTTAGTGTTTAGTTTTCACTCCTCTCCTCCAAGGGTTAGTGTTTAGTTTTCACTCCTCTCCGCCAAGGGTTAGTGTTTAGTTTTCACTCCTCTCCTCCAAGGGTTAGTGTTTAGTTTTCACTCCTCTCCTCTAAGGGTTAGTGTTTAGTTTTCACTCCTCTCCTCCAAGGGTTAGTGTTTAGTTTTCACTCCTCTCCTCTCCTCCAAGGGTTAGTGTTTAGTTTTCACTCCTCTCCTCTAAGGGTTAGTGTTTAGTTTTCACCCTTCTCCTCCAAGGGTTAGTGTTTAGTTTTCACTCCTCTCCTCCAAGGGTTAGTGTTTAGTTTTCACTCCTCTCCTCTAAGGGTTAGTGTTTAGTTTTCACTCCTCTCCTCCAAGGGTTAGTGTTTAGTTTTCACTCCTCTCCTCCAAGGGTTAGTGTTTAATTTTCACTCCTCTAAGGGTTAGTGTTTAGTTTTCACTCCTCTCCTCCAAGGGTTAGTGTTTAGTTTTCACTCCTCTCCTCCAAGGGTTAGTGTTTAATTTTCACTCCTCTAAGGGTTAGTGTTTAGTTTTCACTCCTCTCCTCTCCTCCAAGGGTTAGTGTTTAGTTTTCACTCCTCTCCTCCAAGGGTTAGTGTTTAGTTTTCACTCCTCGCCTCTCCTCCAAGGGTTAGTGTTTAGTTTTCACTCCTCTCCTCCAAGGGTTAGTGTTTAGTTTTCACTCCTCTCCGCCAAGGGTTAGTGTTTAGTTTTCACTCCTCTCCTCCAAGGGTTAGTGTTTAGTTTTCACTCCTCGCCTCTCCTCCAAGGGTTAGTGTTTAGTTTTCACTCCTCTCCTCCAAGGGTTAGTGTTTAGTTTTCACTCCTCTCCTCCAAGGGTTAGTGTTTAGTTTTCACTCCTCTCCTCTAAGGGTTAGTGTTTAGTTTTCACTCCTCTCCTCCAAGGGTTAGTGTTTAGTTTTCACTCCTCTCCTCTAAGGGTTAGTGTTTAGTTTTCACTCCTCTCCTCCAAGGGTTAGTGTTTAGTTTTCACCCTTCTCCTCCAAGGGTTAGTGTTTAGTTTTCACTCCTCTCCTCCAAGGGTCAGTGTTTAGTTTTCACTCCTCTCCTCTAAGGGTTAGTGTTTAGTTTTCACTCCTCTAAGGGTTAGTGTTTAGTTTTCACTCCTCTCCTCCAAGGGTTAGTGTTTAGTTTTCACTCCTCTCCTCCAAGGGTTAGTGTTTAATTTTCACTCCTCTAAGGGTTAGTGTTTAGTTTTCACTCCTCTCCTCTCCTCCAAGGGTTAGTGTTTAGTTTTCACTCCTCTCCTCCAAGGGTTAGTGTTTAGTTTTCACTCCTCGCCTCTCCTCCAAGGGTTAGTGTTTAGTTTTCACTCCTCTCCTCCAAGGGTTAGTGTTTAGTTTTCACTCCTCTCCTCCAAGGGTTAGTGTTTAATTTTCACTCCTCTAAGGGTTAGTGTTTAGTTTTCACTCCTCTAAGGGTTAGTGTTTAGTTTTCACTCCTCTCCTCCAAGGGTTAGTGTTTAGTTTTCACTCCTCTCCTCCAAGGGTTAGTGTTTAATTTTCACTCCTCTAAGGGTTAGTGTTTAGTTTTCACTCCTCTCCTCTCCTCCAAGGGTTAGTGTTTAGTTTTCACTCCTCTCCTCCAAGGGTTAGTGTTTAGTTTTCACTCCTCGCCTCTCCTCCAAGGGTTAGTGTTTAGTTTTCACTCCTCTCCTCCAAGGGTTAGTGTTTAGTTTTCACTCCTCTCCGCCAAGGGTTAGTGTTTAGTTTTCACTCCTCTCCTCCAAGGGTTAGTGTTTAGTTTTCACTCCTCTCCTCCAAGGGTTAGTGTTTAGTTTTCACTCCTCTCCTCCAAGGGTTAGTGTTTAGTTTTCACTCCTCTCCTCTAAGGGTTAGTGTTTAGTTTTCACTCCTCTCCTCCAAGGGTTAGTGTTTAGTTTTCACCCTTCTCCTCCAAGGGTTAGTGTTTAGTTTTCACTCCTCTCCTCCAAGGGTTAGTGTTTAGTTTTCACTCCTCTCCTCTAAGGGTTAGTGTTTAGTTTTCACTCCTCTCCTCCAAGGGTTAGTGTTTAGTTTTCACTCCTCTCCTCCAAGGGTTAGTGTTTAGTTTTCACTCCTCTCCTCTCCTCCAAGGGTTAGTGTTTAGTTTTCACTCCTCTAAGGGTTAGTGTTTAGTTTTCACTCCTCTCCTCTCCTCCAAGGGTTAATGTTTAGTTTTCACTCCTCTCCTCCAAGGGTTAGTGTTTAGTTTTCACTCCTCTCCTCCAAGGGTTAGTGTTTAGTTTTCACTCCTCTCCTCTCCTCCAAGGGTTAGTGTTTAGTTTTCACTCCTCTCCTCCAAGGGTTAGTGTTTAGTTTTCACTCCTCGCCTCTCCTCCAAGGGTTAGTGTTTAGTTTTCACTCCTCTCCTCCAAGGGTTAGTGTTTAGTTTTCACTCCTCTCCTCTAAGGGTTAGTGTTTAGTTTTCACTCCTCTCCTCCAAGGGTTAGTGTTTAGTTTTCACTCCTCTCCTCTCCTCCAAGGGTTAGTGTTTAGTTTTCACTCCTCTCCTCTAAGGGTTAGTGTTTAGTTTTCACTCCTCTCCTCCAAGGGTTAGTGTTTAGTTTTCACCCTTCTCCTCCAAGGGTTAGTGTTTAGTTTTCACTCCTCTCCTCCAAGGGTTAGTGTTTAGTTTTCACTCCTCTCCTCTAAGGGTTAGTGTTTAGTTTTCACTCCTCTCCTCCAAGGGTTAGTGTTTAGTTTTCACTCCTCTCCTCCAAGGGTTAGTGTTTAATTTTCACTCCTCTAAGGGTTAGTGTTTAGTTTTCACTCCTCTCCTCCAAGGGTTAGTGTTTAGTTTTCACTCCTCTCCTCCAAGGGTTAGTGTTTAATTTTCACTCCTCCAAGGGTTAGTGTTTAGTTTTCACTCCTCTCCTCCAAGGGTTAGTGTTTAGTTTTCACTCCTCTCCTCCAAGGGTTAGTGTTTAGTTTTCACTCCTCTCCTCTCCTCCAAGGGTTAGTGTTTAGTTTTCACTCCTCTCCTCCAAGGGTTAGTGTTTAGTTTTCACTCCTCGCCTCTCCTCCAAGGGTTAGTGTTTAGTTTTCACTCCTCTCCTCCAAGGGTTAGTGTTTAGTTTTCACTCCTCTCCGCCAAGGGTTAGTGTTTAGTTTTCACTCCTCTCCTCCAAGGGTTAGTGTTTAGTTTTCACTCCTCTCCTCCAAGGGTTAGTGTTTAGTTTTCACTCCTCTCCTCTAAGGGTTAGTGTTTAGTTTTCACTCCTCTCCTCCAAGGGTTAGTGTTTAGTTTTCACCCTTCTCCTCCAAGGGTTAGTGTTTAGTTTTCACTCCTCTCCTCCAAGGGTTAGTGTTTAGTTTTCACTCCTCTCCTCTAAGGGTTAGTGTTTAGTTTTCACTCCTCTCCTCCAAGGGTTAGTGTTTAGTTTTCACTCCTCTCCTCCAAGGGTTAGTGTTTAATTTTCACTCCTCTAAGGGTTAGTGTTTAGTTTTCACTCCTCTCCTCTCCTCCAAGGGTTAGTGTTTAGTTTTCACTCCTCTCCTCCAAGGGTTAGTGTTTAGTTTTCACTCCTCGCCTCTCCTCCAAGGGTTAGTGTTTAGTTTTCACTCCTCTCCTCCAAGGGTTAGTGTTTAGTTTTCACTCCTCTCCTCCAAGGGTTAGTGTTTAGTTTTCACTCCTCTCCTCTCCTCCAAGGGTTAGTGTTTAGTTTTCACTCCTCTACTCCAAGGGTTAGTGTTTAGTTTTCACTCCTCTCCTCCAAGGGTTAGTGTTTAGTTTTCACTCCTCTCCTCCAAGGGTTAGTGTTTAGTTTTCACTCCTCTCCTCCAAGTGTTAGTGTTTAGTTTTCACTCCTCCTCCAAGGGTTAGTGTTTAGTTTTCGCTCCTCTCCTCTCCTCCAAGGGTTAGTGTTTAGTTTTCACTCCTCTCCTCTAAGGGTTAGTGTTTAGTTTTCACTCCTCTCCTCTAAGGGTTAGTGTTTAGTTTTCACTCCTCTCCTCCAAGGGTTAGTGTTTAGTTTTCACTCCTCTCCTCTAAGGGTTAGTGTTTAGTTTTCACTCCTCTCCTCTTATAGTTAGTGTTTAGTTTTCACTCCTCTCCTCCAAGGGTTAGCGTTTAGTTTTCACTCCTCTCCACCAAGGGTTAGTGTTTAGTTTTCACTCCTCTCCTCCAAGGGTTAGTATTTAGTTTTCACTCCTCTCCTCTCCTCCAAGGGTTAGTGTTTAGTTTTCACTCCTCTCCTCCAAGGGTTAGTGTTTAGTTTTCACTCCTCGCCTCTCCTCCAAGGGTTAGTGTTTAGTTTTCACTCCTCTCCTCCAAGGGTTAGTGTTTAGTTTTCACTCCTCTCCTCTAAGGGTTAGTGTTTAGTTTTCACTCCTCTCCTCTTATAGTTAGTGTTTAGTTTTCACTCCTCTCCTCCAAGGGTTAGCGTTTAGTTTTCACTCCTCTCCACCAAGGGTTAGTGTTTAGTTTTCACTCCTCTCCTCCAAGGGTTAGTATTTAGTTTTCACTCCTCTCCTCTCCTCCAAGGGTTAGTGTTTAGTTTTCACTCCTCTCCTCCAAGGGTTAGTGTTTAGTTTTCACTCCTCGCCTCTCCTCCAAGGGTTAGTGTTTAGTTTTCACTCCTCTCCTCCAAGGGTTAGTGTTTAGTTTTCACTCCTCTCCTCTAAGGGTTAGTGTTTAGTTTTCACTCCTCTCCTCCAAGGGTTAGTGTTTAGTTTTCACTCCTCTCCTCTCCTCCAAGGGTTAGTTTTAGTTTTCACTCCTCTCCTCTAAGGGTTAGTGTTTAGTTTTCACTCCTCTCCTCCAAGGGTTAGTGTTTAGTTTTCACCCTTCTCCTCCAAGGGTTAGTGTTTAGTTTTCACTCCTCTCCTCCAAGGGTTAGTGTTTAGTTTTCACTCCTCTCCTCTAAGGGTTAGTGTTTAGTTTTCACTCCTCTCCTCCAAGTGTTAGTGTTTAGTTTTCACTCCTCCTCCAAGGGTTAGTGTTTAGTTTTCGCTCCTCTCCTCTCCTCCAAGGGTTAGTGTTTAGTTTTCACTCCTCTCCTCTAAGGGTTAGTGTTTAGTTTTCACTCCTCTCCTCTAAGGGTTAGTGTTTAGTTTTCACTCCTCTCCTCCAAGGGTTAGTGTTTAGTTTTCACTCCTCTCCTCTAAGGGTTAGTGTTTAGTTTTCACTCCTCTCCTCTTATAGTTAGTGTTTAGTTTTCACTCCTCTCCTCCAAGGGTTAGCGTTTAGTTTTCACTCCTCTCCACCAAGGGTTAGTGTTTAGTTTTCACTCCTCTCCTCCAAGGGTTAGTATTTAGTTTTCACTCCTCTCCTCTCCTCCAAGGGTTAGTGTTTAGTTTTCACTCCTCTCCTCCAAGGGTTAGTGTTTAGTTTTCACTCCTCGCCTCTCCTCCAAGGGTTAGTGTTTAGTTTTCACTCCTCTCCTCCAAGGGTTAGTGTTTAGTTTTCACTCCTCTCCTCTAAGGGTTAGTGTTTAGTTTTCACTCCTCTCCTCCAAGGGTTAGTGTTTAGTTTTCACTCCTCTCCTCTCCTCCAAGGGTTAGTTTTAGTTTTCACTCCTCTCCTCTAAGGGTTAGTGTTTAGTTTTCACTCCTCTCCTCCAAGGGTTAGTGTTTAGTTTTCACCCTTCTCCTCCAAGGGTTAGTGTTTAGTTTTCACTCCTCTCCTCCAAGGGTTAGTGTTTAGTTTTCACTCCTCTCCTCTAAGGGTTAGTGTTTAGTTTTCACTCCTCTCCTCCAAGGGTTAGTGTTTAGTTTTCACTCCTCTCCTCCAAGGGTTAGTGTTTAATTTTCACTCCTCTAAGGGTTAGTGTTTAGTTTTCACTCCTCTCCTCCAAGGGTTAGTGTTTAGTTTTCACTCCTCGCCTCTCCTCCAAGGGTTAGTGTTTAGTTTTCACTCCTCTCCTCCAAGGGTTAGTGTTTAGTTTTCACTCCTCGCCTCTCCTCCAAGGGTTAGTGTTTAGTTTTCACTCCTCTCCTCCAAGGGTTAGTGTTTAGTTTTCACTCCTCTCCTCCAAGGGTTAGTGTTTAGTTTTCACTCCTCTCCTCCAAGGGTTAGTGTTTAGTTTTCACTCCTCTCCTCCAAGGGTTAGTGTTTAGTTTTCAATCCTCTCCTCCAAGCGTTAGTGTTTAGTTTTCACTCCTCTCCTCCAAGGGTTAGTGTTTAGTTTTCACTCCTCTCCTCCAAGGGTTAGTGTTTAGTTTTCACTCCTCTCCGCCAAGGGTTAGTGTTTAGTTTTCACTCCTCTCCTCCAAGGGTTAGTGTTTAGTTTTCACTCCTCTCCTCCAAGGGTTAGTGTTTAGTTTTCACTCCTCTCCTCTAAGGGTTAGTGTTTAGTTTTCACTCCTCTCCTCCAAGGGTTAGTGTTTAGTTTTCACTCCTCTCCTCTCCTCCAAGGGTTAGTGTTTAGTTTTCACTCCTCTCCTCTAAGGGTTAGTGTTTAGTTTTCACTCCTCTCCTCCAAGGGTTAGTGTTTAGTTTTCACCCTTCTCCTCCAAGGGTTAGTGTTTAGTTTTCACTCCTCTCCTCCAAGGGTTAGTGTTTAGTTTTCACTCCTCTCCTCTAAGGGTTAGTGTTTAGTTTTCACTCCTCTCCTCCAAGGGTTAGTGTTTAGTTTTCACTCCTCTCCTCCAAGGGTTAGTGTTTAATTTTCACTCCTCTAAGGGTTAGTGTTTAGTTTTCACTCCTCTCCTCCAAGGGTTAGTGTTTAGTTTTCACTCCTCTCCTCCAAGGGTTAGTGTTTAATTTTCACTCCTCTAAGGGTTAGTGTTTAGTTTTCACTCCTCTCCTCTCCTCCAAGGGTTAGTGTTTAGTTTTCACTCCTCTCCTCCAAGGGTTAGTGTTTAGTTTTCACTCCTCGCCTCTCCTCCAAGGGTTAGTGTTTAGTTTTCACTCCTCTCCTCCAAGGGTTAGTGTTTAGTTTTCACTCCTCTCCGCCAAGGGTTAGTGTTTAGTTTTCACTCCTCTCCTCCAAGGGTTAGTGTTTAGTTTTCACTCCTCGCCTCTCCTCCAAGGGTTAGTGTTTAGTTTTCACTCCTCTCCTCCAAGGGTTAGTGTTTAGTTTTCACTCCTCTCCTCCAAGGGTTAGTGTTTAGTTTTCACTCCTCTCCTCTAAGGGTTAGTGTTTAGTTTTCACTCCTCTCCTCCAAGGGTTAGTGTTTAGTTTTCACTCCTCTCCTCTAAGGGTTAGTGTTTAGTTTTCACTCCTCTCCTCCAAGGGTTAGTGTTTAGTTTTCACCCTTCTCCTCCAAGGGTTAGTGTTTAGTTTTCACTCCTCTCCTCCAAGGGTCAGTGTTTAGTTTTCACTCCTCTCCTCTAAGGGTTAGTGTTTAGTTTTCACTCCTCTAAGGGTTAGTGTTTAGTTTTCACTCCTCTCCTCCAAGGGTTAGTGTTTAGTTTTCACTCCTCTCCTCCAAGGGTTAGTGTTTAATTTTCACTCCTCTAAGGGTTAGTGTTTAGTTTTCACTCCTCTCCTCTCCTCCAAGGGTTAGTGTTTAGTTTTCACTCCTCTCCTCCAAGGGTTAGTGTTTAGTTTTCACTCCTCGCCTCTCCTCCAAGGGTTAGTGTTTAGTTTTCACTCCTCTCCTCCAAGGGTTAGTGTTTAGTTTTCACTCCTCTCCTCCAAGGGTTAGTGTTTAATTTTCACTCCTCTAAGGGTTAGTGTTTAGTTTTCACTCCTCTCCTCTCCTCCAAGGGTTAGTGTTTAGTTTTCACTCCTCTCCTCCAAGGGTTAGTGTTTAGTTTTCACTCCTCGCCTCTCCTCCAAGGGTTAGTGTTTAGTTTTCACTCCTCTCCTCCAAGGGTTAGTGTTTAGTTTTCACTCCTCTCCGCCAAGGGTTAGTGTTTAGTTTTCACTCCTCTCCTCCAAGGGTTAGTGTTTAGTTTTCACTCCTCTCCTCCAAGGGTTAGTGTTTAGTTTTCACTCCTCTCCTCTAAGGGTTAGTGTTTAGTTTTCACTCCTCTCCTCCAAGGGTTAGTGTTTAGTTTTCACTCCTCTCCTCTAAGGGTTAGTGTTTAGTTTTCACTCCTCTCCTCCAAGGGTTAGTGTTTAGTTTTCACCCTTCTCCTCCAAGGGTTAGTGTTTAGTTTTCACTCCTCTCCTCCAAGGGTTAGTGTTTAGTTTTCACTCCTCTCCTCTAAGGGTTAGTGTTTAGTTTTCACTCCTCTCCTCCAAGGGTTAGTGTTTAGTTTTCACTCCTCTCCTCCAAGGGTTAGTGTTTAGTTTTCACTCCTCTCCTCTCCTCCAAGGGTTAGTGTTTAGTTTTCACTCCTCTAAGGGTTAGTGTTTAGTTTTCACTCCTCTCCTCTCCTCCAAGGGTTAATGTTTAGTTTTCACTCCTCTCCTCCAAGGGTTAGTGTTTAGTTTTCACTCCTCTCCTCCAAGGGTTAGTGTTTAGTTTTCACTCTCTCCTCTCCTCCAAGGGTTAGTGTTTAGTTTTCACTCCTCTCCTCCAAGGGTTAGTGTTTAGTTTTCACTCCTCGCCTCTCCTCCAAGGGTTAGTGTTTAGTTTTCACTCCTCTCCTCCAAGGGTTAGTGTTTAGTTTTCACTCCTCTCCTCTAAGGGTTAGTGTTTAGTTTTCACTCTCTCCTCCAAGGGTTAGTGTTTAGTTTTCACTCCTCTCCTCTCCTCCAAGGGTTAGTGTTTAGTTTTCACTCCTCTCCTCTAAGGGTTAGTGTTTAGTTTTCACTCCTCTCCTCCAAGGGTTAGTGTTTAGTTTTCACCCTTCTCCTCCAAGGGTTAGTGTTTAGTTTTCACTCCTCTCCTCCAAGGGTTAGTGTTTAGTTTTCACTCCTCTCCTCTAAGGGTTAGTGTTTAGTTTTCACTCCTCTCCTCCAAGGGTTAGTGTTTAGTTTTCACTCCTCTCCTCCAAGGGTTAGTGTTTAATTTTCACTCCTCTAAGGGTTAGTGTTTAGTTTTCACTCCTCTCCTCCAAGGGTTAGTGTTTAGTTTTCACTCCTCTCCTCCAAGGGTTAGTGTTTAATTTTCACTCCTCCAAGGGTTAGTGTTTAGTTTTCACTCCTCTCCTCCAAGGGTTAGTGTTTAGTTTTCACTCCTCTCCTCCAATGGTTAGTGTTTAGTTTTCACTCCTCTCCTCTTCTCCAAGGGTTAGTGTTTAGTTTTCACTCCTCTCCTCCAAGGGTTAGTGTTTAGTTTTCACTCCTCGCCTCTCCTCCAAGGGTTAGTGTTTAGTTTTCACTCCTCTCCTCCAAGGGTTAGTGTTTAGTTTTCACTCCTCTCCGCCAAGGGTTAGTGTTTAGTTTTCACTCCTCTCCTCCAAGGGTTAGTGTTTAGTTTTCACTCCTCTCCTCCAAGGGTTAGTGTTTAGTTTTCACTCCTCTCCTCTAAGGGTTAGTGTTTAGTTTTCACTCCTCTCCTCCAAGGGTTAGTGTTTAGTTTTCACCCTTCTCCTCCAAGGGTTAGTGTTTAGTTTTCACTCCTCTCCTCCAAGGGTTAGTGTTTAGTTTTCACTCCTCTCCTCTAAGGGTTAGTGTTTAGTTTTCACTCCTCTCCTCCAAGGGTTAGTGTTTAGTTTTCACTCCTCTCCTCCAAGGGTTAGTGTTTAATTTTCACTCCTCTAAGGGTTAGTGTTTAGTTTTCACTCCTCTCCTCCAAGGGTTAGTGTTTAGTTTTCACTCCTCTCCTCCAAGGGTTAGTGTTTAATTTTCACTCCTCTAAGGGTTAGTGTTTAGTTTTCACTCCTCTCCTCCAAGGGTTAGTGTTTAGTTTTCACTCCTCTCCTCCAAGGGTTAGTGTTTAGTTTTCACTCCTCTCCTCTCCTCCAAGGGTTAGTGTTTAGTTTTCACTCCTCTACTCCAAGGGTTAGTGTTTAGTTTTCACTCCTCGCCTCTCCTCCAAGGGTTAGTGTTTAGTTTTCACTCCTCTCCTCCAAGGGTTAGTGTTTAGTTTTCACTCCTCTCCTCCAAGGGTTAGTGTTTAGTTTTCACTCCTCTCCTCCAAGTGTTAGTGTTTAGTTTTCACTCCTCCTCCAAGGGTTAGTGTTTAGTTTTCGCTCCTCTCCTCTCCTCCAAGGGTTAGTGTTTAGTTTTCACTCCTCTCCTCTAAGGGTTAGTGTTTAGTTTTCACTCCTCTCCTCTAAGGGTTAGTGTTTAGTTTTCACTCCTCTCCTCCAAGGGTTAGTGTTTAGTTTTCACTCCTCTCCTCTAAGGGTTAGTGTTTAGTTTTCACTCCTCTCCTCTTATAGTTAGTGTTTAGTTTTCACTCCTCTCCTCCAAGGGTTAGCGTTTAGTTTTCACTCCTCTCCACCAAGGGTTAGTGTTTAGTTTTCACTCCTCTCCTCCAAGGGTTAGTATTTAGTTTTCACTCCTCTCCTCTCCTCCAAGGGTTAGTGTTTAGTTTTCACTCCTCTCCTCCAAGGGTTAGTGTTTAGTTTTCACTCCTCGCCTCTCCTCCAAGGGTTAGTGTTTAGTTTTCACTCCTCTCCTCCAAGGGTTAGTGTTTAGTTTTCACTCCTCTCCTCTAAGGGTTAGTGTTTAGTTTTCACTCCTCTCCTCCAAGGGTTAGTGTTTAGTTTTCACTCCTCTCCTCTCCTCCAAGGGTTAGTTTTAGTTTTCACTCCTCTCCTCTAAGGGTTAGTGTTTAGTTTTCCTCCTCTCCTCCAAGGGTTAGTGTTTAGTTTTCACCCTTCTCCTCCAAGGGTTAGTGTTTAGTTTTCACTCCTCTCCTCCAAGGGTTAGTGTTTAGTTTTCACTCCTCTCCTCTAAGGGTTAGTGTTTAGTTTTCACTCCCTCCTCCAAGTGTTAGTGTTTAGTTTTCACTCCTCCTCCAAGGGTTAGTGTTTAGTTTTCGCTCCTCTCCTCTCCTCCAAGGGTTAGTGTTTAGTTTTCACTCCTCTCCTCTAAGGGTTAGTGTTTAGTTTTCACTCCTCTCCTCTTATAGTTAGTGTTTAGTTTTCACTCCTCTCCTCCAAGGGTTAGCGTTTAGTTTTCACTCCTCTCCACCAAGGGTTAGTGTTTAGTTTTCACTCCTCTCCTCCAAGGGTTAGTATTTAGTTTTCACTCCTCTCCTCTCCTCCAAGGGTTAGTGTTTAGTTTTCACTCCTCTCCTCCAAGGGTTAGTGTTTAGTTTTCACTCCTCGCCTCTCCTCCAAGGGTTAGTGTTTAGTTTTCACTCCTCTCCTCCAAGGGTTAGTGTTTAGTTTTCACTCCTCTCCTCTAAGGGTTAGTGTTTAGTTTTCACTCCTCTCCTCCAAGGGTTAGTGTTTAGTTTTCACTCCTCTCCTCTCCTCCAAGGGTTAGTTTTAGTTTTCACTCCTCTCCTCTAAGGGTTAGTGTTTAGTTTTCACTCCTCTCCTCCAAGGGTTAGTGTTTAGTTTTCACCCTTCTCCTCCAAGGGTTAGTGTTTAGTTTTCACTCCTCTCCTCCAAGGGTTAGTGTTTAGTTTTCACTCCTCTCCTCTAAGGGTTAGTGTTTAGTTTTCACTCCTCTCCTCCAAGGGTTAGTGTTTAGTTTTCACTCCTCTCCTCCAAGGGTTAGTGTTTAATTTTCACTCCTCTAAGGGTTAGTGTTTAGTTTTCACTCCTCTCCTCCAAGGGTTAGTGTTTAGTTTTCACTCCTCGCCTCTCCTCCAAGGGTTAGTGTTTAGTTTTCACTCCTCTCCTCCAAGGGTTAGTGTTTAGTTTTCACTCCTCGCCTCTCCTCCAAGGGTTAGTGTTTAGTTTTCACTCCTCTCCTCCAAGGGTTAGTGTTTAGTTTTCACTCCTCTCCTCCAAGGGTTAGTGTTTAGTTTTCACTCCTCTCCTCCAAGGGTTAGTGTTTAGTTTTCACTCCTCTCCTCCAAGGGTTAGTGTTTAGTTTTCAATCCTCTCCTCCAAGGGTTAGTGTTTAGTTTTCACTCCTCTCCTCCAAGGGTTAGTGTTTAGTTTTCACTCCTCTCCTCCAAGGGTTAGTGTTTAATTTTCACTCCTCTAAGGGTTAGTGTTTAGTTTTCACTCCTCTCCTCCAAGGGTTAGTGTTTAGTTTTCACTCCTCTCCTCCAAGGGTTAGTGTTTAATTTTCACTCCTCTAAGGGTTAGTGTTTAGTTTTCACTCCTCTCCTCCAAGGGTTAGTGTTTAGTTTTCACTCCTCTCCTCCAAGGGTTAGTGTTTAGTTTTCACTCCTCTCCTCTCCTCCAAGGGTTAGTGTTTAGTTTTCACTCCTCTACTCCAAGGGTTAGTGTTTAGTTTTCACTCCTCGCCTCTCCTCCAAGGGTTAGTGTTTAGTTTTCACTCCTCTCCTCCAAGGGTTAGTGTTTAGTTTTCACTCCTCTCCTCCAAGGGTTAGTGTTTAGTTTTCACTCCTCTCCTCCAAGTGTTAGTGTTTAGTTTTCACTCCTCCTCCAAGGGTTAGTGTTTAGTTTTCACTCCTCTCCTCCAAGGGTTAGTGTTTAGTTTTCGCTCCTCTCCTCTCCTCCAAGGGTTAGTGTTTAGTTTTCACTCCTCTCCTCTAAGGGTTAGTGTTTAGTTTTCACTCCTCTCCTCTAAGGGTTAGTGTTTAGTTTTCACTCCTCTCCTCTTATAGTTAGTGTTTAGTTTTCACTCCTCTCCTCCAAGGGTTAGCGTTTAGTTTTCACTCCTCTCCACCAAGGGTTAGTGTTTAGTTTTCACTCCTCTCCTCCAAGGGTTAGTGTTTAGTTTTCACTCCTCTCCTCTCCTCCAAGGGTTAGTGTTTAGTTTTCACTCCTCTCCTCTCCTCTAAGGGTTAGGGTTAGCGTTTAGTTTTCACTCCTCTCCTCCAAGGGTTAGTGTTTAGTTTTCACTCCTCTCCTCCAAGGGTTAGTGTTTAGTTTTCACTCCTCTCCTCCAAGGGTTAGTGTTTAGTTTTCACTCCTCTCCTCTAAGGGTTAGTGTTTAGTTTTCACTCCTCTCCTCGAAGGGTTAGTGTTTAATTTTCACTCCTCTAAGGGTTAGTGTTTAGTTTTCACTCCTCTCCTCCAAGGGTTAGTGTTTAGTTTTCACTCCTCTCCTCCAAGGGTTAGTGTTTAATTTTCACTCCTCTAAGGGTTAGTGTTTAGTTTTCACTCCTCTCCTCCAAGGGTTAGTGTTTAGTTTTCACTCCTCTCCTCCAAGGGTTAGTGTTTAGTTTTCACTCCTCTCCTCCAAGGGTTAGTGTTTAGTTTTCACTCCTCTCCTCTAAGGGTTAGTGTTTAGTTTTCACTCCTCTCCTCTTATAGTTAGTGTTTAGTTTTCACTCCTCTCCTCCAAGGGTTAGCGTTTAGTTTTCACTCCTCTCCACCAAGGGTTAGTGTTTAGTTTTCACTCCTCTCCTCCAAGGGTTAGTGTTTAGTTTTCACTCCTCTCCTCTCCTCCAAGGGTTAGTGTTTAGTTTTCACTCCTCTCCTCTAAGGGTTAGCGTTAGCGTTTAGTTTTCACTCCTCTCCTCCAAGGGTTAGTGTTTAGTTTTCACTCCTCTCCTCCAAGGGTTAGTGTTTAGTTTTCACTCCTCTCCTCCAAGGGTTAGTGTTTAGTTTTCACTCCTCTCCTCTAAGGGTTAGTGTTTAGTTTTCACTCCTCTCCTCCAAGGGTTAGTGTTTAATTTTCACTCCTCTAAGGGTTAGTGTTTAGTTTTCACTCCTCTCCTCCAAGGGTTAGTGTTTAGTTTTCACTCCTCTCCTCCAAGGGTTATTGTTTAATTTTCACTCCTCTAAGGGTTAGTGTTTAGTTTTCACTCCTCTCCTCCAAGGGTTAGTGTTTAGTTTTCACTCCTCTCCTCCAAGGGTTAGTGTTTAGTTTTCACTCCTCTCCTCCAAGGGTTAGTGTTTAGTTTTCACTCCTCTCCTCTCCTCCAAGGGTTAGTGTTTAGTTTTCACTCCTCTCCTCCAAGGGTTAGTGTTTAGTTTTCACTCCTCGCCTCTCCTCCAAGGGTTAGTGTTTAGTTTTCACTCCTCTCCTCCAAGGGTTAGTGTTTAGTTTTCACTCCTCTCCTCCAATGGTTAGTGTTTAGTTTTCACTCCTCTCCTCCAAGGGTTAGTGTTTAGTTTTCACTCCTCTCCTCCAAGGGTTAGTGTTTAGTTTTCACTCCTCTCCTCCAAGGGTTAGTGTTTAGTTTTCGCTCCTCTCCTCCAAGGGTTAGTGTTTAGTTTTCACTCCTCTCCTCCAATGGTTAGTGTTTAGTTTTCACTCCTCTCCTCCAAGGGTTAGTGTTTAGTTTTCACTCCTCTCCTCCAAGGGTTAGTGTTTAGTTTTCACTCCTCTCCTCCAAGGGTTAGTGTTTAGTTTTCACCCTTCTCCTCCAAGGGTTAGTGTTTAGTTTTTACTCCTCTGCTCTCCTCCAAGGGTTAGTGTTTAGATTTCACTCCTCTCCTCCAAGGGTTAGTGTTTAGTATTCACTCCTCTCCTCTAAGGGTTAGCGTTTAGTTTCCACTCCTCTCCTCTAAGGGTTAGTGTTTAGTCCTCTCCTCTCCTCTCCTCTCCTCTCCTCTCCTCTCCTCTCCTCTCCTCTCCTCTCCTCTCCTCTCCTCTCCTCTCCTCTCCTCTCCTCTCCTCTCCACTCCACTCCTCTCCTCCAAGGGTTAGTGTTTAGTTTTCACTCCTCTCCTCTCCTCCAAGGGTTAGCGTTTAGTTTTCACTCCTCTCCTTCAAGGGTTAGCGTTAGTTTTCACCCCTCTCCTCCAAGGTGAGTTGACTGAAAAGAAATATCAGAAATATGGCTTTGCATTTCAGTTCTGAATGTCAATTCTTTACAACATGCAACTGCCTGAGTCAATCTAATCCTATTCAGGTTCTAATGATGATTTACTTAGCCTTTCAACTTACACTAAATAACTTTATTTTCCAGACAGAAACATAAATCATCCAAAGTTATCTTTTATCTCCTTGCCGGATATTTACTATGGCGAGGTCAGTCTCTCTCTATTGGTCTGTAATGAAGATACATGCAAAATAATTTTGTCAAGAAGATGATTGTCAAATTATTATTTCCTGTGGAAGATGTAGTAGGGAAGATTTGACCGAGCTGCCGCTGTGACAGTCCTCCACATAGGGGTGGGTGGTGGGTGGGAGCTGCTGCTAGCTGGTAGAAGGAGAGGGTGGCGGGGGATGGGCGGATGAAGAAGAGGGATAGAGGGGGGATGGAGGGTGTCAAGGCAGAATTACTCCTCATTACAGGGGTGAGGGAGCCAGTAAATCAAATGCCACTGTAGCCGCAACGTTCCCCCATCATCAGTCAAAATCCCACCCTTAACACATACTTGTGCTACATGACTGCTTGCTAGACTTCTACTAAAAAGGTACTATGTCTGTCCCCGCCAAGCTTATGAACAGGGCCAGCCTGACTAATTCTGTAGATGTGTGGCCGAATGATGCAGAGGAAACCACCTCTAATGGACAACCCTTAGTTGGATTTGGAACGGCTTGATTGGGGATTTCTATGCCAACCGTTTCATATTGGTTATCATGAATGGTGTAAGGGCAACAATACCCAGACAATGTCCAGACACAGATGTTGTTGCTTTGATTAAGAAGGTGGCCGTCCCTGCATGCTGCCGGCCATGTCCTCCACATCCTCCACATCCACCACATCCTCCACATCCTCCACTTCCTCGACATCCTCCACATCCTCCACATCCTCCACATCCTCCACATCCTCCACTTCCTCCACGTCCTCCACATCCTCCACATCCTCCACTTCCTCCACATCCTCCACATCCTCCACTTCCTCCACATCCTCCACATCCTCCATATCCTCCACTTCCTCCACATCCTCCACTTCCTCCACATCCTCCACATCCTCCACATCCTCCATATCCTCCACATCCTCCACATCCTCCACTTCCTCCACTTCCTCCACATCCTCCATATCCTCCATATCCTCCACTTCCTCCACGTCCTCCACGTCCTCCACGTCCTCCACGTCCTCCACGTCCTCCACTTCCTCCACGTCCTCCACTTCCTCCACATCCTCCACTTCCTCCACGTCCTCCACTTCCTCCACGTCCTCCACGTCCTCCACTTCCTTCACATCCTCCACTTCCTCCACATCCTCCACTTCCTCCACATCATCCACACCCTCCACATCCTCAACATCCTCCACATCCTCCACTTCCTCCACATCCTCCACTTCCTCCACATCCTCCACATCCTCCAAGTCCTCCACATCCTCCACTTCCTCCACTTCCTCCACATCCTCCACGTCCTCCACTTCCTCCACATCCTCCACATCCTCCACATCCTCCAAGTCCTCCACTTCCTCCACATCCTCCACTTCCTCCACATCCTCCACTTCCCTCACGTCCTCCACATCCTCCACATCCTCCACTTCCTCCACTTCCTCCACATCCTCCACTTCCTCCACTTCCTCCACTTCCTCGACATCCACCACTTCCTCCACATCCTCCACATCCTCCACTTCCTCCACATCCACCACGTCCTCCAAGTCCTCCACATACTCCACATCCTCCACTTCCTCCACATCCTCCACATCCTCCACTTCCTCCACGTCCTCCACATCCTCCACATCCTCCACGTCCTCCGAGTCCTCCACATCCTCCACATCCTCCACTTCCTCCACTTCCTCGACATCCACCACTTCCTCCACATCCTCCACTTCCTCCACATCCTCCACTTCCTCCACGTCCTCCACGTCCTCCACGTCCTCCACTTCCTCCACGTCCTCCACTTCCTCCACGTCCTCCACTTCCTCCACGTCCTCCACTTCCTCCACTTCCGCCACGTCCTCCACGTCCTCCACTTCCTCCACGTCCTCCACTTCCTCCACGTTCTCCACGTCCTCCACGTCCTCCACTTCCTCCACTTCCTCCACGTCCTCCACGTCCTCCACTTCCTCCACGTCCTCCACTTCCTCCACGTCCTCCACTTCCTCCACTTCCGCCACGTCCTCCACGTCCTCCACTTCCTCCACGTCCTCCACTTCCTCCACGTTCTCCACGTCCTCCACGTCCTCCACTTCCTCCACGTCCTCCACTTCCTCCACATCCTCCACGTCCTCCACTTCCTCCACGTCCTCCACTTCCTCCACGTCCTCCACTTCCTCCACGTCCTCCACGTCCTCCACTTCCTCCACTTCCGCCACGTCCTCCACGTCCTTCACTTCTTCCACATCCTCACAACACAAAACGGCATGTTGCAACACCTTGACATTGTCGTGGTACGCAGTGAAAAACGATGTCTCAGTTCATTAGGCCCTGCTCCGTCCCATTATGCATCCGCGCCGTGTTGTGCCGTGCTACCTGCAAGCCCCATTGCCATTTATTTCACATCCGGCCAGATGAAACGGCTGATATTAACAATCTGCTACCCTACCACCTTGATATGTCCCTCTCTCTGTGTAGGGTCTCAAATGGAATCCTATTCCCTATGGACTCTGGTCAAAAGTAGTGCACTATATAGGGAATAGGGTGCCATTTGGTTCGGACACTCTGTCTCATATCAACCCAGCATACAATGGCAACCTGGCAGCATCCAGCATCCCACCACAACCATTTGTTATTGTGTGTCACGTTTCAGGAGGCAATTAATGAGTTGTAGCAGAAGCTTTGTGGTACGGGTAATTTGAGCCATCAGTTTCATTTGTTATTTACAATTGCCAATTAAGAGCTAAACCTGCAGTGTCTGGTCTCCCAGCCAGTCACCAATTACTCTACAGCCCACCTCTGTGACCTTCTGGCTGGGAGGGAAAGGAGAGCTAGGGGACGAGACACGCATGCGTCCATCAGGATGTTAGTCGTCCAAGCCATCTGCTGTTGTCTACTTCTCTCTTACTAGCAGTCCTGGGTTCAAATACTATTTGAAATCCTTTCAAAAACTTTAGCCAGGGCTTGATTGAGTCAAATGGAAACAGTGATCTAGTCCATTTGTCGCTCCAGGCAGACAGTTAAAGGATTTGAAAAAATGAAAATACTATTTGAACCCAGGTCTGCCTGCCAGACCAGACAAGATGAGAGTGAGTAGTCGGTCCTCTGGCTCTGCCACCACCACCAGACTAATAGCAATGGTCTCCATGAACTAAAACTTCTACCAGGGATTAAATTCCTCCTCTCTGATTTCCTTCAGTTTTCTTTTACTGAGAGTTATTTCCCCTCAGAATGAAACAAGGAAGGAAGTGAGCGTGTTGACCTTAAAGGATCAGGAATTGAAATGTACTTCGCCGGGTGCCCCAACACACACAAATTAACAGTGAGACTCGAGATTTAAATTCTTCGTCAGGGTCCTGAGAACAAAATAAACGGTGTCTTATGTCCCCCTAAATAAACTTTACAACTGTAAAAACTAAATATATGCAACTTAAACCAAAGCAGTACTATTGTGATCGGAATGAAATAGCCATAATTAGAATAGATTCAAGTTCAGGGTCCCCTCCATTGGCTGGATACATAGAGGCTTTCAAACGTCTAGAAAACATGAAGACCTTCTGTGATGTTGCTTTTAAAGACATAGTTGTCATACTATGGAACTTACCTTGTGGGGTTGGTGGAGATGTTTATTGATTCTTAATAAACCATTGTCAAAATACACGCAGAGCTCTGCTCATGAACCAATGTGTAGGAAGGTTTATACTTCCAGGGAGGTTACATATGGGTCATTGGAGACCTCTATTGTCCCCTGTGGTGGAAGTCAAATATATTCAGATGGAAGCAGCATGTCCAGGTTCTGTAGTATGCTGGCAAGAAAATACCACCCAAGGTTGTCTTGTGTCTAACTGGTGATTGAAACATGCTCTCATCGTCCTCTATGGTTGGGTCCTCCTCCGTTTCTAGGTTACTCATAACTTCTATTGGGGATGTAGGTTGTCAATAGCAACTGCTCAAATTAAGGAGGATGCTTCTGAACCTTTAATATATGTACAGTGGCAAGAACAAATATGTGAAGCCTTTGGAAATACCTGGATTTCTGCATAGATTGGTCATAACATTCTGATCTGGTCTTCATCTAGGTCACAACAATGGACAAACACAGTCTGCTTAAACTAATGACACACAAATAATGATACATTTCCATGTGTTTATTGAACACACCGTGTAAACATTCACTGTGCAGGGTGGGAAAAGTATGTGAACCCTTGGCTTTAATAACTGGTTGACACTCCTTTGGCAGTAATAACCTCAACCAAATGTTTTCTGTAGTTGCGGATCAGACCTGCACAACGGTCAGGAGGAATATTGGACCATTCCTCTTTACAAAACTACAGCAATATTCTTGGGATGTCCGGTGTGAACTGCTCTCTTGAGGTCATGCCACAGCATCTCAGTCGGTTTGAGGCGTATTTTCTTCTGTTGAAGCCATTCTGTTCTTTGGGTCGTTGTTCTGTTGCATCACCCAACTTCTGTTGAGCTTCAATTGGCGGAGAGACAGCCTTACATTCCCCTGCAAAATGTCTTGATAAACTTGGGAATTCATTTTTCCATCGATGATAGCAAGCTTTCCAGGCCCTGAGGCAGCAAAACAGCCCGAAACCATGATGCTCCCTCCACCATACTTTACAGTTGGGATGAGGTTTTGATGTTTGTGCTGTGGCTTTTTTTCCCACACATAGTGTTGTGTTTTCCTTCCAAACAACTCAACAGTAGTTTCATCTGTACCAGTAGAGCTGTGGAACATTCAGGTGCACTTTTCCAAACTTCAGACGTGCAGCAATGTATTTTTTTGGACAGCAGTGGCTTCTTCCGTGATGTCCTCCCATGAACACCATTCTTGTTCAGTGCTTTACGTATTGTAGCCTTGTCAACCGAGATGGTAGAATTTTCCAGAGATTTCTGTAAGTCTTTAGCTGACACTAGGATTCTTCTTAACCTATTTGAGCATTCTGCGCTGTGCTCTTGCAGTCATCTTTGCAGGATGGCAACTCCTAGGAAGAGTAGCAACAGTGCTGAACTTTCTCCATTTATAGACCATTTGTGTTATCGTGGATTGATAACATCAAGGCTTTTAGAGATACTTTGTAACCCTTTCCAGCTTTATGCAAGTCAACAATTGTATTCTTAGTTCTTCTGAGATCTCTTTTGTTCGAGGCATGGTTCACATCAGGCAATGCTTTTTGTGAAAAGCAAACTCAAATTTTGTGAGTTTTTTATAGAGCAAAGCAGTTCTAACCAACATCTCCAGTCTTGTCTCATTGATTGGTCTCAAGGTTAGCTAACTCCTGACTCCAATTAGCTTTTGGAGAAGTCATTAGCCTAGGTGTTCACTAACTTTTTCCAACCTACACTGTGAATGTTAAAATGATCTATTCAATGTAGACAATAACAATACATTAATTTGTGTGTTATTAGTTTAAGCACACTATGTTTGGCTCTTGTTGTGACTTAGATGAAGATCAGATCAAATCTGATGACCAATTCACGCAGAAATCTAGGTAATTCCAAAGAGTTCACATATTCTTTCTTGCGACTGTATAGAGCAGTATAGAGCAATAACTTGTCAGTGGCCCGTTCCTGTAGGTTCATGCTCTACAACATCCGCAGAGTACGACCCTGCCTCACACAGGAAGCGGCGCAGGTCCTAATCCAGGCACTTGTCATCTCCCGTCTGGATTACTGCAACTCGCTGTTGGCTGGGCTCCCTGCCTGTGCCATTAAACCCCTACAACTCATCCAGAACGCCGCAGCCCGTCTGGTGTTCAACCTTCCCAAGTTCTCTCACGTCACCCCGCTCCCCCGCTCTCTCCACTGGCTTCCAGTTGAAGCTCGCATCCGCTACAAGACCATGGTGCTTGCCTACGGAGCTGTGAGGGGAACGGCACCTCAGTACCTCCAGGCTCTGATCAGGCCCTACACCCAAACAAGGGCACTGCGTTCATCCACCTCTGGCCTGCTCGCCTCCCTACCACTGAGGAAGTACAGTTCCCGCTCAGCCCAGTCAAAACTGTTCGCTGCTCTGGCCCCCCAATGGTGGAACAAACTCCCTCACGACGCCAGGACAGCGGAGTCAATCACCACCTTCCGGAGACACCTGAAACCCCACCTCTTTAAGGAATACCTAGGATAGGATAAAGTAATCCCTCTCACCCCCCCTTAAAATATTTAGATGCACTACTGTTCCACTGGATGTCATAAGGTGAATGCACCAATTTGTAAGTCGCTCTGGATAAGAGCGTCTGCTAAATGACTTAAATGTAAATGTAAATGTTAAATGTAAAATTAACAAGTAAAGTGTGTAGATTGATGAGGGAAAAAACGATTGAATCCATTTTAGAATAAGGCTGTAACGTAACAAAATGTGGAAAAAGCCAAAGGGTCTGAATACTTTCCAAATGCACTGTATATCTATCTCTCATATTAAAACAAACAACTATGTTTTAGGTGAGAAATAGGCATTGGTCTGAAGCTGAAAAATAAAGAAAATTCACTGGAATATATTCTCAATGATCAAAACTGGTGAGTTGTTCTGATGCAAGCAAGCATGTATTTGCACACTGCACTGTTTTCTTAGCTACAGTTTGAGTTGTGTTCTGACTGACAGTGAAATATGGCTAGCTCTTACCGTAGTTTGGAATACAAGGCCGTCCTCCGCCCTCCCTTTGGCTAATCAGATCATGCCTCCATTCTGATCCTCCCCTCCTACAGGCAGAAACTTAAACAGGATATACCTGTGGTTGGGACTGTTCAATGTTGGTCAATCTATGTTTCAAGATTGTTTTGATTATGCAGACTGGTATATGTTCCGGGTTGCCTCTGAGAATATCATTGGTGTGTACATCGACTCGGTGACTGAGCTCAACAGGAAGTGCATATACAATGTTGTTCCCACTATGATGATAAGAACATGTTGCTTTCGCGCAGAACTGAAAGTGTGAACCACCACATTTAACCACAGCAAGGTGACTGGGAACATGGGCGAGTAAAACAGTCCAGCAATGCCCTCCATAAGGCAATAAAACAGTCCAGCAATGCCCTCTATAAGGCAATAAAACAGTCCAGCAATGCCCTCCATAAGGCAGTAAAACAGTCCAGCAATGCCCTCCATAAGGCAATAAAACAGTCCAGTAATGCCCTCCATAAGGCAATAAAACAGTCCAGCAATGCCCTCCATAAGGCAGTAAAACAGTCCAGCAATGCCCTCCATAAGGCAGTAAAACAGTCCAGCAATGCCCTCCATAAGGCAGTAAAACAGTCCAGCAATGCCCTCTATAAGGCAATAAAACAGTCCAGCAATGCCATCTATAAGGCAGTAAAACAGTCCAGCAATGCCCTCTATAAGGCAATAAAACAGTCCAGCAATGCCCTCCATAAGGCAATAAAACAGTCCAGCAATGCCCTCCATAAGGCAATAAAACAGTCCAGCAATGCCCTCCATAAGGCAATAAAACAGTCCAGCAATGCCCTCCATAAGGCAGTAAAACAGTCCAGCAATGCCCTCCATAAGGCAGTAAAACAGTCCAGCAATGCCCTCCATAAGGCAGTAAAACAGTCCAGCAATGCCCTCTATAAGGCAATAAAACAGTCCAGCAATGCCCTCCATGAGGCAATAAAACAGTCCAGCAATGCCCTATATAAGGCAATAAAACAGTCCAGCAATGCCCTCCATAAGGCAATAAAACAGTCCAGCAATGCCCTCCATAAGGCAGTAAAACAGTCCAGCAATGCCCTCTATAAGGCAAAAAACAGTCCAGCAATGCCCTCCATAAGGCAATAAAACAGTCCAGCAATGCCCTCCATAAGGCAATAAAACAGTCCAGCAATGCCCTCCATAAGGCAGTAAAACAGTCCAGCAATGCCCTCCATAAGGCAATAAAACAGTTCAGTAATGCCCTCCATAAGGCAATAAAACAGTCCAGCAATGCCCTCTATAAGGCAATAAAACAGTCCAGCAATGCCCTCCATAAGGCAGTAAAACAGTCCAGCAATGCCCTCCATAAGGCAGTAAAACAGTCCAGCAATGCCCTCCATAAGGCAGTAAAACAGTCCAGCAATGCCCTCCATAAGGCAATAAAACAGTCCAGCAATGCCCTCCATAAGGCAGTAAAACAGTCCAGCAATGCCCTCCATAAGGCAATAAAACAGTCCAGCAATGCCTTCCATAAGGCAATAAAACAGTCCAGCAATGCCCTCCATAAGGCAATAAAACAGTCCAGCAATGCCCTCCATAAGGCAATAAAACAGTCCAGCAATGCCCTCCATAAGGCAGTAAAACAGTCCAGCAATGCCCTCCATAAGGCAATAAAACAGTCCAGCAATGCCCTCCATAAGGCAATAAAACAGTCCAGCAATGCCCTCCATAAGGCAATCAAACAGTCCAGCAATGCCCTCCATAAGGCAATAAAACAGTCCAGCAATGTCCTCCATAAGGCAGTAAAACAGTCCAGCAATGCCCTCCATAAGGCAGTAAAACAGTCCAGCAATGTCCTCCATAAGGCAATCAAACAGTCCAGCAATGCCCTCCATAAGGCAATCAAACAGTCCAGCAATGCCCTCCATAAGGCAATAAAACAGTCCAGGAATGCCCTCCATAAGGCAATCAAACAGTCCAGCAATGCCCTCCATAAGGCAATCAAACAGTCCAGCAATGCCCTCCATAAGGCAATCAAACAGTCCAGCAATGCCCTCCATAAGGCAATAAAACAGTCCAGCAATGCCCTCCATAAGGCAATCAAACAGTCCAGCAATGCCCTCCATAAGGCAATAAAACAGTCCAGCAATGTCCTCCATAAGGCAATAAAACAGTCCAGCAATGCCCTCCATAAGGCAGTAAAACAGTCCAGCAATGCCCTCTATAAGGTAGTAAAACAGTCCAGTAATGCCCTCCATAAGGCAATAAAACAGTCCAGCAATGCCCTCCATAAGGCAATAAAACAGTCCAGCAATGCCCTCCATAAGGCAGTAAAACAGTCCAGGAATGCCCTCCATAAGGCAGTAAAACAGTCCAGTAATGCCCTCCATAAGGCAGTAAAACAGTCCAGCAATGCCCTCTATAAGGTAGTAAAACAGTCCAGTAATGCCCTCCATAAGGCAGTAAAACAGTCCAGTAATGCCCTCTATAAGGCAGTAAAACTTTCCAGCAATGCCCTCCATAAGGTAGTAAAACAGTCCAGTAATGCCCTCTATAAGGTAGTAAAACAGTCCAGCAATGCCCTCTATAAGGCAATAAAACAGTCCAGCAATGCCCTCCATAAGGCAATAAAACAGTCCAGCAATGCCCTCCATAAGGCAATAAAACAGTCCAGCAATGCCCTCTATAAGGCAATAAAACAGTCCAGCAATGCCCTCCAAAAGGCAATAAAACAGTCCAGCAATGCCCTCCATAAGGCAGTAAAACAGTCCAGCAATGCCCTCCATAAGGCAGTAAAACAGTCCAGCAATGCCCTCCATAAGGTAGTAAAACAATCCAGTAATGCCCTCTATAAGGTAGTAAAACAGTCCAGCAATGCCCTCCATAAGGCAATAAAACAGTCCAGCAATGCCCTCCATAAGGCAGTAAAACAGTCCAGCAATGCCCTCCATAAGGCAGTAAAACAGTCCAGCAATGCCCTCCATAAGGTAGTAAAACAGTCCAGCAATGCCCTCCATAAGGCAGTAAAACAGTCAAGCAATGCCCTCCATAAGGCAATAAAACAGTCCAGCAATGCCCTCCATAAGGCAATAAAACAGTCCAGCAATGCCCTCCATAAGGCAATAAAACAGTCCAGCAATGCCCTCCATAAGGCAATAAAACAGTCCAGCAATGTCCTCCATAAGGCAATAAAACAGTCAAGCAATGCCCTCCATAAGGCAATAAAACAGTCCAGCAATGCCCTCTATAAGGCAGTAAAACCGTCCAGCAATGCCCTCCATAAGGCAATAAAACAGTCCAGCAATGCCCTCCATAAGGCAATAAAACAGTCCAGCAATGCCCTCCATAAGGCAATAAAACAGTCCAGCAATGCCCTCCATAAGGCAATAAAACAGTCCAGCAATGTCCTCCATAAGGCAATAAAACAGTCCAGCAATGCCCTCCATAAGGCAATAAAACAGTCCAGCAATGCCCTCCATAATGCAATAAAACAGTCAAGCAATGCCCTCCATAAGGCAATAAAACAGTCCAACAATGTCCTCCATAAGGCAATAAAACAGTCCAGCAATGCCCTCCATAAGGCAATAAAACAGTCCAGCAATGCCCTCCATAATGCAATAAAACAGTCAAGCAATGCCCTCCATAAGGCAATAAAACAGTCCAGCAATGCCCTCTATAAGGCAGTAAAACCGTCCAGCAATGCCCTCCATAAGGTAGTAAAACAATCCAGTAATGCCCTCCATAAGGTAGTAAAACAGTCCAGTAATGCCCTCCATGAGGCAGTAAAACAGTCCAGTAATGCCCTCTATAAGGCAGTAAAACTGTCCATCAATGCCCTCTATAAGGTAGTAAAACAGACCAGCAATGCCCTCTATAAGGCAATAAAACAGTCCCGCAATGCCCTCCACAAGGCAATAAAACAGTCCAGCAATGCCCTCCATAAGGCAATAAAACAGTCCAGCAATGCCCTCCATAAGGCAATAAAACAGTCCAGCAATGCCCTCTATAAGGCAGTAAAACAGTCCAGTAATGCCCTCTATAAGGTAGTAAAACAGTCCAGTAATGCCCTCCATAAGGCAGTAAAACAGTCCAGTAATGCCCTCTATAAGGCAGTAAAACTTTCCAGCAATGCCCTCCATAAGGTAGTAAAACAGTCCAGTAATGCCCTCTATAAGGTAGTAAAACAGTCCAGCAATGCCCTCTATAAGGCAATAAAACAGTCCAGCAATGCCCTCCATAAGGCAATAAAACAGTCCAGCAATGCCCTCCATAAGGCAATAAAACAGTCAAGCAATGCCCTCCATAAGGCAATAAAACAGTCCAGCAATGCCCTCTATAAGGCAGTAAAACAGTCCAGCAATGCCCTCCATAAGGTAGTAAAACAGTCCAGTAATGCCCTCTATAAGGCAGTAAAACTTTCCAGCAATGCCCTCCATAAGGTAGTAAAACAGTCCAGTAATGCCCTCTATAAGGTAGTAAAACAGTCCAGCAATGCCCTCCACAAGGCAATAAAACAGTCCAGCAATGCCCTCCATAAGGCAGTAAAACAGTCCAGCAATGCCCTCCATAAGGCAATAAAACAGTCAAGCAATGCCCTCCATAAGGCAATAAAACAGTCCAGCAATGCCCTCTATAAGGCAGTAAAACAGTCCAGCAATGCCCTCCATAAGGTAGTAAAACAGTCCAGTAATGCCCTCTATAAGGCAGTAAAACTTTCCAGCAATGCCCTCCATAAGGTAGTAAAACAGTCCAGTAATGCCCTCTATAAGGTAGTAAAACAGTCCAGCAATGCCCTCCACAAGGCAATAAAACAGTCCAGCAATGCCCTCCATAAGGCAGTAAAACAGTCCAGCAATGCCCTCCACAAGGCAATAAAACAGTCCAGCAATGCCCTCCATAAGGCAGTAAAACAGTCCAGCAATGCCCTCCATAAGGCAATAAAACAGTCCAGCAATGCCCTCCATAAGGCAATAAAACAGTCCAGCAATGCCCTCCATAAGGCAATAAAACAGTCCAGCAATGCCCTCCATGAGGCAATAAAACAGTCCAGCAATGCCCTCTATGAGGCAATAAAACAGTCCAGCAATGCCCTCCATAAGGCAATAAAACAGTCCAGCAATGCCCTCCATAAGGCAGTAAAACAGTCCAGCAATGCCCTCTATAAGGCAAAAAAACAGTCCAGCAATGCCCTCTATAAGGCAAAAAAACAGTCCAGCAATGCCCTCTATAAGGCAATAAAACAGTCCAGCAATGCCCTCCATAAGGCAATAAAACAGTCCAGCAATGCCCTCCATAAGGCAATAAAACAGTCCAGCAATGCCCTCCATAAGGCAATAAAACAGTCCAGCAATGCCCTCCATAAGGCAGTAAAACAGTCCAGCAATGCCCTCCATAAGGCAATAAAACAGTCCAACAATGTCCTCCATAAGGCAATAAAACAGTCCAGCAATGCCCTCCATAAGGCAATAAAACAGTCCAGCAATGCCCTCCATAAGGCAGTAAAACAGTCAGGCAATGCCCTCTATAAGGCAAAAAAACAGTCCAGCAATGCCCTCTATAAGGCAATAAAACAGTCCAGCAATGCCCTCCATGAGGCAATAAAACAGTCCTGCAATGCCCTCCATAAGGCAATAAAACAGGCAAAATGACAGAGCAATTCAACGGCTCTGAGCAATTCACGAGCCAACACCGCTATGACCAACGTGAGTAAAGACATTGAAGTGTGTTAAGGATCATATCACCTCCACCTTACCAGACAACCTAAACCCATTACAATTTGAATACTGTCCCCAACAGAGTCACCTTAACTACACGTTTACATACATATTATCTATGCATACCCCCACCCACCAACCCCCTCTTTTACGTTGCTGCTACTCTCTGTTTATTATCTATGCATAGTCACTTTAACTATACCGACATGTACATATTTCCCCAATTAGCCTGACTAACCGGTGCGCCCGCACATTGACTCTGTACCAGTACCACCTGAATATAGCATGGCCGATTAATTAGGGCCAATTTCAAGTTTTCATAACAATCGGTAATCAGCATTTTTGGACGATGATTATGACCGATTACATTGCACTCCACGAGGAGACTGCGTGGCAGGCTGACCTCCTGTTAAGCAATTGCAGAAAGGACCCAAGGTAAGTTGCTAGCTAGCATTAAACTTATCTTATAAAAAACTATCAATCTTAACATAATCATTAGTTAACTACACATGGTTGATGATATTACTAGGTTAACTAGCTTGTCCTGCATTGCATATAATCAATACGGTGCCTGTTAATTTATCATCGAATAACAGCCTACTTCACCAAATGGGTGATGATTTAACAAGCGCATTCGTGAAGAAAGCACTGTCATTGCACCAATGTGTACCTAACCATAAACATCAATGCCTTTCTTAAAGTAGTATATATTTTTAAACATGCATATTTAGTTAATATTGCCTGCTAACATGAATTTCTTTTAACTAGGGAAATTGTGTCACTTGAGTCAGGGTATATGCAGCTGTTTGGGCCGCCTGGCTCGTTTGCGAACTGTGTGAAGACCATTTCTTCCTAACAAAGACCGCTAATCATTTGCCAGAATTGTACATAATTATGACATAACATTGAAGGTTGTGCAATGTAACAGGAATATTTAGACTTAGAGATGCCACCCGTTAGATAAAATACGTAACGGTTCCGTATTTCACTGAAAGAATAAACGTTTTGTTTTCAAAATTATAGTTTCTGGTTTTGACCATATTAATGACCTAAGGCTCATATTTCTGTGTGTTTATTATATTATAATTAAGTCTATGATTTAATATTTGATAGAGCAGTCCGACTGAGCGGTGGTAGGCAGCAGCAGGCTCGTAAGCATTCATTGAAACAGCACTTTGCCCGCGTTTGCCAGAAGCTCTTTGCTGTGCTTCAAGCATCAACTCCCGAGATTAGGCTGGAAATACTAAAGTGCCTATAAGAACATCCAATAGTCATAGGTATATGAAATACAAATGGTATAGAGAGAAATAGTCCTATAATTCCTATAATAACTACAACCTAAAACTTCTTAACTGGGAATATTGAAGACTCATGTTAAAAGGAACCACCAGCTTTCATATGTTCTCATGTTCTGAGCAAGGAACTTAAAGGTTAGCTTTTTACATGGCACATATTGCACTTTTACTTTCTTCACCAACACTTTGTTTTTGCGTTATTTTTCCCAAATTGAACATGTTTCGTTATTTATTTGAGACTAAATAGATTTTATTGATGTATTATATTAAGTAAAAATAAAAGTGTTCATTCAGTATTGTTGTAATTGTCATTATTACAAATATATATATAAAAAAATTGGCTGATTGATCGGTATCGGGTTTTTTGGGCTCCCCCAATAATCGGTATCGGTATCGTCCTTGAACAATCGTAATCGGTCGACCTCTATTCTTTACTGATCTATTGTTTAACTAATACCTATTTTTTACTTAAACATTCCACTGTTGGTTAATAGCTTGTAAGTAAGCATTTCCCTGTAATCTGTTGTATTCGGCACATCGTGACAAATACACTTTGATTTGATTTGATCCACGGATGACGCAACCACCATAGCACTGTTCACTGCCCTATCACATCTGAACAAGAGAAATACCTATGTAAAAATGCCATTCATCAACTACAGCTCAGCCTTCAACGCCATCAAAGCTCATCACTGAGCTCAGGGCCCTGGGTCTGAAACCTGGACCTTCTGACAGCCCGACCCCATGTGGTGAATGTAGGTAACAACACCTTCACTTCAACGTACAAGGGTGTGTGTTCAGCCCTCTCCTGTACTCCCTGTTCACCCATGACAGTATGCACGTGTCCAACTCAATCAAGTTTGCAGATGACACAACAGACCCGATTACCAGCAATGATGATACAGCCTACAGGGAGGAGGTGAGGGCCCTGGGAGTGGTGCCAGGAAAACACCCTCTCCCTCAACATCAACAAAATGAAGGAGGTGATCTTGGACTTCAGGAGACAACAGAGAAAGGACCCCCCCCCCCCCATCCACAACGACGGGACCGCGGTGGAGAAGGTGAAAAGCTTCAAGATCCTCTGCGTACACATCACTGACAATCTGAAATGGTCCATGTGGCAAAGAAGGTTAAAGAAATTCAGCCAATAAAATCCTCTTTAATTATTCCTTATTTTTATATTTTCCTCTTTATTTATTTATGTTTTTATTTTATTTATTTTATTTATGTTTTTTTTTTACTTCAGGTTATTTAGTAAATAGCTGCTATTTTATTTTTTAATTTTTAAACTTCTTAAACTCCTTTTTCTCCCCAACTGTTAGTTACAGTCTTGTCCCATCACTGCAACTCCCGTACGGACTCGGGAGAGGTGAAGTTCTTGAAACACGCGTCCTCCGAAACAATGCCGCACTGCTTCTTGACACACTGCTCGCTTAACCCGGAAGCTAGCCGCACCAATGTGTCGGAGGAAACACCGTACACCTGGCGACCGTGTCAGCGTGCATGCGCTCGGATTCGCTAGATCGT